>NW_015163619.1:1059637-1088251 GCF_001447785.1 Gekko japonicus | reverse complement strand
GTTGGCAACCCCATCTCCTTCCCAGCTAACCATCAACCTACCATTATCTGCCCCTTTGACTTCAGCTGACTTCTGCCCTCCTTTCTGCAGAGCAGTTGTAATTCTGAGTGCTCTCCAGCCCTCACCTGGAGATTGGCAACAATGGTTCCCTATGTGGGACTGACTGGTTTGGTGGGTGGAGTCTATGGCATTGTACCTGTCTGAGGTCCCACCCCTCCTCAAACCTCACCCTCTTCAGGCTCCATCCCTCAAGTCTCCAGGAATTTCCCATCTGGAGTTGGCAACCCTATCAGGATTGGCCCCAATGTGTTTTCTCCCAAAGGCCAAAGTAGGTGACAGGACCAAGCTTAGTTGCCTACCAACAGGCACTGAGGGGAATGTAGGGTTGCCAGCTCTAAGGAGGGAAGTACATGGAGGTTTGGGGGGTGGATTCCGTAGAGGGCGGGACTGCACAAAGCAGCCAGTCAACCCAGCCAGTGTCTTCTGAGTGGCAGTTCTTCTGACCTAACACTAAAGGGGCCAATTTTAGAATTTTGGTGCCCACTACTCAATTATAATAAGGGAGAGATATCCTAAGCAAGTTTAGATGTCTATATTGTTTACTTAATGTAATCTTCAAACCAATTATAAAATCTTGCCCATGTATCTTCGAATGTAGTTTCTGGTTTTCCTTTCAGAGTTAAAGTTAGTTTGTCCATTTCCGCAGTTTCCAAAAGTTTTAAAATTTCTTCTCTTGAAGGGGTTTCAGTTCTTCTCCAATATTTAGCATAGAGTATTCTGGCAGTTGTAGCAAAATACAATATGAGATGCAAGTCATTTTTTTTTTACAGTTTTTTGGTACGATACTCAACAAAAATATTTCTGGCACAAAAGGTACAGGACATTTTAGGGTTTTTTTGTAAAATTTCATGAATCCAAGCCCAGTATTTTTTTTTTGCTTTATCACATAACCACCACATATGATAAAAGGATCCAGTCTTATTTTGACATTTCCAACAGAGATTTGAACATTTAGTATCAAACTTAGCCAGCTTATCCGGTGTAATATACCATCTATAAAACCTTATGTATATTTTCCTTTTATGAAATTGCTTTCGTAATCTTTAATTGTCCCACACACACATGTAACCATTGGTTTAACTCAATGTTATGGCCCAAAGATTGTGCTCATTTTATCATAACATTTTTAACCATTTCATTTTGAGTCTTATTTTCTAAAAGCAATTCATAAACTTTCTTAATAAATTTCTCAGCAACATACAACAATATCTTATCTGTTTCTAATAGTCATAAAAACCTGTTGGTTTATCTTTACTAAATCTGGATTCAATTTGAACTTTTTGCCACCAAGTTAACTTTTCTATTGGTTTAAATTCATTTCTGCTATCCAGTAGGTCTTCATATCTTAATTTTTTTTCATCCTGGGATATATTGGGGTTTGTAAAGGCTTCTAAAGGTGCAACCCATCTTGGAATCTTAGTATAGAAATTGTTTTTAAATTGCTCTTAAACTTTCAGTAGAGAAGCTCTAATGAAATGTGTTTCTGCTCTCCCGTACCAAGTAAAGGCATGCCATCCTAGCAGGAGATCATGTCCTTCTATTTCCAGAAGTCTTGTATTTTCCAAAATGATCCAGTCTTTTATGCATGCCACAGCTGCCACTCTGTAGTAAAGCAACCAATCTGATAGTGGAAAGCCAGCCCTCTCTTTGGCATCTTGTAAAGCTTTAAGCCTTATTCTTGGTCTCTTACCTTGCCAAATAAATTGTAGCATCATTTTGTCAAGTTCTTGGAAGTATTTTTGATTTTGAAGAATCGGAATAGTTTGGAATAAAAAGATCAGTCTTAGTAATATATTCATTTTAATAGTGGTGATTCTTCCCATTAAAGATATTTGCAGATTTTTCCATTTTCCCAGGTCTTTCTTAATTTCTTTCTTCAATTCCATGTAGTTACTTTCCATCAAAGAACTACATCTATTTGTTAAATTTATTCCCAAATATTTGATCTTCTTTTGGATCTCTAAACCTGCTAAATTCTTGTTGTTGGTGAGCTTGAGAATGAGTCATGTTTTTTATAAGCATTTTTTAAAAACTGCTTGCTATTAACTACCACCTATGTTAGCGTTGTGCAGGAGGTACTATGAACGGCTTTGAATAGTTGCCATCCCTCTGACTGGATTTAAACTTGGTTTTATATTTTATGTTTTATATGTTATATTTTAATGCTATTATATTTACTTAATTAAATGTTTAATTAAATGTTGTGACCCACCCTGAGCCCATTCGTGGGTGAGAGCAGGATATAAATAATATGAAATAAGTACTGCCAAAGTACAATCTAAACAGCATTCCTGAAGAGTTTAAAGATCATGTAAAGAACAGATTTGCATTAATAAGTTCAAGAGAACAGGAACTGGAAAAACTATGGGTTGAAACGAGAGATATTATTGAGGAAGAATACGCAAAGACTGTTCCTATAGCCAAAAGAAATGAAAAGCCTCCATGGATGACTAAAGCAAAAGTGAAAGGTGATAGAAATACTATCGGAAGTCTGAGTACAGTGTTTAGTGACTGGCATGTAGAGACAAAGAGAACTATTATAATAAGCAGTGTAAAGAAATATAAGAGAACAGCAAAAAAGGAAGAGGAAGAGATCTATTCCACAAGATCCAAGGGCTCAAAAGGGAAATTTAAAGCACAGTTAGGCATGCAGAAAGATCAGCATGGAAAAACATTAACTGAACAGGACAAACAAAAGAAAAGATGGGGCAATACACTGAAGAACTATATAAAAGAGATGAAAAGATGACAAATTCTTTCCAAGAAGAGTTTTTTTAAAGCCCCCGGAGGGGATTTTTTAATTTTTTTATAATACTACACAAACTACAAAGAAAAAAAGGAGGGGGCACTACAACTAGGAGAAAGGAAAGTAACCCACACTATACTAAAAGCCCAAGAGTAGGAGATCATTACCCTGTTAAACTACAATTAGTAATAAAAAAGCTGTTAATAAACAATATACTTTGTGAGATCCTGTCTTACTAAGCTTATGTGTTAGTTTATTACTTGTTATGAGAAGATTTCCAGAGCATCTCCTCCAGCTCGCTTCATAAAGGCAATTTTCAGAGTCCTTCCGCCTTTACATCTACGCTAATTCTCTCTAAAATCTTGATGGCTTCTTAGACATTCACTCGAAATTCTGCAACCCAGTCTTCGTCTCCAAAGGGATAAAATCGCCAATCTTGAGCCTCTTCCTCTTTGGTCTCATTCTCGGGGCCCAGTGGCATCTCAAAGGCTTCTCGATCTTGAGGGCAGATTCAAACTCTTTTCTATCAGCCAGGTTTAAGATGACACTTTCTAAAAACACCTGCAAGGAAGGAGTTAAGTCCTTGTAAATCTTTTCTGTTTCTCTCATGCTTTTCCTCCTTGTCTCTTTGAGATCGCTGTTAGTTTTAGTGTCTATCTCTTTTGCTTTGACAGCCCTCTGTTCCATTTTTTCTGCTATTGTTGCCAACTGCAGGGACACGAGTTGTTGATTTATCTTGGCAAGCTGATGGTTAATACCAACAAGTTGCTCCAGAATCGGCTTGGTGGCTTCCGCTATGAGTTCTATAGCATTCACTTCCCTTCTTCTCTGAGTTATTTTCGCTGACTTTGGAGTGTCCGCCATTTTAACACTTTATTTTCAATGTAAAATCATTTTCTCCCCGGCTCTGAAAATCGCTTATACGCTGTTTAATCGCTTAAATGCTCATGGATATCTCCCACAACCGGCTTATACGCTTACAAAGTCCTTCCAAAGTATCCATTTACAGTCACCTCGCTCTCTCCCCCCCTCCTCTGCTTATGTAAATACGTCAGAGAGGCATCCTTCTCTCAGCACGATTCCAATCGCTCTAGAGGTTTTTTGGGGGGGATTTTCGCTTCAAAGTATCTGTTTACAATTGTCTGTTTCTCTCTCTCCCCCCCCCTCCTCTGCTTATGTAAATGCATCAGAGAGGCATCCCTGTCTCACAACGATTCCAATCGCTCAAAAGGTTTCGGAGGGGGGGCTTTATGCTTCTATTTACGGTTTGCTCATTTTAACTCACAGTTCATTGTTGGTCTTTATCTTGACCACGCTCGTAATCGCTCCTTCACCAGATCTCCTGTGCTTGACTGGGTCGGCTTGCTGAGAGGACGCAGACATGGGGGGGACTGTCAGGGTGGAGGGCAGTCTCAATTTCCCTGCAGATAGCAGGAAAAGAGGCTCACCATCAAAAGCCCTATGGCCTGGGGGAGTCTCCCTGACCCCCCGTGGATCCCACGGCACCCCTCCCCTCTGCTGCTGTGTGGTGCGCCTTCCCGGAGCAACGGAAAAGGCGTCTGCCCTTGTTGTGCCGTACCCCCCCCCCAAGAAGAGTTTTTTGAAGAATAACCTACAGTTTTAGAAAATGAAGTGAAAGCTGCACTGAGAGCAGTTCGGAGAAGCAAATTACCAGTAGATGGGATATCAAAGTCAAGCCACAGAAATGGAGTCCATCAAAATCTGAACAAGAATATGCCAACAAATATGGAAAACAAAACAATGACGTACAGACTCAATCTGCATTCCAGTTCTGAAAAAAGGAAATGTCAAAGACTGCAGGAGCTATTGGACCATCACATTAATTTCTCATGTGTAAAGTGATGCTCAGAATCTTACAACAAAGACTGTTACAACATATGGAATGAGAAATGGCAGATATTCAAGCTGGATTCAGAAAAGGAAGAGGCACTAGAGATCGTATTGTAAATTTATGTTGGTTACTGGTGCATTCAAGAGAATTCCAGAAGAAAATCACTTTGGATCATAGATTACGGTGAAGCCTTTGACTGCATGGATCGTGAAAAGTAATGGTTGGTTTAAAAAGAAATGGGTATGCCTCAACATCTGTTTGTTTTGATGTGTAATCTATACTCTGAACAAGAGGCTACTGTTAGGACAGAATATGGAGAAACAGAATGGTTTCCAATTGGCAAAGATGTCAGACAAAGATGTATTTTACTTTTCTGTCTGTCACTCTGTATGCAGAACATATAAGGAAAGATGGATTAGATTTAGATGAAGATAGAGTGACATAGGTGGAAGGAACTTAAACCATTTTAGATACCGGCGGAGAGGGCGGGGTAGAAATCTAACAAATAAATAAATAAATAAATACACAGATGATACCATATTACTGGCAGAAAACAGTGAAGACATGAAACAACTACTGATGAAAGTTAAAGCAAAAAGTGCCAGAGAAGCATTACAATTGAGCATCAAGAAGACAAAGTTAATGACTACTGAGATATTACGCAACTTTAAGGCTGACAATGAAGAACTTGAAATTGTTAAATATTTTCTTTTCCATGGCTCCATCATCAACCAAAAGGGAGACTGCAACCAAGAAATCAGGAGACTGAGACTGGGAAGGGCAGCCACAAAGAACCTAGAAAAGAAACGTAACTGTAAGGATGTGTTGCTGGTGACCACGATTAAGATAATTCATACTATGGCATAGCCCATTAATGTATGGGTGTGAAAGTTGGACAATGAAGAAAGCTGGCAGAAAAAAAGTTGATTCATTTGAAATGTGACTTTGGAGGAGAGTTTTGCAGATACCATGGACGGCCAGCATGAGATGGATTGAAGCCACGGCCCTCAGTTTGCAAGACCTGAGTAAGGTTGTTAATGATAGGGCATTTTGGAGGTCACTAATTCATAGAGTCACCATAAACTGGAAGCCACTTGATGGCACTTAACGCACACACACACAGAGATGTGTGGGCATGCACACGCATGCATGTGATGTATGCATATATACGTGTATTGGGCAGGCTTTAAGGAAATACACCAGTGCTTCCATACACAAATCATGTGTGGAGTCAGACTTTTCTGGTACCATGCAGCTCTATTGATGGATCCAAGATGGATTATATTCAGACTTTGGCCACAAAGAAATATCTATCTGTACAGAGAAGATCAGAAACAAAAGAGTTGTACTGATCCCACCACTAAGATGAAAAAAAACATATCGAAAGGTGTTGTAGAAGTCTGCTTTTATTTTTTAGAAAGGTCCTGATGTATGAAAGACCCTGATGTATTTGAACTCTTTTTCCCAATACTACTTTTTCATTTTGCAGCTCATTCTAGAGCAAGGGGTTGGGATCAGCATCTTCTCATGCTGACTGGAATTGCTTGGGACACACACAGAGTTACCTGGAAGGATCAAAAAGAGTCAGGGCACCTTAAAGGCTTTTGGCATAAGCTGTTGTGACTGGAGCTTTCTTTATTATATCCATGAAGTGACCAATGAGGATGTGGAAGTGGATGAAAAGTCACAGGAGGGGCGAAAGCCCAGCGCTTTGTGTGTTTATTCTGCTTACAGGACATTATTAATATAGGGAAGTTTTAAAAACACATGTAATCCCATTCTGGCACCTTCCCTTTTCCTATCTCAGCCTCCCATCCCTTTATTAGCACTTCCATTCTGCTGCATGTAGAGTTATGGGGACTGAAGTTCTAGATTTATAACTGATCTCCAGACTAGAGAGATAAGAACATAAGAGATGCCAATGTTGGATCAGGCCAAAGGCCCATCCAGTCCAACACTCTGTATCTCACAGTGGCCAGAAATACCAGTGCCATCAGGAGGTCCAGCAGTGGGGCCAGGACATTAGAAGCCCTCCCACTGTTGCCCCCCCCCAAGCACCAAGAAGACAGAGCATCGCTTGCCCCAGAGTCCCTATCTATACCTTGTGGCTAATAGCCACTGATGGACCTCTGCTCCATATGCTTATATAATTCCCTTTTGAAGCTGTCCATGCTTGTAGCCTCCACCACTTCCTGTGGCAGTGAATTCCATGTGTTAATCACTCTTTGGGTGAAGAAGTACTTCCTTTTATCCGTTCTAACCAGACCGCTCAGCAATTTCATGGAGTGCCCACGAGTTCTTGTATTGTGAGAAAGGGAGAAAAGTACCTCTTTCTCTACCTGCTCTTTCCCATGCATAATCTTATAAACCTCAATCATGTCACCCCTCAGTCGTCGTTTCTCCAAGCTAAAGAGCCCTAAGCGCCTTAACCTTTCCTCATAGGGAAAGTGTTCCAAGCCTTTTATCATTCGAGTTGCCCTTTTCTGCACTTTTTCCAAAGCTATAATATCCTTTTTAAGGTGTGGTGACCAGAACTGCACATAGTATTCCAAATGAGGTTGCACCATTGATTTATATAGGGGCATTATGATATTGGCTGATCTGTTTTCAATACCCTTCCTAATAATCCCCAGCATAGCATTGGCCTTCTTTATTGCAGTCACACACTGTCTCGACATTTTCAGTGAGTTATCTACTACAACTCCAAGATCTCTCTCTTGATCAGTCTCTGCCAGTTCAGACCCCATCAATGTGTATTTATATTTAGGATTTTTGGCTCCAATGTGCATCACCTTGCACTTGGCCACATTGAACCCCATTTGCCATGTTGACACCCACTCGCCCATCTTTGACAGATCCCTTTGGAGTGCCTCACAATCCTCACTGGTTTTCACCACCCTGAACAACTTCGTATCATCTGCAACTTTGTATCATCCGTATCATCAGTTCTTCTAGTGGAAATGTCTGCTTTGAGACCCTGTCTGCATCGCAAGACTAGCCCTGACAAACTGCTATCAGCATTCTGGGTCTTCTGAAATACATTTAGTCCTTGTTGGGCTTTTTGTATGTGTGTGTGGATCCCCCCCCCTTTACTTAAATCTTTTTACTATTAGGAGATAGAGACAAAGGGATCAAAAGGCAAGAGGCTCAGGTTGCAGTAAATGGAGAGGAGAGGAGAGATTGGATTTATACCCTGCAGTAAATCTGCTAGTCTTTAAGGTGGGGTGTCAAACATGCGGCCCATGGGCCGGATCAGGCCCACAAGGCCCTGGCTGTTTCCTACTTCCATTTGCAGTTCTGCTGTTGCTGCCATGTTACAGCTTGCTTTACCAGTCTCTCTCAATTGCACAGGAGGGATCAATAGGCAAGGCTCTCCTGTGCGATTGAGAGAGTCTGGTAAAGAACTGGCAGAAGCTCCTTTCCCTCCTCCTCCGCTACCTGGCATTATATTTTATGACACAGATGGCTCGGCCCAACAAGGTCTCATTTATGTCAGATCCAGCCCTCATAACAAATAAGTTCGACACCCTTGCTTTAAGGTATCACAAGATGTTTGTGGGTTTTGCTGTAAAACACATCTACTTTTCTGGAAGCAGTTTTTAGAACCCTTGGGGAAAGAGCTGTAAAACTCAAAACAGGCCTGGCCATTTATGAGAACAAATCTAGTCTTCTGCAGCTCTTTGGGGTATTTTATTCTTGTTTTTGTGGAGAAGAATGAAGAAACATGATTGCAAAGGAAAGCAGCAGCAGCTTCAACACTTTTAGGATCAAGTTTTTTCTCCCCTCACAAGTATGTAATTGAGAAGTGCCTGAATGTGCAGGTAATTTTCGAAGAGGTGCTTAAAATCTGTGGAAAAATAGCACTTACAACATCTGTGTTAAGGAGAGGGGTTAAGAACATAGACTCCTTTAGGGATTACTGGCACAACAGCCTCTCTAGCCTCTACTTACTACTTTCTACATCAGTGTCTCTAGGCTGTTTCACATATGGTAGGTTTCCTACATGAGTATTACTTCTAAATAGGGAACAATTTCTACCTTGTGAACACAGTCATTGTCAGTTATCATTGTTCTAAATGTGCAAGATTCTCCTAATGTTGGCAACAGCTTTCTGGATACAGGATGTTTGGCAGAATCCTAGTCTTTGCTTTAACTGATGAAAGTATTTTTTGATTTATTATCAACAACTGTATTTTGCAGACAGCAGCACTGTAAGCAGCTAGGCCTTGCTCGTTCTGATGCAAGACCAGTGAACCAATTGGCTGCTTCTGCAAATTTTATGGATGTTTTAAAAATATGACCCAGCTGTTCTAGATTCTAACAGCCTGAGGCCAGATTGTTATTGTTGGTTTTTTTAAAAAAACCAAACCTGAGGACATTTGAAGCAGGGTTAGTATGAAAGTTCAGAGCAAACTGGGAATGAATGAATGGAGAGCATGATAACTAGAATGGTAGGATTCTGTCACATACATAAGCCTGAAATAGCACCTGTTCCTTTTAAGCAAAAACAGCTTAACTGCTCATCACCAAGGCATTGCCCTTTGGGAACATAGTCCAAGCACTGATGACACTGTTTAATTTAACAATAGTGGCTCATGAATATCAGAACTGCAATTATCTCAGCTCTCCCAAGTTTCCCTTATCTCACTCAGTTGTCTGGATATGATTTAGAGAAGAGCAATGAAGAGGAAGCACTAATGGGTGGTGGTGGTGGAGAGAAGAATGTTGTGGAGGTAAAAAAAGACCCAATGCTATTTGTTGGCATCCAATGTGGTTTTGGGTTGAGACTCTTTCTTTGAGAAAAGTAAGTGTATTTCTTAAGGGCTGCTTGTAAATTAGTTAAGATTCTGTAGGCTAAAATAACCTAGAAAAGTGATAAGGCAGAACTAATCATCTCTGGATCTATACTGTGTGGGGCCCAATTGCGATGCAAGTGGCATTGAATTTTTGGTGAAAACTTTTATACATTGCAAAAATGGCATTAATGGGCCCCAAAACATTTGAGTTTCTACACATCAGTTTCCTTAATTTGGTAAGGGCTGTTGTCATTCAGTACTGTACTGGGGTTTAATTCCCCTGTCACTGAAACAAAATGGATGGTTGGCCCACTTATCTTGGCAGTAGACTTATGCATTTTCTTCCCAAACAAGCTCCTGCCTTTGATCTCTGAAAAATTGTCAAAAGGGGGAGGTATGGGTATGAAAATACTCACAGAAAACTGCCCATCCATTTAGCCTATCTGATATATATAAAAACCTAACATGTTGGCACTTTCCAGCTCTCTCATTGGCTGTGCTGTGCACTCCATCAGCCATTGGTCCATCAACCACCACTCAAGAGTACTCACATGCCATTGGCTGGGTGCTGGGTCCGCTCCTCTCCTCCGCCCACTGCCAGCCTGGCCAATATTCCTTGTGACAATAAACTGCCAAAACGGCTGTCTCTCCTGACAAAGACGCTTTACCTGATTTGCTCCTCTAGGGCTGGCTGTCTACTTTCCACTCTGTGGCTGTTGCTAGGCAACCAAGCTTGGTCCTTTCAGTAAAAAGGCAAAGGCAGGAGGCCCTTTCCAGGCCAACTTTTGCCTTTGTGGGGAACTCATTGGGGCCAGTCCTGACTAGGGTTCCCAGCTCCAGGTTGGGAAATTCCTGGAGATTTTGTGGTGGAGTCTATGGAAGTCAGAGTTTGGGGAGGGGAGAGGCCTCAGCTGAATAGAATGCCATAGTCCACCCTCCAAAACAGTTATTTTCTTCTGCGGAACCATTGCTGCCAATCTCCAGGTGAGGACTGGAGATCATTCAGAATTAAGACTGCTCTCATCAAGCTGCCCTTTGAAAAAAACAAATGTAGAGGAAAGAAAGCCGATAAATAACTTAACTCTGAATATATGATTCTTTTTATTAATATTTGAAATACTAAGATGCACGTTCTATGGCTAATTATGCTTGTATCTGTTTGAGTTAGTAATATTAATAGCTAATCTCCATCTTTTTAAAAAACTAAACAATAGGGAAACATCAAGAAATTGATGTATAGATTGTTATATGATCATTGCCTACTCTATTTTAGTTTAGAATATCCCTTACCTTTATCCTTTGAAGTGTGTAGAGATTAAAAGCAATAGAAATGAATTAAAAAAGGGAAAAAAAGAATTAAGACTGCTCTCCAGATGGCAGAGATCAGCTCCCCTGGAGAAAACGGCTGCTTTGCAGGGTGGATTCTGTGTTGTTATACCCTGCTGAGGTCGCTTCCCTCCTGCTTGGGTCCCCTCTGCAGAGAAAGACTGTACTTTTCCTAGGTAGAGGTTTCAGGGAGGGGGAGGAGATGAAAGCTGAAGTCAGAGGGGCAGATAATGATATGTTGATGGTTGGCTGGGAAGGAGATAGTGTTGCCCACCTCCAGGTTGGGAAACTTTTGGAAATTTGAGGGGTGGAACCTGGAGAGGATGGGGTTTGAGGAGGGGTTGGATCTCAGACAGTTACAGTGTCAGACTCCACTCTTCAAATCAGCCATCTCCTCCTGGGGAACCATTGGTGTCAATCACCAGGTGAGGGCAGAGATCAGTTCCCCTGGAGAAAACAGTGGACTCTGTGTCATTATACCCTGCTGAGGTCACCACAGCAAATTGATGTTGAGTGCCCAAGGCCGGGGCAGCCTCTTTCTAGAGTTCGTTGTATTTATTTCCACAATGGGTCTTATTCCTAGTGATGCTATAATTGGAGCCAGCTCCAGTAGCAGGAAGTGGGATGGCAGTGATTCTGCCTGAAGTTGCCCATCCTGGTGATGATATACATCATTCATTGCAGGGAGAACTGCAAGACCTGGAAAGGAAAGAAGATGGAGGGTATTGAAAGACTGAAGGGTTAGCAGGCAACAAAATGTTACGTGGAAAAAGAAAAGAAAATGCAGCATTTTGTGTTACTTTTCTTAGTGCATAAATGAATTAATTCACTTGCTGAGTCAGATTGATAAATTGTAGAAGAGAAAAATTTGAAGGATTGAACTTGTTGGGGAGAGAATCCTACAAAAGTTATGGGGTGCTTTTGGTTTGATTTGATGCAGAAAACAATCAAGACTTTTTAAGGGGAAAAAGATAAATGAACAATAAAATAATTTGAACCTAAGTTGGCTGGAGGAGCACACTGGAGACTGATTCTGATTTTCCCTACTTTTGTAATTGTGAGAGGCAGTGGGGAAAAGAGATGTGATTTTGTAACTCATGTGTTCAGAAAATTGTGGTATAATTTATGCTAGTCTGACAAGCACAATTAGTGAAGTTTCTTGGTGTCCGTTTGTGTTTCCTAAGGCAACAAAAACAGTGGTGCTCTGTTATAACTACTATTATTGTTGTTCACTTGCTTTCCTTGAAGGGTCAGAAAAGCTGATGGGTTACAAAGAAAGCAAAACCTTCAAAACTGTACAGTATGATAAGTGTAGATTTTTTGATAAAAAGTACCACTGCAAAAAGCCACTGTTGACAAATAGCTGGGGGGTGGGCACTTAGGTAAGAGAGGAGAAGGTGTACCTGCCCAAATTTCATTTGTCAGCAAGTCATAGTAATTAGCCTCTCTCCCCCCTTCTCTATAATGGGAATAGTAGTAAGTGTCACAGAGGGAGTTGCAACTTGCAAGAGCAGCACAATAACTCTAGAAAACAGTTTTGCAAACTGCTGGTGGTATGTAAATGAACAGGTTGATAGTTGGCTGATGGCATAATATGCAGAATACAGAATCAGAGGAACATCACCATTTGGCAGAAGAAGTTGTCACCTGATCCCCAGTTGTCTCTTCATGCATACTGCTTTCATTAATGCATACAAAACCTAAAAAACCTAGTGTAACTCCAATATAATTTTTTCTGGTATGCCTTGACAGCGTTTACTTCTTAGCTGCAGGTGTGACCACTAAGTGCAGGAAGCTGCCAAATAGTCCTTCAGTCAAGTATTTTTAAAATTTCATTTATAACATTTGTATCCTGCCTTTTTCCCCAGTCAGGCCCACCAACATGGCTAACAATTAAAACAGCATAATAAATATAACACCAATTAACAATATGGCTAAATATATATGAAAGCAGAGGGCAGCAAATTAAAACACAAGGCAGGAACTATGGATCATTGAGGGAATACCAGACAAAACAAAATGCTCTGATCTGCCCTGAGCCTGCTTGCAGGGAGGGCGGAATATAAATTGGAATATTAAATAATAAATAAAACTCTCCACTCACTGGTGGAAGGCTGATAGAAGGGGACAAACTAAAGTAGCGAATAGCTTGTTAAGTGGATATATTATGTCTTTTTAAAGGCATTCTAAATTGCTTTTCTAAAAATGGCCAGCATTTTAGAACGTAGCATAAATAAACTGACAATTAAAAAAAACTGCAATTAAAACAAATAATATTAAAAAGAGAGAGAGAGAGAGACGCAAGAATAGTAATATTGTCAGTTAAAACTGAGTTAGTCTTTTACAGTGGTAGGCAACCTAGAGTCCACAAGCTGATTGATGTCAACCATGTTATTACCCTTGGGAAAAGTTCTGTGGCACGTGGACAGGCATTTTCCCTAGCTGCAGTGTTCCTTTCAGAGACTTTATTCCAAGCATGTCATGTCGAATAGGTGTCGGAATGGTAGTGGTCATGCCTTGTAACTTATGGAAAGGAGTTTTGAAAAGGCCTAAGCGGCTAAAGAAGCAGTCTGCTGTTCATGCAGTGAAATGCCATTTCATGCTTATCCGTTAGATGAGCATGATACAGGCGAGATAACCCACTCTAGACATTTATGGAGCAGCTTTTTCTCCCACGGGCTTTTTCTCCCAATGTAAGGATTAATGTGGAACTAATTGAAAACCGGAAATGTCTCTGTGGTAAGCAATGTTCCCTCTAACCTGCGGAGTCTTCTGAGCAAAAATTCTACTTTGTGAGCTACTGGCATTAAAGTTGTGAGCGAGCGATTTGGCTACTGCATAAATCAGTTTGCTCTAGAACCATCCTTCCTGAGCTAAGATAAAGATCTGTGAGCCGGAGGCTAAAAAACTGTGAGCTAGCTCACACTAACTCAGCTTAGAGGGAACACTGGTGGTTAGTAGTGCGCACTCTTTTTTCAAAAATGGTTCAGTGGTTCTCTACCTTTTTTGTATTTTCATTTAGTCATTTGTGTATTACATTTTAATGTTGCCTTTTTAAAACCCAGAGATGGCTTGTATGGAATTTCCCGCAGGGTCTCCCATCCAGGCACTGAATTTCAGGAAAAGCAGGGATTTGAACTTAGATCTCCAAGTGTACTACACTGCATTAGTCGATACCCTTTGCAGTTGTGAGTGAGTGTGGTTGGTAATGTATTTGAAACGGACTTTCTCCAGTTTTTTCTGGTGGAAGAACATTAGGTGTACAGCCTGTTTCAGCTCTCTGAGAGATTGTTGCTGAAAATCCCAAGGAGAAAGTAAATAAGATTATTGGTTGATGCGGGGAAATAGGTTGGATACAAAGAACTGCAAGCTGTGCTCCTACTTCTGGGAATGTTGTGTGCTTCCTCCTTCCCACTTCAACCTGGGGTTGCCAGGCCCCTTCAAGATGCCGGCGGGGCGGCTAATAGATCTAGGATCTTCATAGTCAGATTCCAATTTTTCAAATTGGTCTCACAATGGTACTACATCCCAAGCCGCTTACATAACATGAATAACTCCTACTCACTGTTAATGCTGGATGGAGTGTGGAGCGGTGAGTGATTACATGCACTGCTGGTGGAGTTGTCCTCACATAAAACATTTCTGGGAGTTTGTTGTAGCCGAAATAACCAGGATAACAGCACAAACAGATGACACAAAAAAGTATCCTTCTACATCTCAGGGAGCCAATGAAAGGCGAGGATGTTTAACCATTATGAACTGTGTATGCTTACATTCACACTTAAATAAAAATTTTAAACAAACAACAACAACAAAAACCCCAAGATGCCAGCAGGGAGGAAAGCTTCAGGGGCGATGCTCTGGTTTTTTGGCAAAACTCTATGGTAAAATCACCCTCAAACGACAGAGTTTTGCTCCCAAACCAGAGTGCTCCCCCCAACGTCACCAATGTGCCTACGTCACATCTGGGTGACGTAGGCATGACGCTCCACATTGCTGTTGCCCTCAGGAATATTATGGGAGGCAGTAAGGAATGAGGAACTGGCAGAAATCATCCTTCCCTGTTATGTGAGTACAAGTAGGAATTTGGATTTAACCCAGCCCTGCAGGTTTTCTTTGGAATATGCTAGTTTTAAACATACTTTTTAATGGAAAGTTTACGGTTCCACAAATATCACTGCTGGCAACACACACAGTTACTTACACTAGTCATTTGGGGTCCACTTGCCTGGCAACAGTTTTTATTTGTAGTAAGTGGTCAGGTAAATGGCTGTTCACAGAATTGGCTGCAGGGTCTCTAAATAATGCTGCAGTACTGCTTCTCCCAAAAAGAGAAAATTACCTCCCATTTTATTTTATGTACATTGCTCATTTGTGTAAATGGACTGATTTAGCATACATAATAGAGAAACCCTAAGGAGGTCATTAAAGCTTGCTCATTTTGTAGCCTTGGCTTCAAAGGATCCACCACCATAGGAATGTCACCTGTAAGAAGGAATCTGGAGGATCAGGATCTTTTGTCCAGAAACAAAAGATACCTACAGTCTAGATCTATCTAGATATCCACAAACATCTCTCTAAATAACTTTTCTCTTGTTTATACTTCTTGATACTTTCCATGTACTTTCACTCCTGCTATTACAGTCTTGTGAACAACTGAAATAAACAAAAATGGAGTGAATAAAGTTTTATGGTTTAATTGCATGGCTTTCCATTCTTGGGCCAATTAACTCTGGAACCTCTTTGGAGGTCAGCACAAGGAGGTGTGAGTTTAGAGGGATCCCTGAATTTATGCATTGTTCATTGTGGGGGGCGTGGGCAGAGGGCAATGTATCTGCATATCTGTATAGGATGTCAGGTGATTACAAGAATGGCGGGAGAGGGTGGCGGTGTGTTTGTGACAAGGGGCGGTTGTGGTGGCTTGGTGGCTTGGGGGGGGATTTGTACATGTTGTTCGTGCTTTGCATTATCTTGCATTCCTGTCTTCAGTTCGTAGTTCCCGATCAAAACACCTTAAACGATCTAGCCCATATGCAGTCTGCTCCAGCTTAACCCACATGAAGTGTGGACTTGGGCGGGGGGAGGTGTTCAGGAATGCAGATGCCACAGCAAGCTTTGTTTGCTCGTTGGCAGAAATCCGTGTAAGGGAGGGGAGTTGTCACTCGTTTCCCCTCACTTTCCTGGCAATTTGGGAAACAATAACTGGGAATCTGGGAAGCAATATAGGTTACAAATACAATTCATTACTAAATTAAATAACTATATGGCCGGCATTCTTCTTAGACCCCAGCCTTCTCATTGATTGTTACACGATCCTGCCTCACTGACCACACTGTGTTGCAGGAGCCTAGTCTGGAGGAGTGCCTCAAGGGTTAGCTCTGCTGAGAGTAACTGCACCAGGACACCCCCATCCTGATGTTTCTCAGGTGGAACTGCAGGATTTTGTGGGCAGGCTCCGCTCTCAGGTGGTGTTTCCGCTAGGTGTGGGACTCTATCCTTGTGGTTGCTGTAGTCAACTTGTGCCCTTTGGTGTCCTATCAGATCCCTTACACCAATGTCCTGCACAACAGCCTCACAGCCTCACAGCCCAGACTCCCCTCGGAGCAACTGGGAAAGTGGCATGCTCTGTTAGGCTTTCCTTAGAGTGGCCTTAGCTTGGAGGCATCCTGTACTGTGTGGGAAGTTACAATGGTGGAAGAAAATGCCATTGAAAATGTACATGTACAGAATGCTTGCCCAGTTAATTGCTGAGAACCAGTATCCTATAAGGAGTCAAAAAGGATGGAGGTACCTGTTTATGTCAGGGGTGGGTCTGTGGCTGGGTGGAAGTTTTATATTTTTTGGCTATACTGTGTTGCAAAGTAGGGACATAACTTGGGGATTTCTCCACGTCTGTGGATGTCTCTCTTTCTGGACAGTTGTGTCTGATTTTGTGTGCTTTACACTCGAATGATGGTGGTGTTGGTGGGGACATTAATCTGAAAAGTTACCCTCTTCTCCTTTGGCATGGAACTGTGCCATCAGTGAATTGCAGCCCCATTAGTTGGGCCACTCATTGGCTGCCACTTTTGAACATACCCAGAATGACCACTCTCCCCATTCACAAGCACAATTTTGTTCCAAAAACAAGCTTTATGGAAAACAGTGTGCCATGCAGTACAGCAACACTTAGGTAAACATGTGTTCCCTCCCCCCCCAACCCACTTGAAAATATAAGACACAACAGAAATAAAATATAGGAAAGCTTAAATGTAATGGCGTGTTGGCTACAGGAACACCTTTATAAACCTCTCCCTTCCCCCCACCCCAACAACCTACTTGAAAATTCAAAAGCAATACAGAAATAAAATAGAGCGAAAGTTAACTGTTATACCATGCTGGCTATAGAAATGCCTCCTTTAAGACACTCATTCTGGTCATCCTTGGAGGCCCCTGCATTGGTTGTCTGTGCAATCTGAGGCTGGATGGGTGGAGACCCGAGAAAGGGCCTTCTCTGTTGTAGCACTAAAACTTTGGAGCTCCCTCCCCAGGGAGATCCATATGCCTCCCTCTATTTGTGCCTTTTGCCAGCAGATGAAGACTTTTGTTTGTTTGTTTGTTTCATCTGGCATATCCCAATAATCAAATGAAACATTATAAGCGATCACACAGTGAAGGTAACTAAGAGAAAACTGTGTGGTAGGACCTATTATCATGTATGGTTGCGAGAGTTGGACTATAAGGAAGGCCAAGCGCCGAAGAATAGATTCTTTTGAACTATGGTGCTGGAGAAGACTCTTGAGAGTCCCTTGGACTGCAAGAAGATCAAATCAGTCCATCCTAAAAGAAATCAACCCTGACTGTTCCCTGGAAGGCCAGATAATGAAACTGAAGCTCAAATACTTTGGCCACCAAATGAGAAGGGAGCACTCACTGGAGAAGACCCTGATGCTGGGAAAGATTGAAGGTCAAAGAAGACGGGGACGGCAAAGGATGAGATGGTTAGACAGTGTCATAGATGCAAGAAACATGAAGTTGAGCAAACTTCAGAGGACGGCGGAAGACCGGAAGGCCTGGCGTGATCTGGTCCATGGGGTCGTGAAGAGTTGAACTCGACTGTGCGACTGAACAACAACAACAGCACCTACTATATAGCTTTTGTTACTGTAGCCTCCCTTTCCACACAGTTTTCTCTTAGACAATATCCCAATAATGGTCATTGGCTCTCCTTGCTATTGTTGTTTCTTTATGTATATTGATTAAATTTTATAATTTTAACTGTATTTATAGTTGCTTAAATGTTTTAGAGTTTTTATGTTTGCTTCCTTGTGGACCCTTAAAGGTGGTGTAAATTTTTAAAAAATAAACCTTCCCCTGCATGTGAACATTCCACTTAAAAATTAAAAGCACAAAAGAAAAAAAATAGCAAAACTTTAATACTGTAGCAGGATGGCTACAGGAACACTTCCTTAAATCTCTCCCTTGCCCCCACACCAACCATCTGTTTTCTGAGAATTAATGGGTGGCAGAGAGACCAGGACGTCTTCCTTTCCCACATAAATATGAGACACTCCCTGGGCAGTAGTAATGAGGCATCAATTCCACTACTTGGCAGGCTTCCAGAGGCCTTCATACACTTTCCTACCTTTCTGGAGTCCGTTTCTGCCTTTGCTCAGTTGGACAGGCCACAGATCAATAAGTGGGTGTCTCCAGGCTCACCCCTATGGCTGAGCTGCCAATCATTTTGGAGTTGTTTGTTTCATGGTGCTAGCCAAGGATGCTGACCAAATGTCACCGTGGTGGTGGTGGTGGGGGGACAAGAGAGAGAGGGCAGGCACCAGCTACTGTAGTCCTGGAGGATGAGTGTACTGCAGAAAAGGATGCTGAAGTCATGCATTGGGTCAGTTTCCAGGGAGACAGAGACAAAGAAAGGTCAGGCAGCCTCATGATACCTCAGCAAAGGTGGTAGGGCTTCTTCTTGGCAGCCCAGAGTCAAGAAGAACTCCTAGGTTGGTTCATGAAGCTACGGGGGGGGGGGAGCACAATTTGAAGGGAACAAGGGAAGGTTGAAGCCTGAGACACACACACCCTTCCCCAACTGAGGTAAAGTTCTCAGAGAGTAGGCAGTGGTATAGGCTGCCACATTCCTTACATTTCACTGGTAACGTCTGTTGTTTATGCTTTGTGTATATTGGCTGTTTTTCTACAGGATGTAAAAGGATGTGTGAATTTATATTACTGCATTGGTCCCTATTTAAGTCAATTATTGTGTTTTCAGTTCATATAACAGCTTCAATATTCATGCTTGTGATAATGCACCCTAATGTTATTACTGATTGCACCACAAAGCTGCTATTGTCAGTCGAGAAGGGGAGAAGGGAGCCTAGGAAGTCATGATTTGAGTAAGGAAACAGGCAATAAGAATCCAACTTAAACAATCCTTTTCTAAGTGGGATGGGTGGCAAGGATTTCTGTGAATATTCAACTCTTTGTATAGATTTCAGTTCAGTCATAGCTCTACTGACAAACCTTATTCTTTCTTATTCTTACTTAATTCCCGGAGATACTTTGGGCTTCATGGGACTTTCTAGAATTTCTAGGTGGTCTAGGTAGCCTTGCATGTTTTTGTTTTGTTGCCAAAAGCATTTACTATAAACAAGATTTTTAATTAATGTGGTTTATTGATAACTGTTGTGGTACTGAGCATCTGCTTGCTTGTAACTGTGGATTTTTCATAAATCATGTGCTTCCATATTCATTGCTACAGCACATTATGCTGTGGTAAGGGAATATTAAGGACTGTAAAGTTTGTGCATCTGATTATTATTATGCATGTTGTGCTCGTATTCATTTTCCATAGCGCTAATTATCTGAAATGCCATCTTCCGTTTGTTATTTTCAGAGAAGTGTTCTAACGGAAACAAGTTTTGTCAGTATCAGTTTTTGTATTACTTGGTAAAACAAACGGGGAGAGGGAGCTGTGTGGAAAGGGTATAATTGTAGATTGTCCTGCAGCACAACAGTTACCCAAAACAGCTTTTTTTTTTTGTAGATTTGAACTGTAACCCTGAATATTAGATCTCTTTTTTTTCTTCCAAATAATTAATTTGGATAAAAAATATTATCTTCAGACAACCAAAGCTACTCCTGTGCAAAGACAATGGCAATACCTTTAAGATAGGGTTACTTGATGCCCTCTTTTTAGAGGATAGATCCTCTTTTTTTGTTGTCCTCTTTTGGGCTCTTTTTAAAAAACTGATGAAAAGGCCCTCTTTTGGGGTTGGAAGGTTAGGAATATTCCTAGTTAGTAGCAATTATCACAGATTAAATAGTAGGGGTATGTAAAATGAGATTGGTCATAGTGATCACTTGTTTGAAGTAGTCAGTCAGGAAATATGTCCTCTTGTTTCCTTTTCAAAATATGGTAACCCTATTTAATATGTAATGCATAGTTGGCCTTAGTTTTTTAGTATGAAAATGGCAGTCTATCCTGTTACATAACCAGAATGATCCATCAGTCCTGTAGAATGGATGCTGTGTATAAAGCAATGCATCTGTCTCATACTCTAGGCCTTACTAGTCATTACTTTGGAACTTTTAATTGTCTTTTGCAATAAAAAGCAGTCATGTCAGTTTGGAAGCACAAACCTCAGAGTGGGATTATCTAGAAAAGTATAGTGGGTGATCACGTAGCCCCTTCCCACATAATGCTAGGAGGCAAAATCATCTGTGCATGGGATATGTAGAAGGAAGCATTCCCAACAAAAGCACCAGTAGAACACTGAACATAAGGCAGCAGGCATTTTGAAATGAGTTACAGCAAACGTTGCATAAGGCTGAGTATGGGTTACGTATTCCATACTTCAACCTTCTGTCTGTTGGCAGAGTTTAAATATTCAAAGGAAGTGGAGCACTGATTGTTTAGAGAAAAATAAGTATGTTTGTTAAAGAAGAACAAACTGTTATAGAAGAGAGAGAACCTTAACTGTCTAACCTAATTACTGAAGGAGGAACAACAACAAAGGAGAAAGCTCTGCACAAGCAGGAAGTCTCCAGAAGAGCCAGTCAGGAGACAGCAAGGACATAATTTGAAATTGTGGGCAGTCCCTAATCTAACTATATTCAGATCTTCTTCATAAGGCTGCACTATAGACCTTGCATATTCCAACACTGTCAACTTTATAAAGGTTGCAGGAGCAAATGGTGCATATTATCAAGGGAAAAAATGGTTGTAAAGCAAAAAAAAAAAAAAAAGTGGGCCAATGATCGCCTCCATAACAGTTGATGAAGGAAATGCTGCAGAGAATGAGATCGAGTGCAAAAAGGGCTTGAGTTGTACAGCATTGCTAATGGGAGCAGATGGGGGAGGGTTCACTCAGTGCTGTTTTTCATGTGGCAAGTAAGAGGTATTCTTTTTTTATTTTGACAATCCAGTAAGGAAGGATCAAATTTCTGATTACTCCATTTGAAGTAAATTTATAATCTTCCAGAAATGCTAGATATAAATTCTTCACTAGAACTCACAAATAGAAGGCATATAGCCCCATAGGTGACCAGTTTAAAGTTGTCTTTGGCCAATAGCCATCTTAATGGGGCTGCTGTTCCTAAATCTTGAAGATTCCAGACAGAATATATAACTGGAACATCTTTAATGCCTGTCTGATTTTAATAATGGTGTTGAAAACCTAGTGGATATTATTCTGATAGCATTTAAAATGCTAAAAATAACCTAACTGCCCACTGGCAATGAAGCCAGCATTTGTCCAGAACTGCCTACATTGCATTTGCCAAGAATGTTAAGACGTTGAAAAATCACTAGTCTATTAGAACAGCTGAGAACACTTAGCTTAATCTAAGTGAACACAGAACAATATCCCAGTATTCATTATGCTGCTACCTGGCAGCAGCACAACATATTACACGTTCTTCAATTTGTTTCACGATAAACGTTAGCTTGAAATTGGCATACAGAGTTTAACTGATGAAAAGAAGCTATTGTAAATTCACTGTACTTGCAAAAAAACTGTACTAATGTGAGTCAAAATGTTAAGGTATTGTAAAGAATTAAAACTAATTGTATATTACTGGATTTAATATGCTGTGACGGACCGCCCATTTTAAGAGGCGTAGAAATGCTGTGCTAACAACTAAAGGACTGTGAAGAGTTAATTCTTCACAGAGCCAGAGAGCTTTGAGTGACAGGCTGCTGCAGGTAATCTGATTGGTTGGCATCAGCTGAGCAAAAAAGAGTCTTGAGAGAGCTGGATGCTGACAAAAAGTCAGTCAGATCACTGCCTTTACTGTGTTGAGACGGTCTACGAAAAGCCCTGTCCAGAAAGGGTTTAGTACTGACAGTCAGATTTCTGCCTTGACTGTATGCAATCTGAATTCAGCATTAGCTGAGAGCAGTTTGAACACAAACAGGAGAACTGGTGGGAAAGTTTTGCAAGGAAGTGTGTAGTAGAAAAGACTCCCATTGGAAAGGGGATAGATCTTCTAGAGGGAGAAGAAGATTCTCTACCCAGTCAAAACCTGGAGAGTTATCTCTGAGGAGTACAGAGATCACTGGTCTGGTGTGATTAGGAACTGCCTGTAAAGACCTTAAAAGTCAGTCAAAACCTCAAAAAGAGAAGAGGTTTGGGTACTGGGAAGAGGGTACCAGCCTTCTGGGTTCCAAATAGAGTCAATGATTATACAAATAAAGAGTATTAGAGTGTTTGGGGAAACACTGGAACAAAAGCCTCTCAACATAAAGATCTAAGTAACAAAATAATTTAAGAACCTCTCATTAGCCTGATATGTAAAAACAAAAGCCTGTGCTTGTAAAGGTTTTACCTCAGTAATTTCAACTCCTGATTTCTCCTGTCCTTTCCCTTTGATGTTAAAATAAAACCTTTTGGTTTCGAGTTTTAAAAGCATCTCAAGTGCCATTTCCAAGGGTTTAAGTTAAAGGGTGGACCTATCCCTTCCCTCGAGTTCCTGGGCTGAGCAAATCGCTAAAACATACTTTGCTGACAGGGGACAAGGTTTCTTCAAGGGAAGAATAAACATGTTACTGGGGCTGCTCAGTCAGTGAAGGGAAATAGAAACAGAGCGAGAATCTAGCCTTTGGGGGAGGAAACTGGATGGGATCCATCATACATGCCAATGATGGGGTCCCATCATACATGCTAATTTTGTTAGGGAAGGATTGCTTGAGAGACAGTGAGGTTTTGCAGTGGGGGAATAATTTGGAGGAAGGGAAAGAAGGAAATCTGGATGCATTGCTGCAAGGAAGATATAATGTGTTTAAAAGGAGTGTTAATAGTAGCCAAGGGAGTGATTCCTCTTGTATACACAAAGGTATAAACTTTGGGGTGCAAAGGGCATAAAATACAATAGGCTGCAGTTGGTCTGTTGTGACATTTTTATGCAGAGCCAAAATGTGTACATGATTAGAACCGTGACCCTTCTACAACCAGGAATTGATATTACCATCTTTCTAGTGGTGCTATGCTAATTTTACACTTAAAATTGCAGAGAAACCAGTGAATCCAATTATATCCAAATTGAATAGAATAAAATTTGCTGATACATTCTAGTTTAGCATTTGCATCCTGGTGCTTTCTTTAAAGAGTTTTTGTTGAAGTGTGGTTACTTCAGTAGCAGAGTTTTGTGAGAGCCTGGAATAGTCTCCTAATGACTTCTGAAATTAGCAGGTTTTAATGTCAGACTTTTTAATGTCTGTTTATTTTATTGTATCTGGACTGACATTCATCCCATGTAGACAGTAACAGGGTATATTGTTGGCAGAGGATGACATTTAAGGATAAACTGATGAATGGACTGCTGATGAAGATAGGTTTTGTAATAGTGGGGACAGCTGTTGTCATAGTTATGGAGCCTAGTCCCTGTGTCTGTTAGATGGCCCATGGCTACTGGTGAATGCCTGTTTCTGTTTATGAGGATAGGGCTACCATTCAAGGCCTGCAAGAGAAGCATATTTGTCTCTGCAGTAGGCTGTAGATAATTGATGAGTTGGGCATGAGATTTTGCTCGGAGCTCTTTGTGACAAGTCGTCTGTCTGTCTTGTCTACAAAAACCTGAAGTTTTTAAAAATTAAATTCTTTTTTAAATATCATTTTTATAACATATTAACATTCAGAATACTGACGAGAGCTTCTCAAGATTAACAATTAGTTGTACATTCAAAGCAAGCCATTACATTCAAGTATCATTAAATCAATATTTTGTCATGACAATTCATGTACACATAAAAATGTGAACATGTCAGCTTTAGCAGTGGATGCTGCAGATTATGGCACTGTATAAGATGCATCCTGACTTCAGTAACAATCTTTTCAAGTAACAGTTGAGCTCTTTTGTGATAAATTTAGTCCTTAGGCTGCTGTGGGTTGTAAAAATATATTGTTGCTTAGTTGCAAAAATCTGTAATGCCTGCTACCTTTGCAGTGTGATAATCTTGGATAGTATTAATTTGCCGTGAATGAAAACAGTGACAATTGCTATATCATATCATAAACAGCTTGTTTCCTGGCAAGATAATTGCACCTTAATTATAGTTCGTTATTTTTGAGTCAGTGTGCATTTTCCTATTTAAAATTCTTCACTGAGTAGTTGAATATTTAAATCAGAAGAGCATCCAATAGATGACATTACAGTACCAACTGAAGATGTGGAAAATTATTATTGCAAGTAGTGATGGACTTCAAAAATACTGTGATGTGTGTGCCCTGACCTGGATAGCCCAGGCAAGCCAGATCTCATCAGATATTGGAAGCTAAGCAGGGTTGACCCTGGCAAGTATTTGAATGGGAGACCTCCAGAGAGTACCAGGGCCCAGAGGCCAGAGGCAGGCTATCGAGCCACTTCTCTGAATGTCCTCCATGCTTCATCGCCATGACTTCCAGGCATGGGCATGCATGCACACACACACATGAAAAAATACCCCCCTCCAAAAATTCTGTGAGGTGTGTGTGCGCACAGCCACCCACCTATACCATCCTATTTAGAATGGGGCCACTTCTGTCAGACAGATTTGGAGTGTATCGTCCGAGTACTTCAAATTTGGTTTGAAACTTGGCCCCATTGCGGCTGAGTCCATTTGCTCCTGATGCCGTTGGGAATACAGTGGGATCTGTAGCCTTCCCCATCTAAGAACCCCCCTTCCCTTTTCCAGGCTTACTGATGTGATGAGTAAGAATGATATTAGTCTCTAGGTACCCCTGCCGTGTAATTCCACTGAGCAAAGATCGAAGCCTGTCTCCAGCCTACCTAGTCTTTGTCCGACGTAAGGGGCTCATCTATTGGAGGGAGAAGCACTGAAATCAAAAGAAGGCTCCATGGAGGGTGGATCCTCCCTGCTGCTTGCACATACCTAGCATTGTGGTTCCCAACATCCCTGTATGTTGCTGCATCTACTCATGACAGCATCTAGGGCTTAAATCATGAGACCTTATTTTACTGTTCATAATACCTGGAGTTTCTGCTAATTCCTTCCCTGTTGCAGTGACTTGGGCAGCACTGGAACCGTTCTATCTGGCCAACTATCTCAGCCAACTGTACTGTTGGGGGGACATTACTTGGTATCTGGGATGTTTAAAAACGTTCATGCTGGTGTTGATCCAGTCAGTGTGCTTTGCTGTGCAAAAGAGAAATTCTGGTCATGCATTCTACACTAGTGGTAGAACCCCTCCTAGCATTTCCCTCTGAAGTCAGCAGACTGGGGGAGGAATGAGAAGAGAGTGAAGAACAGGGAGTAAACTCAGTGTGCCTGTGGTCACCATTGCTAGAGAGAGGGAGGGAGCCTCTGAAAGGTGTAGCAGGTGTGTTACATCAAGTATTTTTCTGAAGTGGCTAATGGTGGGCATAGAAGGGCGAGGGAGGAGTTGAAGACAGAGTCTTTTTGTGTTCAGTACAATAGTTTTGAACAAAGCCTGACTATTTTGAGCCTCTGAGATGAGGTGTTTGATAATATGGTTATGTGGAATTACCTGTGTGTATGTGTTACAGATAACCCCTCTTAAACATTTCAGGAGGCTAGGCAGGCATATCTGCCAGCACTAGCTTGTTCCAGTTTCTGGCTACAGTGCACGAATGGAACCTTCTCCATATTGTGCCATGCCAATGCCTATATCATATGGCAAGGCAAGCCTGCCGCCCTACTGTAGGCTAAGCTTCCTTCTCGTGCCCCTCCCATTCTCCTTATCTATAGGATTTGACCATCTCCCCTTCATTCCCCATTCAGTAATGTAGGTCTATGCCTATGTTCATGCTCTGCGTTCTTTATTCCTGGAAGACTTGGCTATGCTTTAATAAGCTTTTTGTTCCGGCAAAGAAGACTGGACATTGTTATATAAATCAAGAAGCCTGATAGGTGTTACTTGATTGCAAACAGCACTTATTTATTTATTTATTTATTTCATTAGATTTTTAACCCCGCCTCCCTGCAAGGCCGGGAGGAACAACTTTTAGTTCAGCTAGATATTTTTTGTTGAATGACAAAAGTAGGAAATCACTCAGGATTAATTTTCAGACATCCTTTGGGTGCCTGTAACGAACCAAAACAGTGAATGCAGTCCAGAAATAAAACGTCGACTCATACTGGGTCGCACAGCAATGATGAACATGAATTGAATATGAAAAAGCAAGGACATCAGCCTAGCAACCAAACACAGATTAGTCTGTGCTGTTGTGTTCCCCGTAGCAACTTATGGCTGGGAAAACTGGACCATGAAGAAGCAAAACAGGAGGAAAATTGACTCATTTGAGCTGTGGTGCTGGAGAAGGCTCCTGTGCATTCCTTGGACAGCAAAGGTGACAAACAAGCTAGTACTGGAGCGATCAGACTGAGTCGGCTGAAACTAAACCTGGCGAAGACGGAGGTCCTGGGCCTGAATTGGGTCGGTTCAGGGTTGGGGCTCCCTCTCCCGACCTTCGATGGGGTGCCTTTGGTGCCAGCGTTGGAGGTTAGGAGTCTGGGAGTGCTCCAGGACTCCTCGTTAACTATGGAGGCCTAGGTGGCAGCCACTGCCAGGTCATCCTTCTACCATCTTCGGCTGGTCCGGCAGTTGGTTCCCTTCCTCGAACACGATGACCTGGCCACAGTGATTCATGCAACCGTCACCTCGAGTTTAGACTACTGTAATGCTCTCTACATGGGGCTGCCTTTGTCACAAATCCGGAAGCTACAGCTAGTGCAAAATGCTGCAGCCAGGCTTTTGATGGGTCTCCCTAGGCGGGAGCACATCTGACCTGTGCTGAAAGCACTGCACTGGCTGCCAGTAGCGTACTGGATTCGCTTCAAAGTGCTGGTTCTTACCTTTAAAGCCCTATATGGGACCGCCTTTCCCCATATATTCCCCCAAGGGCATACAGTCAGGGACACAACATCTGCTGGTGATTCCAGGACCCAAAGATGCCAGGTATGCTGCTACCAGGGCCAGGGCTTTTTTGGTGGTGCTCCTACCTGGTGGAATGAGCTCCCGGAGGAGATCCGGGCCCTGTGGGACCTTGCCCAGTTCCGTAGGGCCTGCAAGACGGAGCTCTTCCGCCAGGCTTTTGAGTAGTAGCCGCCACTACTCCCACCACTACCTTCACCACCACCAACAACAACTGAGTTGGGTAACAGCAGGGAGTGAGATAGCCCTGCGTTAAATGAACTATAGCGTTGTGTAGATCTGATACCACTGAACTGAGACTGCTATCCCCAGTTAGCCATCTTGTTACTGAAGTCTTTTCTGAAACATCTTGAGCACTTTGTATTGTTGTAATTGGTTGATTGTTTTCTTGTTTTTAATTGTTTTAACTATTGGCATATACGCCCTATCTGTGAGCCGCCCAGAGCCTGCTTGCGAGGAGGGCGGGTTATAAATCTAATAATAAATAAATATAACTCTAATAATAAATAAAACTAGGCATGTCATTGGAAGGAAGAATCATAAAACTTATTGCAGCCATCTCATGCTGATGAACTCACTAGAAAAAGCAGTTACACTTGGACTGGTTAGTGTCAAAAGGAAACCGGGCCGCCAAAGAACACGGTGGCTAGACACCATAAAAGTTGACATCAGCCTGAGCATGAAGCAACTCAAAGAAACAGTACAGGATCACCAAGTACATAGAATCGCCAAGAATCAGACACGACTGAATGGCTAACAACAATGAAGAGAATACTGATGAATTTTTTCTCTTATAAAAGATGCACTTGAATTTGATCACTAACTTGAGAAAAAGTTAATATAAAACTACACTGTTTATACAAGAGTACATATACAAGACTGACAGTATTAACCTATCTAATTCTCAGTATGACCAAATCTGATGGTCAGTGAAAATGGACCCTCTCTGCTCTCTCTGTTGCCAAAAGATTATATTATATTACACCACTGGAAAGAGAAATGCCTACCTCTAGTAATCCAGTAGATTGAGAACTTTACAATTTTATCAACATTTGAATGTATGGCTGCAAACACGCAGAAAATCAGAAAAATGGACCAGGAGTCCGACTAAAAAAAGATGGACAAAAAACTGCAGGCACTGGGGGGAAAGTGTCAAATTGAAGAGTCTCGAGTATTACAGCTTCAAATGGAAAGAACAAGCTATGTCTTGAGACTTCAGGGTATCCAGGAAGAGAAAGGAGAGAATCTAAGACAGATTGTTGGCGACGCCCATGGCAGAAATGACATCGGATCAACTTCAAAGTGAAATAGATACGTTCAATAGATCGTATTCAGAACTTATCAGAAAGAATAATCTGCCAGGGGAAGTTACAATAAGAGTCTCTCGAAGAAAAGTGAGAGACCAACTATTTTTTTTTTTTTTGGTAAACAAATTTTATTTTCTCAGGAATACAA
>NW_015163619.1:1031400-1058691 GCF_001447785.1 Gekko japonicus | reverse complement strand
AACTGGGGGGGGGGGGGTTGAAGGAGAGGCACCAGCAGCTATGCTGCAAATTTGGTGCCTCTACCTCAAAAAAACAGGACTATAATAGTCCCCATAGGCTATGTATATTTTTGCACACCCCTATTATGCTTTTCAGCTTTTCAGTATGATTTGTAAGCTGCCTTAAGTCACAGGGAAAAGTGGCATATAAATATTTGAATAAATACGTAGTTTGGGCAGGTTTAAGCAACTTCCTGTTTGTTAGGTTAGACGGGGGTCTGACAGTGATTGTTCTACCTCTGTTATACTTGACCTGTAATCCTGGTTGTGATATTTCACCAAAAAAACCCCAAAGTATACGTCAAGAGCCCCCCACCCCCAGTGCTGGTATGTTTTCTAAGGGTCAGTGCAGGGCAACGGTCTGAGGCCAGGTCTATCCAATATAGTGGACTGGGGTGGCTAGACCTGTTCCCCGGAGGACAGGTCTACCAATCTTATGGCAGCATTCGACAAGGTCGATTACAACCTTTTGACCCACCACCTCACCAACATAGGAGTATGGGGGCTGGCCCTTCAGTGGCTTACTTCATTCCTCCATGGTCAGGGACAAAGGGTTGCAATGGGGAGAGTGTGTCCTCCAGATACCCCATAACATGCGGGGTCCTTCAGGGCACTTCTCTCCCTGATGTTGTTTAACATCTACATGCATCCCCTCGCCCAGCTAGCGTGGAGCTTCAGGCTGGGGTGTCATCAATATGCTGATGACACCCAGCTGTACCTGTTATTGGATGGCCACCCAGATACCACCCTAGAAAGTCTTGCCATGGGTTTGGAGTCCGTGGTTGGGTGGTTGAAGCAGAGTAAGTTGAAACTGAATCCGGCAAAGATGGAGGATATGTGGCTGGGGAGGGGAACTTCAGAGTTGGGATATAGGCTGCCCACTCTTGACGAGGCGCCACTGACACTGGTGCAGTCCGTCAAGAGTTTGGGAATGATTTTTGATTCCTTCTTGAATATGGAGGCCCAGATCACACACAATTGTCAGTCTGGTGTTTTTTCATATTTGCCATACTCGGCAGTTGGCCTCCTTCCTGTTGCTCCCCGACATAGCCACGATAACCCATGCAACCGTCATCTCCAGGCTAGACTAATGTAACTTGTTTTATGCTGGCCTGCCCTTGAAACTGACCCGGAACCTCCAACTGATCCAGAACATGGCAGCGTGAGTCCTGACGGGAACATCACAAATGGCAGTGTCCCCTCTAAGCTGAGTCAGTGTGAGCTAGCTCACAGTATGTTAGCCTCCAGCTTACAAATTTTTGTCTTAGCTCAGGAAAGGATGGCTCCAGAGCAAACTAATTTATGCAGTCACCAAATCACTCACTCACAACTTTAATGCCAGAGCAAAAGTAGCATTTTTGCTCTCAAGACTCCACAGCTTAGGGAGAGTATTGAGTCGGACGGCATATATATATATATATATCCAGTGCTGTGCCAGCTACAAGTTTTTTCAGAGCTGTTCTCTCACAAGCAGTTCTCAAAAGAGCTCTCTCAGTCCCTCCTACCTCACAGGGTGTCTGTTGTGGGGAAGGCGCATACTTCCTGAAATGTGGGAAAGTTGTCATTCTTATAATAAAAACAGAGTACATTGCTGGTACTGTGTTAACGTCACCGAAGTATCACAAAATGTTTGCAAGTTCCAGTTAGAAATACTGAAACTGTTCAGAGTGCAAGGCTAACTATGAACCTATATGTGGGACTTGCCCAGTGGCCAAAAGGAGGGGAAAATGGAATAGTGAAGGAGACAATTAAGATGAAATTGTTCAATCTCAGGAAAAATAAAAACCTGATTTACAATATTGTCCTTGAGTTCATGTAAGCAACTATAACAGTTATACATGGTTAAAATACTGCTCTTATTTGAAACTGGTAAACTATTTTCATTTCAAAAAAATCAAATTGAAAGTAAATATTTGTTTCAAAAGATGGACTGAGTGTTCATGAAGAGTGAATTGGCTTCATACTGTAAGAAATTTAGTGTTTCATATGCACTTAAATGTAGATAGGTTTACTTGGATGTAAGGACATTGAGACTGGTGGTCTTGCTTCCAAGTATAGTACGGAGTACGGTCATTATTTGGGCTGCATACCTATAATCCTAAAGCTACTTAATTGGAAACAAAACATGCAAAATATCTACAATGTATTAAAATAGGATTATAAAATAAATGCATACAGTCTTGGTAATATTTGGAAAAGTATGATTTTAATGTCTTTAATTCACTCAAGTTTCTAAGAATGACTGGGCCTATATCAAAGTTAGCTTAACTTTTTTTTTCCTTTTCAGATATTGTTTTGTTTTTGCCTTGGGATACCTCACTGTGTGCCAAATTTCTAGAGTCTATATCTTTGACTATGGACAGTACTCTGCTGATTTTTCTGGGTAAGAATAAGTAATATATTTCCTGTAACTCAAGCTATTTCTTTTGCTAAATATGGAGTTAAATAAACTACGTAGTAATTCATAGATATGTGCATAATTGAAAGATGTAATTAGTTCCTATAATTATGTATTCATGATAGCAGGGGAGCACCAGATAATTCTTTCATTAGGGAAACTTGTGTGGAATGTGCCCCCATCCCAGTCTCTACCTTAAATACCTCATGTCCCGTTCTTATAACCCTGCTTTTTAACTCTAAGAATCGGAGCAGAGATTGGTGTGGACATTGGTTTTGGTTTTGGATTTTGTTCCGGACCAATACAGTTATCACCTTTTTTGTGTAGAGCTTTCTGTATGACAAGCCTGTCTTCAGTCTTCCCCAACTACTGGAGACTTTGCATTAGATTCTGAAACAATTAAATTCTGTGGTATTGTTGTAAGCCCGTGACACAGCAGCTGTTTGAAGGGTGTCACAGTTTGATTTTTACAGCTCTGTCTCATGTCACAGGCTGCCTGAGACAACTGGTAATTGAATACTAGTAAAAGGTAGCTTTTCAGTTGGGGCATGAAATAAAGGTAGAATGTCATGACAGATGGCTAGTGGACATGGGTAATGCAATTGAGTTGATGTGCACATAAAAGATTTTTGACCGTATTATATCACCCAGATACTGTGTACATTTGTTATCTTGTTATTATTAAAGTTCTGTATCATAAACAAAATGTTGTTATCAGAACTAAAATAAAATCTGAGGAGAATCTGTGACAAAAATGAATGGGTCAAAGTTATTCCTGGTCTAAGTGTGGGTGGGTGGGTGGTGTGTAAAGAGAGAGAAAGGGCATTCTCTCTCCCCCTTTCCCCCCCCGGTGATGGTACTTGCCAGTCCTAACTCCCAAGTCCTGATCATGTCCCACTTAGCCAGATAAAGAGGGAATAGATGACTCAGGAACAATCTAGAGCAGGGGCGTCAAACTCATTTGTTATGAGAGCTGGATCTGACATAAATGAGACCTTTCAGGCTGGGCCATGTGTGTCATAAAATGTAATGCCAAGTAGCGAAGATATAAACTTTATAAAGGACACAAACACAAGATTTTTTAAAACTTGAAATAAAATGTGCTTAAAACATTAGCACTCCTGCAATATTTTATTTATTTAACAGTCTCTGATAACTGACACCTCTTGCTCTGCATTATTGCATCAAAATCTGGAGACAATGTCTGTGCTGTAACAGTCTTGAGTATGCTGTTCAAGTGTTGTTCTGTAAGTTGCAAACCTACTTTTGATTTCATAGAATCATAGAGTTGGAAGGGACCTCTAGGTTCATCTAGTCCAGCATTCATTACAGAAATCTCATGGTCAATGCTTTGTGCTTAAGACCCAGAGGAAAACATGAAATGGCTGGGCATTGATCAGGGAGTTGGGGTCTCCAGGTTTTTGCTGTTGGTGCCGCTTTAATTTTTGTGTTGCAGTTTTTTTGAAAGATTGCTTTTAATAGATTTAAGAATTTGTTATGGATTTAGTATGCTGTGAACTGCTTCAGGCATGAATGCAGATAGGCAGTATATAACTATTCTAATAATAATTGCTCATGTTTGTAGTCTAGAGGCTTGACACAAGAGTATACTTAATGAGAATTTTGTTTAAAAAACTGGATGAGAGAAACTTAAGTAGTTTAAGTTCAATGTGTATAAAGAGCAGTAAAATTGGGGACCTACTAGGGTAGAGATAGTGGCTGGCTGTGTAGTAATTGATGGTCTCAATTAACGTTGAGTTCTGGGAAGGCGAACAGCTTATGTGGATTGAACTGGGGATCTGACAATATGCATTCAAACATCTTAAGAAGTTTTAAATTTGGAGCATCTTCAGCCAGTCATCTTTGAAATAAATACCAATACCAAAGGCTTATTAAAATAAATATGTGCTCTAAAAAGTGTGTGTTATTTTTCTACTTTGAATTGTGTAATCAGGGAATGGTGTTCTCCTGGGTGCTGATGAATCTTGGTTATATTGCCTTCTCTGCTATTATCATTACCCTTGTGTCTAAAAGGCAGCAAACAATGTTTTCGGTACTGTGCAAGAAAACCAATCTACTCCCTACAGGCTGGCTGTGCAAAGATGCTAATCACTTTTATTACTTTAAAATAAGTTCAATTTCTCAAAGCTAGCAATATACTTACATGCATGGAGCAAGTAAGTGGCTGAATGGTGAATGGGTGGAAATATACAGTTATTTCAATGGAACCTGTTTACCAAGGACAGTCATTTTCTTTTTTTTCTTTTTTTGGCCCCCCAAAGGGGATTTTTTTTAATTGCATTTTATATAAGGACTACAAACTACAATGAAAATAGGGGAGGGGAACTACATTTAAGGAGAAAGAAAAGATAATCACTACTAACTAAAAACCCAAGAGAGGAGTTCATCAAATTAGCTTGTACACAATGCCATCCCTTAAAACGCTAACAATTTTATGAACTTAGTCAGATATGCTAATATAACTTTGAAATCTTAAATTTAGCTGTTGGAAAAAGACCCCTAAGCATCTCAGTATTAACAACAGTATTTTCAAAGGCACAATTCAGAGTCCTTCAGCCTTCATTTTTTCTTATCCTGTCTTTTCCACAGTTTATAAGGACTTTTAGGAGCTGCTGCCCCTTTCTCAGACAGAGAGTCCCCTCCAGAAGACCCCGAGTCCAGCTCGCCACTGGACTTACTGTCCTTTTCCTCTTTATCCTCTGGCTCACCCAGCTGGATTCTCAGAAAGTCCCGTGCTTTGGAAACAGAGTCAATCTTTTTTTTTTTGTCCTGAGGTTTGAATGTTACGCCCTCTGGATATAACCACTGGTAGCTAATTGCATTTGTTTGAAGAAAAAGAATTAAATCTTTATATTTCTTTCTCCTTTGTCTTATTTCAAATGGGATATCTTTCAGAATCCTGATGGTACTGTCCCCGACTTTCAAGGGTGTCCCCGCCGTCACTCTCAGGATACAATCCCTCATGTGCCTCTTCGAGAATCTCATTACTATTTCCCCAGGCAGATTATTCTTCTTTATGTATACGGAATAGGACCTGTAGGCCACATCTATTTCGGTCATGAGATAGTCCGCCTTCAAATCTGTCACTGGGGCCAATGCTTCGCTCATCATTTGCTTCAGATTCTCACCCTTAGTCTTTGGGACACCTTGGAAACGAAGGACCAGGTTTGCCTTCTCCATTTGTAATTGTAAAAGCTGTTCTTCTGTTGAAATTTGCTTCTTTTCCAATTTTTGTACCTTTTTCTTCACCTTTTGAGCAGTGGCGTCAACTTCTTTCACTTTCTCAGCTGTTTGTTCCATAATTTTAAGAGTCTCGTTCAATTGTGTCTGCTGAGTAGTGATACATTGGTTCATTGTTGACAGCTGTTCATTGAGGTTAGTCATCTGGTCCAGCAGGGGGCGCAGGGACTCTGCCAACATTTTGGCCAACTCTGTGGTTCCTTCCAGTCGTGGACTCTCAGCTACTTTCGCTTTTAAAAGTTTCTCCTTCTCCATCCTCTTCCCCGCCATCTTTATGAATTGTTTACTTTCGCAAAGATTAGCAAAGTCTCTGAATATGCGCTCAAACGCTCATGCACGCCTTGGTAAGTCTTTCCCAACAGGTTTTATCGCTTTTGTTTCCGTCCCCCCCCCCAGTCTCGCTTTTAAGTTTATGCGCATGGGAGGGGCCCATCCCCCACTCGCTTTACTTTCTAGTCCGTGGGGTAGGGAGCTTTCTTTTTGAATCGCAAATACGCCTTAATCCGAGTCACAGTTCATTCTCGGTCATACAACCTCATTTAGCCTCTGTTTTAACCACTCGACCTCCAGTGCTTGCCCTGGTCAGTGTCGCTTCTTCCATTCGGACACTCAGCAGGAGGACCATCGGAACAGAGAAGCGCCTCAATTCCCCAGCATTGTGCTGGCTAAGAGGCAACCTCTCAAAAGTCCCCTGGCTTAGGAGCATTTCAGCCAGGCTCCGTGAGAGGTAGCGATTCCTGGCCCCCCCTCGTATCTACTGGTGCACAGCTTTCACCCCCCGGGAGGTTCGGGAGGAGAGTCTGCTCGGCGCGCTACCATAGACCGGAAATCGACAGTCCTTATTTTCTGGTAACTTTCCATGGTAAACAGCTCTACCTTTGGGGGAAATTTGGGGAATGGTTTTTTTCTTAAAAAATTACTGCATGAGATGTTAGTTACTGTTCTTTTAGAATTACTTGCATTCTGCTGTCACAGATCAAAAGTTACATGACCTCCCAAAATACAGCAGTCCTTGACTCTCAGCCTTGCCTGTTCAAAATTTGCCCTGCCTCCTTAATCAAATATTGTACTTTAGTTAAAAAACAAATATAAAATGTAATATTTTAAAAATTGCTGGCTTAGTTTTGGTATTCAGACCATTAGTTTATTTTTTCAGAATGCCTCCTTATATATGTGTTGTTTACCTGGTCAAAATGGTACAATTGCTAGCAATGCCACAATTGAATTAAAAAATAGTAACAGAAAAGTGTTATCCTATTCAAACTTACTCCCCATAAGATAGCAGTCTTTTCAGAATGTGAAATCTAAATTTTCTGCTTTTGAAGCTTTTCTTTATTCTTTTTTTGCTGCAGCCCAATGATGATAATTACACAGAAGATTACAAGCTTGGCTTATGAAATTCATGATGGTAAGAGTTTTCTTCCCCCTAGCTGAATTGTCATTTTAATATGTTTTCTTCAAGCTTAAAAATTAAGGCATGTGGTCGTATTTATTTTTATGTCTTTCTGCAATTTTTGCGTGAACTTACTAACCTGTCTGAGTGGCATGTTACATAATAGCAAATTAAATTAAGAAAATAAATGCATAGTGTGAATGAGAATCTGAAATTTCTCAAAGGAATTTTTTACCAATCCTAAATGTGCAGTAGACCCTTCAAAATCAGTCTTTAGTTTCAGTGCACATGTTGAACAACCATTGGGAAATAGTGCTTGTAGAGCCAAAACTGAACCTTAAATGTACAGCAGTTAATTTCTTAACAAATGAAAGTTTGGATTCAAAGGTATTATTACACTGGTGGAACGGCACTTCTATTCCTGGGGGTGACTTCCCACCCTCCACCTTGCCCCCCCCACTGATCCCAAGAGCCCCTTGACTTCCTAGAAGCAGAACTAAGGGGGGGGGGGCGAATTCCATAGGCTGAAGTGGGGGAGGGGAGTCTCATTCAGATGCAAAGTACAGAAAACCCCAAGCAATTCAGAGTCTGAATTCTGCTTTGGTTTTTCACAGTTATTAATAAAGATAAAAATTTTAACCTGGCAGTTTGTGGCAATATATGGAATTTTTGTAGCTGTTCATCTGTCCATATAATAAACAACTGAAGTTGAAATGACTGACCTCTTTTGAGAAGTATATCTTGAGACTACAAAATGTCCCTGGTTCTTCATTCACCAAATAAATTGGGAGCTAATGGGTTCTGCTCCATTATTTCCCCCCCTCCACAGGAATGTTTCGAAAGGATGAAGAACTGACTGCATCTCAGCAGTGCTTGGCTGTGAGGTAAGCTTTTCTTTACTGCACTGTAAACTGCTCTCTGAACGCCATCAGGTATCAGACAGTCTGTAGCATAGCAGGAGGAGAGGAGGAGACAGAGGAACCCTTTCCATTGCCTTGCTTTCACCCACTTTGTGTTTTGCACTTTGTCTCATGCTGCATCCACAGGGTGGTGATGATTTTCTGTTCCTTCTGTTGCCAACTGCGGATGCAGAGATGTTCACATTGGCAACAGAGTGGCCACACAAATGTTCATCGTCCATCTTCATGTGCAGCCCCACGTTGGGACTGCGCTTGTGCAGGCTGGCCGCAGATACTCTTTCTCTAGCTTTAAGATTCTACAACTGGGCGTTCCACCCCTAATTTAAACTAGGCATGTGTGGGAATTCCTGCCGAAAGTATTGCATGCTCCAGAGTGGACTTGCCCCCATTCCCTCAGCTCCTTTTTCACTGCTGTGAGGTTGGTTCACCTCTAGCTTTGCTCCTTTTTTCCTCTGTCATGACGGTTGGTTCTGAGGCATTTTTTCTTCCCTCACCAACAATTTTTCTTCTTGCTTACAAAGATTGAAGGATCTTCTGATTATGGCATCTAAAGCCTTGTTTAAAAAGTACTCATGTTGTGAGCACAGAATGACTCAGACTGACCATCATGACTATTGTTTAAGTTGCCTCGATGAGGGGCACAACATGTTCAATTGTGAGATCTGTCAGCACTTTACCCTGAAGACGCGGGCAGATAGAGCCTCGAGTTTGAAGGCCACCCTCTGGGAAAGAGCACTCTTCTCGTCATTTCCTGACAAGCCCACTGGAGGTCAGAGCCGCCCAACCTTGGATTCAACTCTGGGTCTGGCACTGATAACTACCATGAAACTTCCATCAGTTAAATTGGTTCTGATGGTACCAACCTGGGTTCTGGTTGCACCACCCAAACGAGCTGCCTATGTCAGTTCCAGGCAGGAAAGGATGTGTGATCATTCTCCATCTCCAGGGCCATCTACAAAGGCCAGGGCTCTCTCTCGGAACTCCCCCAGCAAAGAGACACACACAAAAAAATAAGTCAAAGGACAAACACAGGTCCATGACTGTTGAGGATGCTACCTTTTCTAAGGATCTTACAGCACCCATGGTTCCAGTTTACCCTGTTCTGCGGACCCCGTATTTGCATTACACATCAGGTCTGGAGTCTCTATCCAGACATGAATCCTACCTTCCCATGAGGTCCTTGGAACCGATCATGCCCTCAGATACAGTGTACTACTACCTCTGCAGCAGCACTAGACATAGTACATGTCTCTGTGGTATCTCAGTTGCTGGAAGCAAAACCACTCAACCTTCGGGTTTGATGATGATGATGCCAGACTTTGACCGAGAGCATCGCTCAGACTATTGCTTCCATTCTTCATGTCTCTCAAGGTACCAGAGAGGCTGCTTCTGAGCTCTCTCCAGATGCTACAGTGGTCAACCCCAACCCTATCTCTCCCAGTAAAGATTTCAAGTTCTATAGTGAGCAAATGTTGGCATGGCGAGAGCCTTGGGAATTGATGTGGCCATTTTGGAATCAAGATCAAAGGATAAAATCTTGGGTCATCTGTATGGTGACTCTACTACCTCTATAGCATTCCCAATTCTTGAAGGACTTGATGAGTTGATGGTTCAGATATGGAAGAACCCAGAGTCAGCACAAACTACGCCTAGAAAATTGGAAAACCTTTATAAGATTAAGACTGACAAGGCTGAATATTTGTCATGCTATCCTTCACCTTCCTCAGTCATAATTGATGGAATGCAATCCAGGGGTGTAGCCAGAAAATTTTGGGTGGTGAGGCACTGGGAAATCTGAGGGGGAGGGCCAGGAAGAGAGAGAGAGAGATCCCGTTGGCAAGCAGGCAAAGAAGAGAAGGGTCTTTCCTTAACTGCCAGCTGCACTTGTTCGTCTAGGCTGCTATAGGAGAGCCTGACCACTGGTGTGATTAATATTCGGTGAGTATGCACTCTCTGCCCGACTGCTGTGAGGCCTGTCTGCCTCATCTGCCCACTTGCTCAGCCTGGGAGAGGGAGAGTCAGCAGTCCGGTGTATTTAATACTCGGGGAATATGTGCTCTGTGCTACAGTAGTGACTGGCCTCGCCCACCTGCTACTGTAGCAGAGAGCGCAAACTTGCCGAGTATTAATCGCACCGGCTGGCCAGCTCTTCTCCTGTAGTGGTCAAGGCAAACAAGTGCAGCTGGCAGGTAAGAGCATGGGTAGGGGCAGCAGAAGTTGTGCGGCATGTGAGGGGGCACCGCCCCTAAATGCCTCACTGTGGCTATGGCCTGGATGCAATCCCATCGCCGTCCTGGTCAACATATATTCCCAACTGATGGTGAAAGTAGGCATTTGAATTTTATTGGCAGGAAGTTTTATTCTTTGACAGCTTTGAATTTCCATATTGCTAATTATGAGACTATAATGGGGGTATCAATTATTTCTGTGACAAAAATTGGATAAAAATTTGGACATGCTCCTTGCTGAAACCAAATCTCTTGCTAAGGTCATCTAGGCTGAGGTGATTTGGTTCTCTAAGTAAATAAATGCTGGAAAACACACTGCAGAGGTCTCCTCCTGCTCCTTGGCCTCAGCTGTGGTCCTCTGATGCCATTCATGGTTATGAAATACCACCCTAGCATGAGATACGAGAACTTTGAGCACAAATCACTGTGCAAAATACTGATGAATTCTTTTCCACCATTAAAAAGAGCAAGCAGACAGCTCTGTCCCTCAGTGTGTATTCATCAGGGTCCCAACAACTACAGCAACTACAACAACAAGGCTTCGGTATCCATTCTATCGACCACAGAGACCACAACCGCAGCCGCCGTACCAGTATCCTCCCAGAGGCCAAGTTTCTACTTTTGCTAGTCAGTGCTTCACGTATGTGGCCTGCCCAGTAGCAGAAAGATCCGGGTCAGTAACATCAGCAGACCCCTAAATTTTGACTACCTGCCCCTAGACCAACTGGTGCACTGTGTTTTGCTGACTGTTTGTTCACAACTGGAGTTCCATATGTTCAGACACTTGGGTTTCATCTATTGTTTCTCAAGGTTACAAGTTAGGGTTTTGTTCTGTTCTCCCTTTATCCACTGGGAGCTTGTGACAACCAGTTTCCTGAGCTGATGATTCAGTTGTTGGAGATACTGGGAAAGGGTGCACTGGAGGAAGTCCCAGAAGGTCTGGAGGCCAGGGTTCTTTTTCTAGTTTTCTAGTTTTCATTGTTGATTAAAAAAGATGGTGACCACAGGCCAATTTTAGATTTGAGGTCATTAAATAAGCATTTGTAAAAAAATATATTGAATGGTCTCTATGCCGTCAATTTTGGAATTACTTTCTCAAGGCACATGGTTTCCTGTTTTAGATTTGAGAGATGGCTATTTCCACATATCCATTCACCATTCCTATAGGGAATACCTTCACTTTCAGCAAGGTTACTGCATTTTTCAGTATACGGCGTTGCCATTTGGGTTTGCCAATGCCCCCTGTGTCTTTATGAAATGCATAGCTGTTGTTGTGGCCTATATACAAACCAAAGGCTGTAAGATTTTTTATTACTTGGACAACTGGCTGGTCATCTCAGATAGCCAGGAGTCCTTATGTAGCCACATTAGTGTCATTACCTCTACCTGTAAGAATCTGGGATAAATGGTAAACTTGGAGAAGTCTCACTTGAAAACTTCTCAGAGGGCTCAGAGGTGCATCCCTAGATTCCCAGTTGGGTATGGCCTTTTTGCCCCGGACAGGACTAAGAGTATCAAGCCAATGATGGCATCTTTTCAGAGGAAACGATTCCAATCAGTCTGTTTCATTCAACATTTCCTGGGTTTGTTGGCCTCCACCACAGCTGTGGTTCCAGAAGCTCACCTTTGTATGCATAAACTACAGCTCTGGTTTCTCAGAAAGTATGACCTTATTAAACACATGGGGGTGCCTACGAGTTCCTGGCAGCCTCCCCAAACAGCTGTGCCTCCTCCCTTCCCTCTTTCTGTGAAGTACCTGCCTGTCTTGCTGGGGGAGGGGAAGCACATTTCAGCCTGCACTCGGCTTCCTGCCTGTGTGATTGTAACACCTCTGGGCTCCGCCCTGCTTCCAGAAGTCAGGGGACACATTGCAGGAGGTAGCCTGGGCTTTGCTTTTAAATGCCAAGCAGGAAGAAAGAGGGACTGCCGCAGGTAAGAGCTGAGCTGCTTTAGGAGGTGCAAGACGAAGTTCCTGTCTTTGCTCTCCTCTTGGATTGCCTGCAAAGATTGGGGGGGGGGGAGTAGGAAGGGGCAGTTGACAGACAAGATGATGTTGTAGCAGCTTATTTTTTACAAATTTTTGGTTCTTATCAGCAGGGCTCTAGTCGGGGGGGAGCTCTCAGGTACGGAGCTCCGGAAGAGAACCTCTAGGGGGCGGGGCGGTCACGTGGTGAAGCCCCGCCCCCTTCTTTACCCCGCCCTCTGCTTCGATCCTCATTCCGTTTGGGAATGAGGATGAAGCAGGAGGGTAAGTAGCCGGGCCTTCTGACACACTTCCGGTGATGTCAGGGGGTGTGGCCTTCTGTCACTTCCGGTGATGTCAGGGGGCGTGGCATATGCAAATAAGTTATGCTAATGAGTTATGCTAATGAGCTCCGGCAGCTCTTTTTCTACAACAAGACCCCTGCTTATCAGTGAGAGATGGTTTATTGAGTACTTGCTTCAGTTACAATGTTTTTGCATATAGATTCCTATTAACTGTTCAGGTTAATCATTCCCCCCCCCCTTTTCTGAAATCACAATATGTCTTCTTTCATCTGAGTAGTTATCTATAACCGTTTCCTTTCACAACAGATCAGGGACTGTCTCAGTGCCAATTCCATGTATAACTGGACAGGACTTATATTTCTTCCCTGAAATTCCTTTTGGCCTGATTGGGAGCTTCAACCCGCGACCCAGTCCCTTTTTACCAAAATTGCAAACCCCAGTTCTTGGTGTTTTTTGTGAAAATGTACTTCAGCTTTAGCTGACACTAGACTCTGAATTCTTAGATGGAATTCTCTCTCAGGTTATGTTTAACACAGCTAGGACCAGGAATCTCTCCCTTTATTCAAAAGGTGAACTTTTCTGACAGACTTTTTAGTCAGATTCTTCAGATAGCCACTCCTTTAGCTGAACTTGTACTTTACTGAACAACAACTGCTGCTGAACTCAAAACGAACGAACTCTCCCCTCAGCACACAGCTGATCTTATATTTCCCTCAGCTGACACTGGTCAGTCAGAGAAAAGGAGCTGCCTGTCACTCAAACTCAACATTCTAGATCAGAGTTAACTATTCATTTCCCTTCTCTGATTTTGCTGCATTAGGAAAACAGCATTTTAAATGTAGTCTGTCATACCTTCATTTAACGGTTAGATCCTTGAATTACATGTTTTCAGATGATGTTCTTAATGTACTGTTACACACTCAAAAGCCTTCCACCAGGTCTTCCTACTGTAGAAAATGGACTCGTTTTCAGGATTGAATTTTGAATAAAGGTGGATGTCCATTTACATGCTCACTACCACAGATATTTGACTATTTATTCTCATTGGCTCAAGCGGGTTTTTCAGTGTCATCTGTGAAAGTGCATTTAGTGGCAATTTTCATGATGACATTCATGATCAATCTTTTTTCTGCTAAACTTTCTCAGCATTTTTTGAAGGGCTTATCAAATATGTTCCCCCCAACACCATACATAGTTCCACAATGGTGCCTCTCCCTAGTTTTGGCCTCACTAATGAAAGCCCCATTTGAACCTCTGGCTTCGTGTTCATTGGCCTTCCTTTCCTGGAAGGTTGCATTTCTATTGGCTGCTACCTCTGTAAGGAGAGCGAGTGACCTCTCAGCTCTCAGGGTTGATTCCCCGTATCTCAAATTCTTTGAGGGCAAGATTATGTTACATCCATGTTTAAGTTTCTTTCTAAAGTTGTCAGCAAGTTTCACTTGACCCAGGACATTACCCTCCCTGGTTTTTCCCTGGATCTGAGCACTCCTTCGGAAAAAAGCCTTCACACCTTTATTATGTCGATAGAACATGGTCCTTCTGAAAAGCCAACAGAGTATTACTCTGCTACTGGGGCCCTAGGAAGGGGCAAGCAGTACCCTCCCAGACCATTTCCAGATCGTGTTACAGAATGACTGGTGTTCCTTGCCTGGTTGTGATTAGAGCACATTCCACAAGGACATGGAGTTCCTCTGCCACCTTTCTCAGGCATGTACCCCTCCTGGATGTCTGTAAAGCAGCGACATGGTCGTCACAGGACGCATTCATCCGCCATTACCCCCTAGACCTGCAAGAGAGAAGGGATGCAGAAGTGGGAAAGACTGTTCTTCATTCTTTGTTCCAGTTAGAGGCTCACCCCTCCTCCTCAGGTGAGAAGCTCGGATGTGTCCCAGTGTGGGGCTGCACACGAAGATGGACGATGAAAACAAGGTTGCACTTACCTGTGACTGTTGTTCATCGACGTCTTCTGTGCAGGCACATATTCCCGCCCTCCTACCCTGCTGTGTTCTCTCATTTAATCATCTTCTTCTTTTGCACTGTCTTGGTGGATGCCTATTCTTTTTTCCTTCAGAGCTCACAGTGGCTTGGTGGGAACTGAGGGAATGGGGGCGATCTGCTCTGATACTTTCGGTGGGAATTCCCACACATGCCTAGTTTAAATTATGGGTGGACCTCCCGGTTGTAGAATTTTAAAACTAGAGAATGAGTATCCATGGCCAGCCTACGCAAGCGTAGTTCCAGTGTGTCTCTGCACAGAAAACGTCAATGAACAACAGTTATAGATAAGTGCAACCCTGTTTTCACCCTGCATTTCCTTGCTTCAGCCCCTCCCCATGGTTGCCGTTTCCCCCAGTAACGCTGTGGGCCTTTGGGGGCTTTTTAAAAAGAAATCAGTAGTTGACATTTTGCTATATCATTAAATTACAGCAATATGTTAATTATCAAATTTAAGCTATAGCAGTATATCAATTGCATTTGGTGACTGACAAATCTCTACAGCAGGGTTCCTCGACATGGAACTCATGGGCACCATGGCACCCAGCAGGACTTTCCCTGGCCTTCACCAAACTTTTCAGAAGGTGGGTGGGGCCATTGTAAGGCAAGGTTTGTCACTGGCTGTCCACATTTAATGAAGGGTTCTTCATTAAATCTGGGGATTTCAGGGTGTCTAGCAAGGTAGAGCCCTCTAGGAGGGTTCCTTTTCCTCCAGCAAGCTCCTCAACAGGCCTCAGTTACAGGGGGAGGGGGATTTGACCACACTCTAGTCCCTTTTCCCTGCAGACTTCAGGACGCTCTCCATTTGTCTCTGGCCTGTGCCTGTGCTCTTCCTCCCTGGCCTGTCACTTTCCTGTCTTTTAAAGCTTCCCCAGAGTGAAGCCTCCCTGGACTCACCAATCCTTCCTACCTTGGGGCTGAGCTTGCTCAATTGGCACTCTCCCTGTCTACTGGGACATCAACCCCCTGGCCCTCCCTCCCTCCACCACCCTCCAATTCGACATTAGAGGGTACAACATTGGGTGGGGCCCTCCTCCTGCCATCCAGGCCTGGCTTCTGGATTGCCTCCTGACTACTCTGTTGGGGTCTCTCCTCCCTCACTCCTTTCCTTGGGGCTTTGGTTGGCTTCACTGATTCCCATGTTGCCACCGCCTTGGGAATATTTTCCTGCCGTCGTTCTGGGCTGGTGTGGAGCTAGAGTGTCCTAACGCCACAGGCCTACTCCCGGACAATTGTCCCAAGGCTGCACGTTCTTGCTTATTTATATAGGACAATTTCTCAGGAGCTTTGGTGTTTGAGACTTGCTTTTTGCATTTATCCTCTAAATAGTGATTCCCCTTAATCCAATTTTTAGTGCAGGGGTTCCCAACATGGTGCCTGCCAACACCTTTTCTGGTGCCCCAAGTGTTTTTTTGGAAGTTGCCATGGTCATGTGGGATGGAAGTGACATAAGCACATTGGTGACATCGGGGGGGGGGGGATGCTCTGATTTTTGGGCAAAAGTCTATGGTAGAATTAGCTTCAAACCATAGAGTTTTGCCCAAACACCAGAGTGTTCCCTGACATGCCTGTGTCACTTTCAGGTGATGTTGGCACATCATCCCCAACTTCCCTGACGTGCCTACATTTCCCAGAGGTGACGTAGGCATGTGTGTCTTCCCTCCCCTCTCCCAGAGCGTCCCGGTAAGTCCCCCCACCAGCTTGTCATTTGGACCAATCAAGCAGCCACTTCTTTCACAGTGTTACTTTGATGCCTTCTTACTTCTCTTTCACAGCATATTTTTAAATTACCCCATTTCTCCCCTTTCTCAGTGTGTGTGTGGTTCTGCCTTCGGTGGCAGCCATTTTGTAGTTGAGCCCACAGGCTCAAAGAGGTTGGGGATCTCTGTATTAGTGGCTTCTCAGCCCACATGCAAAGTTTTTGTAAGACATTATACTTCCTGAATCTCAGCTCTATGATCTCTCTTTCTATCTGTATAGATAAAAATGCAGATCTTATATCATCACTGTGCAGTATTAATACTAGTCTTATAGTAGGCCTCTTTAAAAGCATAAGTAAAAACTCACCAGTTGCTTGTCTTTGAATTACAGACGCATGCCAAGTCTACTGGAGTATTTAAGTTACAACTGTAATTTCATGGGTATCCTGGCAGGCCCATTATGCTCTTATAAAGACTATATTACTTTCATTGAAGGCAGATCATACCAACCGACACAGTCTGAAGCAAATGGGAAAGAAGAGATAAAATATGAACAAACAGATCCTTCTCCAAATGTAAGATCTATAACTTTTGCAGTGCTGCTAATTCTTATATTGTGATTGCATGGGAAGCTTGGTTTGTGTTACTTGTTCTACAGGTATACTTCTGAAATTGTACGTGGAACATGAATGGTGGCATCCATGAATTATGCAGTTGTGCTTTCAAAAAAGAAAGAAAGAAAGAAAGTAGTTCCTCTCTTTACAATTAGATATTCTCCATTGATGCTCACTCTTGTTTTGGCCTTGTGGGCCAATATTTAATAGCTTGGAAACAGTTTCATATAGTAAAATACCCACCTAATTTTGAAGGTTGCAGGATAAATGAGTTCCATTGGGCCAAGAGGATTAAGAACAAGAATAAAGGGAAATACTGCATGCCATTTATTGTCCAAGGGAATATTGCACTGTGGCTTTGTATCCAGTCAACCAGGAGTGAAATAATATCTGTGTAATAGCATCATTTCAGCCCTGCCCCACCCCCCTGCTACAGCCATTTACACACTCTTAAGTTAGAGTTACAGCTACTCTTAAGTTAGAGAAGCCTATGGAACAGCATGTATAATTTATCTCATATTTCTCTCAACTTTTTTCTTCCCTAATTTGCTCACTCACTGCTCAGGTAGCGCCCCCCCCCTCCACTGGCCAGGTTTCCTCTCCTTGTACATGCATGCACATAACTCTCACCTGTTGTTGTCATAGGACTCTTCCAGCTCAATAATGTTTCCTTTTGATGCATATCTCAAGGCTTCCTTAGCAGAGACCAATTCTAAAGAGCCTATATTTTTGAGACCATGAAAAATTACTTTCAGCCTAAACTCTTGCAATTGCAAAACCAGAAGCTGCCATGACTTCATCTGTTCACAAGGTTCAGTACCCAGTATTCCACCCCTTTGGGTATTAAACTGTTCCAAAGACTCCTCTTCAATCTTTTTATAAAACAGGAGTCAAACAACCCCAGTATTAAAAGAGAAACCCACCTTGAGGCAGGCAGATTGCTAACATGAAGATTCATGTACAGACTTTAAAAACATGGTTGAAATTACTGTATAAGGGATCTGTATGTTCATAACATTTACGATTTTGTAAAAAAATCTAAGAATGGCAGAAGAAACGCTTATAAAAATATGCAGGAATAAATCTGGTCAGAGTTCTTGGCTACATGTATTGCAGGTTCTTCCTTTGTTCAAGACCTAGTTCAAAGATAGCTTCTTCCAAACAAAGAAAGGTAGCTGTTGGCTACCTATTCCCCCCCTCCAATCTCTATTCTAACCCAGGAGGTAGGCAGTTCCTATGGAGCAGAATAAAATGCTCTTTAATCAATGAGGAATTACCTAAATAGCCAACAAGAAGTGGAACATGCAAACAAGGTGTTGACACGTGCTGAAAGGTTACTTTTAACCAAATCACCTGAGAAAAGTGTCCTCACTTCTGACAAAGACTGCTTGTCAGACATTTTACAGCTATGATTAGTCTGGCAGGAAAGGAAAAATTCTTCCAGCAAACCTTTAACAATCGTACAATTAATGTATCTCAGACTGCCAGCTTCTGCTGGGTCTGAGAGGACAATTTCCACATTTACCTGTTAGTTCAAGGCAGGTTGAAAGTAGAAAGAGGGTAGTTGAAAAGTTTTGGCTGTCTAGAATCTAGCTAAGGTGGAATTTGAATATCATGACTAAAATGGAAAAGACACCTATCCGAGCTTTCGCCTTAAACCCTTGTTGGAGTCTAGTGCACCTGTATGTGGGATATGCATTTCATTAATAGGGGAATTGATGGTAATTGTAGTGTGGTTTACATTATGCTTTACATAAGCAGAAAGGCACGTTGACTTTGCCTCTTTTCATCAATGTCCTTTCCTCCAATGGAAAAGCCACTTAAGTTGGAGGAACGCTCTTCAGTCTGGAGGAACGCTTCAAACTTTGCTCAGTAGTGTAAGAGGGTAGGCGTAGGATCCACCCCACTGCAGCATTCCCACACCTTATCCCCCTTTTTCTCCCCCAGGAGTGCAAAAGTGTAATATGATATCACATTGTGCATTTCTTTGTCCCCTCATGCCACAGCTGAAGATGTGTGGCAATGGCTATAAAGTTTGTGTGGCGTCACGTTGCATGTTTTGCTTGTCTCAGAATAATGGGTGAAAAGAGATGATGACACAGGGCTGTTTTTTTTTTGCCAGCATCCTAGCATACATACAGTCCTGGCCTACAGTGGAAGCATATCTTCTGTCAGGAAACCATGGCATAATGTTAACACTGATTTAGTTAACATAATGTTAACAGAACTATTACAGGATCAGTGTACCTCTTGGAAAATTTCAACCAGTAAAAGCAAACTTTTGAAATAATATTTTAGCACCATCAATACATCTACGCAGGCTTACGTACCATATTTGATAAAAAGGTGGTGTTTAAACTTGCTAGAAAGGGTCTGAAAAGCACAAGGCCAATGTGAGGATCTATAGAGAAACCCACCTTCAAAATATCAAGTAATAACTTGTCACAGGTAGGTTTCCTTTATTTGTATTGCTCCACATGCTCAACATTTTATGTTGTAAAGGCTGCATTAGCTTTCTGGTGTTACTGTTAAGAGGATGTATGTATGCTCTTGATACTCTACACTTCCCAACTGGTGTCAAGAAAACTTTAGCTGCATTTTTACAACACCAGTAAGTTTTGCGTGCTTTTTGGGAAATAGCCCCTCTTACGTTTGCTATATGAATTTGCACCTCAGTTTATTTTCTTACATAAAGAGTCACACTTCAGAGTTTGTCATCTTGCTGAAATGCTTGTCAATTTTCTTTTGCTAGATTCTCAGAAATTTTCTTTTATAAAAGAATGCATTGTTAGATTAAGTTTAACTTTAATAAGTAATGAGGATCAGCAAACGTGAAGCTGTAGATGAAAGAACTATGTTCTGCCTAATCTAATAAGCTTCCTTTCTTGTTTGAGTTTCATTTCTGTAACATAAAATTAATGACAGCCCCTTCTTCTGTACTCTGTTAGGTGCATGATGGTGAGCTTAATGTAGCAGTTTTTACTGTGTTGATTGCATGTTAACTGAATCTAGTCAACATTTCTTAAGTGATTTATTTCATATCTCCGTCCTGTTATGCCTTTTTACAAGCTATCATTTGTTGGGGCTCAAAGTGGTGTCAACTGTCTGAAATAAATGTCTATCTTCGTAAGTTTCTTTTTCTTATAGCTATTAGCTACCCTTTAAATTCTTGTGTTCTTGTAGAACAGATCCCCTTTGCTTCTGGCTTCTTCTTAAGAATATTTTTAGATTCTGAACCCCTTGTTAATTGCCTGCAATGTACACCTAACTCAACATGCGGCAATCCCAAATGCCACAAGCACTCAAAAAACTTCACTGAGCTAATTACAATTCGTGAAGGTGCCAGGACTGCATCAAACTGAACTCTCTCCAACAGGTGTCTTAAAATAAAAGTTTTAATCACTTAGGGCCTGATCCACTGAGATCAGTCAGTGTTTTTCTATTGATTTTTGAACAGGAGGTGAATTCGGGCATCAAATAATTATTTCCTAAGCAAAACACTTGACAAGTTCAGTAGACTTTCAGTGTAATTTTATTCTTCTGCAGCTTACAATTTTGTGTACATAGCTTGTATAATATAACTGTCGAGAACGTGAGCTAAGAAGTTCTCAACCATGAAGTCAGTTGAGGCCTTTGGATGTATAGATGTATCTCAGCCTTAGATGCCAATTTGTTAATACAACCCAGCCTTTTCTCCCAACAGTGGCCCCCAGAGCTTGAGTACCACTTTTAAAAATAACTAGTACAATAAAGGGTTTTCATTTTCAGCATTAAAATAGACCAGAAAACGGGGGTTGTTTTTCTCCACCAGGTTTCTGATTTGGCCAAGGAAGGTTTTATGATACTAACCTCAGACCCTGAATATCTCCTCGCTAGTAATCGGAGTCCATCCACTGCTGCTGGTTCACTATAATCAGGGTCCGTGCCAATGTTCCCTCTAAGCTGAGTTAGTGTGAGCTAGCTCACATTTTTTTAGCCTCCGGCTCACAGATTTTGGTCTTAGCTTAGGAAGGATGGTTCCAAAGCAAACTGATTTATGCAGCAGCCAAATCACCTGCTCACAACTTTAATGCTGGTAGCTCACAAAGCAGAATTTTTGCTCCCAAACCTCCACAGCTTAGAGGGAACATTGGTCCATGCCATCCTCAGTTAAGATAACACATACTCTGGCATGCCCTGTGCTCTCTATGGCACTGCTGGAGGACTGGAGGGGGAGGGGGCAGTGCTGGCAGAAATCTTCACCTTGACCTTTGGATGGTCTTGCTGCAGCTTCTGCCTCTGTAATCTATTAGACATGCCAGTGTCATTATTTGAAGTTTACAGATTACTGTGTGCAAAGTACTTTGTGTATCTCTCCTCTTCATTATTTATTCCATGAGATGGATTAGGCTGAAATGATGCCAAGAGAACCCAGTGAGCTGACATGGGCTTTTAACTGGGTTGCTTATATATCTTAAACCCAACCACTATGTGCCCCGTACCATACAGACTCACTGATGTATTGAGAGAAAAATCCTAACAGCATAAGCAGACTGTGATGTCATGCCTTTTGCTGAACATTGCAGTTCTTGGTATAAACCTCCGGAGCTAGAAAGCCTTAAAGATGACAGTGGTAAAAAAAAAAAGACAACTATACAATTACATGACTAGAAAAACTATTTCAAATTCTTAGGAATCAGTTTTAGGTATTTAAAGCACGGGTTCTTGGAATAGAGACCTGCTCTTGGCTAAAATTGTAAGATGTAAAATATTTAGCAGTGTAAATTCAACTTCAGTTCTTTAAAATAATTATGAAATATTGATTTTAAGTATGTGAGTGTTTTGCTAATCAGTATTCTGTCAGTGTAGTATGTGGAGTCAGTGCTGCCGAGAGCCACCATGTGCCCCTGGAAAAAGATTCCATCTGCCCCCCACCCAATGACCCTAATCCAAACACATAACAAGACAGATAACTTGGCTGGCTGTTACCTCACATCTAGAATAATAAAAGGATACCCATGTCCATCTGTTTGTGCATGGTGAGAGCTAGCATGGTGTAGTGGTTAAGACCGGTGAGCTCTAATCTGGTGAAATGTGTTTGATTTCCCTCTCCTCCACATGAAGCTTGCTGGGTGACCTTGGGTCAGTCACAGTTCCCTCAGAACTCTCTCATCCCCACCTACCTCACAATGTACCTGTTGTGGGGTGAGGAGCAATGTTCCCTCTAAGGTGTGCAGTTTCGTGAGCAGAAATTTTACCCTGTGAGCCAAAAGTGGTCCTAGCGTTAAAACTGTGAGCGGGCTGACATTTTAAAAAAAAATTATTAAAGTGTACAAACATACAAACAACATATAAACTATTATCATTTGTATTACAAGCCATACATTTATATTAAACTTATTTATATTTATATGAAACATATTTGTATTACTTAACCTCCCAGGCTTAAGGGCACAGAGAGTCACTTTGCAAAGCACCAGAAGCCACCAGACCGCCTCTAGCAGGCTGATGAGCCCTGCTTCCCCCCCCCAAACTTCTTCAACTAACGTTGTAGGCTTAAGTGCACAGAGAGTCACTTTGCAAAGCACTAGAAGCCACCAGATCGCCTCTAGCACGCTGCTAAGCTCAGCTCCCCCGAACACCTCCTCCAACTAACTTTGCAGGCTTAAGGGCACAGAGAGTCACTTTGCAAAGCACCAGAACCCACCAGATCGCCTCTAGCAGGCTGCTGAGCCCGGCTCCCCCCACCTTTTCCAACTAACTTTGCAGGCTTAAGTGCACAGAGAGTCACTTTGCAAAGCACCAGAAGCCACCAGTTCGCCTCTAGCACGCTGCTGAGCCAAGCTCCCCCCCACACCTTTTCCAACTAACTTTGCAGGCTTAAGTGCACAGCGAATCACTTCACAAAGCACCAGAAGCCACCAGATTGCCTCTAGCATGCTGCTGAGCCCGGCTCCCCACCCCAAGACAAAACAAACAACCAGGCAGCTCACCTCAGGAAGGGCAGAAGCTGGGCAACAGAGCAGTCCTCCTTCTGGGCCAGGGAATCTCCAGGAGCACGAGGCAGAGGACTGCCGGGGAAAGTAGCAGCACCCCCTTTCACAGGGTAAGCAAACCGCAGCTGAGGGGAGGCATGGCCAGCCCAGATTAGGAAACACAAAGCCTACTGCTGTGTTTCTGTGCTGCCTGAGCAAATGGATCCATGCTGCATGGCCATTGGGAAGGGAACATGTAATCACCCATGCGCTGTGGTAAAAATTGCTGCGCTGGCCAGGGAAAATCGGTGCACCAGTGCAGCTTGGCGCAGCTTAAAGGGAATCTAGGTGGGGAGGGGAAGGTAATTACAATTCACTTTGAGACTCCTTAAGGTTAAAAAAAGCAGGGCATAAAAACCTACTCCTCTTCTTTTTCTTCATTTGTGGCAGGCATAACTCATCAGAAAATAAAACTAGGAATCTCAAAATTGGCCACTGGTATCAGGATGATTGTGGGAGTTCCATGGCCAAAAATGAAAGGAATTGGAATATCCAGGCCCAGGTTATCTCCAGTCACTCCCCCCAATGCTATTTGCAATGGAAGCTAAGCTTGTGTCGTGAGTTAAGTGTCGGACGAAGATCTGGGAAACCTAGGTTCAGATCCCCACTCTACCATGGAAGCTTGCTGGGTGATCTTGGGCCTGTCATACAATCTCAGACCAACCTATCTCACAGGGCAGGATATAAATAAAGTAAATAAGTTCTAACTTCTGTTTTTCATTTGTTTTTCATTTGTTACCACTAAGGCAGATTAACATTTATTATCATGCATGTAAAGGGTAGAGGAGAGGAAGTATCTTTTTAGTAGGTTATGGGGAAGTATTACCCCTCCTTCTGTTAATAATATTAGCAGAAGGTTGCTGCTATACTCCTGTTAAATCTATTCTAAGTTGCCAACCAGGATGAGAAGGAGCTAAGACTGAAAAAAGGGGGGGGGGTTTAAAAGTGGGGAAAGACGAATGGCAGATCATGAAGAAAGCAGAACGGAGGAGAAAAGTGTGGAAAAGAGTTAGAGAAATATAGGAAAGACAACACAAGGTGGTGGTTGTTTTTTGCTACCATCTGGCTGTGCGAGAGCTGGGTGGAACTAAAAGAAGAGGGAAACCACAAACTACTGAAGGTAACAACCTTTCTTGGAGGCTACATCCTGGCAGGGCCGCCAAGAGGAGGACAAAGTTCTGGGGGTCCAATTCAGCTGGAGGGCCCCTGAAGGCAGCCTCATGCTGCTTCCAGCCAAATTCCTTTCTATTTATTCTCCTTGCAGTGCAGTGCAGGCTGCAGCCACTAGTCTGAGCTCAGTAAATTGCTCTCTGACTATGGGGCTAGACTTGCATTTTTGCAAGACTGATGCGAACTTGCCTAACTGATTTTGTGTCGCAGCAAGATAAATCTTTCCCTCTCTTTTCCGTAATTTATCTCTCTTTTCCATTCTTTTCTATTTCATTTCTCTCTCCTTCCACCTAATTTTTCCACCTCCCCCCACCCGTCTATTGTTAAGTCTTTGTCTCAGGCCCTGCTCATCCCTATCCTACTTGGCAACTTAGAATATACTTAGAATGTAGTATAAGTAGCAAACCTTTGTTAATTTTATGAACAGGATAGCGGAAGGTGGAGTAAATATTTCCCCATGATGTAACAAAGTAGTAAAGAGATACTTCTGCCTTCCTCCATTGTTTACATGCATCATAATGGAATATTAATCTGTTTTATTGGTTATACATTTTATACATGTGGAACTCCCAGTTCAGGCACTCATATTTTATCATTATTGTTGTTTTGATTGGTGATCTAATTTCCCTATCTAAAGGCTACTTTGATTGATTCAATTTATAAACCGCCCTCCCGTATTAATAAATAAAATAGTTGAAAGAATGCAGTACAACAGTATGCTCATCGGAAGGCGTCTGATGCCAGTTAGGTGTAGTGGTTAAGAGTGTGGACTCTAATCTGGGAGAACCGGGTTTGATTCCCCACTCCTCCACATGCAGCTGCTGGTGTGACCTTGGGTCAGTCATAAGTTCTTTCAGAGCTGTTCTCGAAAGAGCAGATCTTGGGAGAGCTCTCTCAGCCCCACCTACCTCACAGGGTGTCTGTTGTGAGGAGGAGGGGAACAGAAAGGAGACTATAAGCTGTTTTGAGACTCCAGGTAGTGAAGAGCGTGGTATAAATCCAACCTCTTCCTCCTCCTCCTCCTCCTTCTCCCCCCTCCATGGGAAAGGGTGAGAGATGGAGGCCAGGCTCGATGGAGGACTGTTGCTGTCCTCCATCATAGGCCTGGTGGAAGATCTCTGTCTTGCAGACCCTACGGAACTGTACAGAAAAGGCCTTGGCTGAGGACAGCTGGATGTCTTTTGGGCTAGGGATCACCAGTGGGCTACATAACAAATAATGTAATCTTTTTAATATCAGCATAATCATTCACTCAGGTCCCAGTACTCCTCATCCAGCACCACTGCATAGCCCTGAGTGTTGCTTAAAAGCCTTCTTATTACATATTGCCTATCAGGAAGACAACCTCTTCCGGATGTTCTGATCCTCTTTGTTTTTGGTACCGCAACTTCCGTCCTGGCTAAACCCATTAGACTCGGATCTCCAATTTGCCATGGAAGGTTGCTAGGTGACACACTCTCAGCCAGAACTACCTCATAGGGTTGTCCTGAGGATAAAATGCACAACAGAATAATGCCGCTTTGGTTCCTGACTGGGGAGAAAGACTGGGTATGACATTTGTTGTAAAGCTGATTTTGCACACAGTTCACCAGGGGGAAAAAAAAAGATAGTTGCTGTTGCTTCATCAAGTATTGCTGCAACCCTTTTGGCGGTGAAAGAATTGATCATTCAGTATTCAAACAACTGTTAAATATTGGGAACACAGCACTCACTGGCAGCCCCCTTGCATCTATAGAAGCCATCATAATTGTGTAAAAGAAGCAGGAGCAGTTCCCCACCTTCTTTCCAGACAAGCTGTGCCTGCCAAAATGCCCTCCACATTTACTCCATTTGTACAGCCTGTGCCCCTCAATATTACTCTATAGCCATGTCTAATTTTGCATTTACATACACTTGTATATGTCTGCCAATGTAGGATACACTGCTTACATCTGATGAAGTGGGTTCTAGTTCATGAAAACTTCATGTCACAATAATTCTTTAGTAAGTAAATCATAGAGAAATCTATTTCCGTTTACCCTTGTTAACTTTACCTAGCACAAAAAGCTGGGGAAACCTGGGTTATGTAGTGGTGCTGCATGTGTCTTCATGTTCCTCTAGATGGGTTACCTTGGTTAGTCTGTAGTTCCATTCTGAGATTCCTAGAGAACAAACCGAAACACATTTACTCCGAATCCTATTGAAGTCTGGGGCTTAACTGTCAGGAAAGTGGTGGTAGGATTGTGCTGTTACTGTTTTTATACTGTCATGATGAAAGTTGGACAGTGAAGACAGCTGATGGGGAAAAAGTTGATTTGTTTGAAATATTGTGTTGGAGGAGAGTTTCACAGATACAATCAACCGCCAAAAAGACAAACAAGTGGGTTCTAGACAAAGCCTGAACTCCCCCTAGAAGCAAAAATGAGTAAACTCACATAATGAGAAGGCAGGAATCACCGGAAAAGGCAATAATGCTAGGAAAAGTTGAAGGCAGTAGGAAAAGACCCAACATGCGATGGATTGACTTCATAAAAGGAAGCCACAAGGGCCCTCTGTCTGCAAGCCCTGAGCAAGGCTGTTAATGATAGGGTGCTTTGGGGGGGGTCATTAATTCATACAGTCATCATAAGTCGGAAGCAATTTGACAGCATTTAACACTCACATACATGATGCCACAGCAGTATAATAATGTTATTGGCATGAAAGCACTGCCTTCCTACCCCCTGAAGTGCCTGAGACAAAGTAACTTCTCACAATCATTTTAATGGTATGGGACTGCAATATCTTGGTATTCCTTCTCAGAGGTATTCCTTCTCAGAAGGTAGTTGTCAGAGTCCTTAATATTTACTTCAAATTTAGTATTATAAAAATGCATAATGTATTTTTTTTTTCCTAAAGTCCCACTTGTGAATGTTTTGTTAGAGATGTCCAGGGGAGAATATTTTAATATATGAGAAGGCTCAAGACCTTCAGTCAGGGAAGTCCAATGTGGCGCATCATGAGGATTCCTAGAATCAAATATGCAATCTGACCTCAGTAGGAAAGAACTAAAGACCCTTGTTGCTACAGTCATGTTTAAAACACCAGATACTGCATTTAGAATGCAAAAAAAAACCCTTTTAATAAATTAACCATATTCAGGCTGCTAAACATTCCTGGTCTTGAATAACCAAAATTCATAGCTGGTGATATAGAGGAATATCTTCTCAGGAGGTGCCATAAACACTAAAATAATATTTGATGGTTATTGAAGGCATTCAAAGGACAGGATCTAGCAGTTTGCTTTTAACTATGTCTGCTAGTGCTAAGAAA
>NW_015163619.1:999474-1031366 GCF_001447785.1 Gekko japonicus | reverse complement strand
TGCATAAATTAAACAGGAATACTTTTCATATATGTTGCTTACTCAGCTAATGTAGGATTATACCCAGTATTGTTTATCTCCATTGTTTAAGTTGCTTCTTGCGTTCATTGTCATGCCTTTTCACGCTTGTTCACTGTAGTTCTTACTGTTCGAACATTATTGCTTTCACTTTCCCCATCCTTGTGCAGGAAGAAATTAGTCTGAATAGTAAGCATTGGTTACCCTTTCTCTTCCTTCCTTCTGGTTCAATTACATTAATACCATTTTCTTTTGATTGCATGTAACTGGACTGTTTAGCAGGAGCATACTATATTCTGGATACATTGACTGCCTCTAAACGTGGAGGTTCCCTTCCGTCACCATGGCTAGTAGCCACTGATAGACCTGTCCTTCCTGAATCTAGCTTGATCCCCTTTTAAAACTTCTTATGCCTGTTGTCATCACTATATCCTCTGGCAGCAAATTCCACATTTTAATCACTTGTCATGGAAGGAAGTATTTCCTTTTGTCTACCCTGAAACGACTGCTCATCAGCTTCATTGAATGGCCCATAATTCCCATATTTGGGGAAGGGAAGAAAAAGTTCTCTCTGTCCACTCTTTCTACCACATACATAATTTTATAAACCTCTATCATGTCCCCACTGCGGCATCTCTTTTCTAAATTGAAAAGTCCCCAACTTTTCTTCTTTCCTTATAGGGAAGGTGCTCAAACGCCCTAATCGTCTTGGTTGCCCTTTTAGGTACTTTTCCCAGCTCTGACACAGGCCTGTTATGCACAGGAGTTTCCCCCCACTTCCACTGTGCAAGCCTATTGGGTTTGCTTTGTTGTTCTGCATTGATTTTTCCTTCTTTCAGCACTCAGTTCATTTTCTGGTTGCTGGTTCCCTGGGTTTGCTGAGAGTGTTTTTGTGCCAATTTCCCATTGTTTCACCTCCAAGTCGAAGGCAATACGAAAGCATACAGTTTCCTTTGGATCCCCCCCTGCCCTTTTGCCGCCCCTCGAAGGTCACTTCCCACCCATATTGAGGTCATTCCACCCACTCTGCACTTTCTGCCATCCTCTCCCCTTCATCATTGTACAAGCTCCATTTCCCTTCATTTTTAATTTTTGTTATTTTTTGATGAGTGGCATGCATCTGGCGATATGAGACTATTGCTGGTCTTGAATTGATGAGTTTTTAACTATTAAAATGACAAGGAGAAGTTTAAAAGGAGTTGTGCAAGGTTTAGTTCCCTGCTGGTATTGACTTGAAGGGGGGATTGGAGAGGAGGCAAATGGCAGCGTCCTCCGTGCAAAAAAGAAGGGATTTCAGTGCTGCATGCAAAAAAATAAGGGGGGGAATCATCAGCATGGAATGAAATTGACATGAGATGTAAAGAGAGAGAGATATTGGCATGGGAAGCCTAATGCTTTGAAAACATTTTTCAACAAAGTTTTGGGGGGAACCATTTTGGCAGTCTCTGGAAGCCTAACATTAAAATGGTGGCTGAGCCACATGGACCTTCTGTGAACCGCCATGCTTGGGTCTATCCATTTGGAAGAATCCTCCTCACAGGACAGGCTTTTAAAAAGTGCCAAGATCATGACCAGTGTGCAGGATCAAATTAGAGAATCACAAAGAGAAAACCACCCAAATTTGCAAGGAAGGGAAGGAAATTAGCATTACTATACAGCTGTGCTAGGGCATTGGCAAAAATTGGCCATGGCAAAAATTACCCCCCCCCCCCATTATTTTCTGTTTAGTGGCACAAGACTAAAAAAGCTCTCCAGAACTTCTGACCAGGGACTCCTCCATCATACAAATTGCAGCGCTGTGCAAAGCGTGGTGGAGACGTTGCACAGGCATGTGCGCACACACACATGTTATCAGCAATCATAGCTTGCAGTGCCAGCATGAGTTCTACTGTGCATTCTGTACAATCAACATGTTTCCCCATATTATGAGATCATGTGACTCATTCCCATTTTTCACAGTGGCTGACAACACAGCAGAGAATCCCCTAGTGCATTGCAATATGGAAAACGGGGCTTTGCAGCGGCTTGTCAATATCAAAACAAGCTTTGTCAATTTTAAAAGTGGGTCCCCCCCCCCCCCCGCCTGTCTTCCTTTCTGTTCCTTTTCATTCAATGAACTAACACTAAAATGCATGTGCAAAACCTGAACTGCAAGGATTTAAATGGAAGGTGCTTGCTGGATGCTACTGTGCAGCTGCAATAGGGCAATTGTGTAAATTAAAAAAAAAACACAACACCTTTGGACACCTCCACACACACACGTCAGAAGTGACGTTCCACACTGATTGTGAAAAGTGTGTTTTTTAAATTGTAGCTTCAGAATAAATACACCAGAGGAAAAGAGTTAGGGTTAGGGTCTCCCATCACAGCTGGCACCCTCCTCCTTTTTCTTCAATCCTCTTCCTTTTCTGCCTCTTCTTTACCCCACCTCGGAGGTAGCAACACAATCCAGTATGGGTTTAAGAACAGATTAATAACACCATTTTGAGATTACTTTAAGAATGTAAGGAATGTTATTTATTAATTTTAATTCTATCTTCTGTCTGATGTTTTTAAATTTTGTTGTACATCACCCAGAGCTCTGTGCATGCAGAGATTGGGTGATAAATAAATTTAAAGTTTTTTTAAAAAGTATAAATAATCCATAAAAAGACATCTAGTGCTACCTGAGTGTGTCTCTGCGGAACTAACAGGACATTTGCAAAATCCTTTTTTTTAAAAAAACTATAACCTGACACAAAATATAGTTTTCAACCTATAAAGAACAGTAAAAAATGGACCCAAAGAACTCATCTCGTAAAGTATTGCTTACTTTTACAGAAATCGAATTTAATTATTATACTGTAAGGTAGAAAATAGATTTTTTTGCTGAATACTGCAAATTTGTCTACATAATTTTCTCATCCTTATCATAACAGTAGGTAATAGAAGTTCTATACGGTCTAGGAGTTTAAATCAACGATGGTAGCATAGATTCAGTTTTCTTTGTAGCCCTTAAATGTGCCAGCTGACCATGAATCAAATCAAATCAAATTTTATTGTACGGTCAAGACCAGCATAAATAAAATACTCCCCCCCCCAAAAAAAAAAGTTAAATTGATATTGATTTAAAATAACAAAAATTAAAATAGACAACAGTATTTACACAAACCCCGATAGCGAAAGAAACTGGTGAATTTTATAGGCTGTTGCACAAAATTTTGCAACTAAGGCTGTAGTTGTTGGATTTCTGTCTTCTAGGAGTAGCCTAACATATCCCAAACTCATTCTTCCAGGTATTCTATTGATCAAAGGAGTTATGGTCCGGATGTGAGCATCTTGACAGAAGGGACAATGTATTTTTTTAATTTCTTTATTACATTTTATAACCTACATTCTAAAGGGAAGGGACAGGGGGTAAACACTGTATCTGAAACAAAAGATAAGACAAGGATCGTAATCTAAATGTTACAATGTATATGTAAGAATCCTACAATAATAACAAAGATCAATTTATCAAAATTCAGGTTAACGCTAGCTTAATCTTAATACTAGTCTCTGGTGTTTTGTAATCACTTATATTCTGTTGAAATATCCGTTTATCTTATACGTTTCTTCTTCTTGTACTTCAGATTCGTTTTAGGTATTTTAGGTGCAGCTGTCCCCTTCTCCAAATCTGAGGTTTCTGGGGTACTGCTAGAGCTACTCCAGGTGTCTTCTGTTCCTCCATCACTGGTTCCCTCTTCTTCAATATTGTCCACAGGTTTTTTGTCATCTTTACTCGGGCTTTGTTGTTGTTTCAAAAAAACTTTGGCTTTTTGGACAGAGTCAATTTTATTCTTCTTATCTTTATAGTTGAATACAACTCCCTCTGGAAAAATCCATCTATAAGTGATTGAGTTGTTGTAGAGGAAGAAGATTAAATCCTTGTATTGCCACCTTCGCTTCCGCATCTCGAATGGAATGTCCTTTAAAATTTTAACTTCTTTGTCTTTAACCTTCAGAACTTTTCCAGATGTGGCTTTCAAAACATTGTCTCTGGTAGATCTTGTAGAGAATTTCACATATATTTCTCCAGGCAGTTTATTTTTCTTTATAAAATCTGGATAGGTTCGATAAGCCAAGTCCATATCATTTTGCAGCGCTTCTTGCTTAAGATCTGTCATTGGTGCTAACGCTTCACTTAAAATTACTTTTAAATTTTCTCCTTTTTGCTCAGGAACACCTTAAAAGCGTGATCTTTCCATTTGGAATTGCAGCAGTTGGCCTTTATTTGAGACTCTCTCTTTTTCCACTTCCCCCAATTTTTGTTCAATATCTTTGGTCTTTGTTTCAACTCTCTTGATGGCTCTGTCTGTTTTGACTGCTCTTTTATCCATCTGTGTTAGTTGCTTTTGGACACTATCAAGCTTACTGTTGATATTAGACATCTGCTCCAGCAGGGGGCGCAATGCCGTAGCCAGCATATTGGAAAAGTCAGCAGCTGCTTCCTGTGTCTGGGTGGGAGTCGTTGGTATGGTATTTCCTGTGAGACTTTTCCGGTGCCATTCTTCTCCCTCTTCCAGACATTGTTTATACAAGAAGAAAGTTTTCGGATTTAAAGTCAACGTTCTCCAATTTAAATACACTTTGGATTATTTTGTACCTTTCGGTCTCAGTTACAGTCTCATATGGTTAGTTTCGCTTATTTCATTTTCTTTCTCATTCAGGGACCGTTCAGGTTTTTTTGGGGGGGTGAATCCCCAACTCTCCCCCCACCCACTGCTTGTTTCTCAAGTTAAATCCAGTGGACTTAAAAACTTGGCTGCTTATATGGGGGATCGCTTAACTCACTGGTTTTTTGCATTAAAATCATTGTAGGAAGGAAATCACGCTAGATTACTTGTCTGCTCATCTGGCAGCCAGCTCTTTTTGCCATAATGGCTTCACGACGGCAGGACCTCTCGGGGTAGGGAGAGCTTTGATCCTTCGGCCGTCACCTCGGGAGTGGCTCTCTGCTGCACCCCAGGCTGGGAGTCCCCTACAAGGACTCCGGGAGGGCCTGGATCCGGCTGGGACCCCTCCTGTCTGCTGCGACTCGGTGCATCTCCATCAGGAGCTTGATGGGATGCGTTTGAGCCTCAAGTTGCCAAAACCGGAAGTCGACAGAAGGGACAATGTAGAAGAATGTGATCTACAGTCTCAATTTCTCCATCATTGCAGGGGCAAAGCCTTTTCCCATAGGGGATTGTATTAAACTGCCTCTCTAAAACAGCAGAGGGGAGTGCAGCACACCTTGAAAGTGTAAAGACCCTCCTGTGACTAGGCACCTCCAAGAGGGACAAATAGGCTTGACTATATATCTAGTGTTCATAGGGGACAAGAAAGTAGGGACCCTCCCTAAATCAAGTTGGCGTTCAGTATCCAATATCCTTTGTTTTATGGCCCTTTTTGCCTGGTCAAGGCCCATGGTTAAAATCTTGGAAGGTGAAAAACCTAGGCTCTTAAATTTGCGAATGACCGTCTTAAGCCATATAGATTGATGTTCATCCAAGAGAAGCAGTGGGGTCAAACCTTGCTGAAAATATCTAATCTTAAACCAGTAATTTAGGGAGGTAAGGCACACCTTGGCTTCCACTCCGACAGTGCCAGTCTCCAAACATAGCAAGGCACTTGGTATGCTGTTGGGGACTTGTAATGCTGCTCTTAGGAACTTTGATTGTACATGCTCAAAGAAGATGATGTTGGCCCTATCATAGTTCCATGCAAAAATTGGACCAAGGTTTTGGTTTGGAAGAGTTTTAGAGCAGCAGGGATGTAATGTCCACCCTTAGTTCGAAGAAATCTAAGTATATTATGAGCCAACTTTGGCCCGGTATCTGCTGCGTGGGCAACGTGCACTTTTCTTGAGCCGGAAGCATGGAATACGGCACCAAGATATTGGAAGGTCTCCTCCTGTTCAATCAAATATACACTTGTCAGGGATACTCTAGGCTGATGCTTCATTGAGCAGGGAGTTGGACTAGATGGCCTGTATGGCCTCTTCCAACTCTGTGATTCTATGAAATGGCCATCAATGGTCCAGGCTCTAGACTTCTGTTTTGATAGTTTATTGTAAGAAGGTCTTCTTTGCAATGCTGTACTAGAGCCTTTAGGGCTCTTCTTAGCCCAATTGGGGTCCTTGACAGAACAGCTGCATCATCTGCATATAACAACATCAAGATCTGACGATGCTGTAGTTTAGGAGGATGAAAGGCCCGGTCACTTAAGCATTTAACCAAGTCATTTATATAAAAGTTGAAGAGAGCTTGTGCTAAAATACATCCCTGTTTCACACCAGTGGGGATGGCGTTTGAAAGATGCCCCAACTTGTTGCACCTGACCTTTAGTGAGGTGTTTTCATGTAGGGCACAGATCAAGAAACATAGCCTGTGATCAATGTTAGTGGCCTCCAACTTACCCCAGAGCTTAGTTCTGGAAATAGAGTCAAATGACGCCTTTAGATCAATGTAGGGAACATATAAAAATGCTACTCTTGATGAAGAGTATTTCTCTGTGAGGTGTTGGGGGATCATACAGTGATCTGTAGTACATCTACCTCCTCTGAATCCCACCTGTTCATGAGCAATCAGATGTTCCTGTTCAAGCCAAGTTTTGAATTTATCGAGGAGGTGAGATGCATATAGTTTACTGATAACACTAAGCAATCTGATTGGTCTGTAATTTTCTGGGTCATCCAGTCTCCCTTTTTTATAGATGGGAATAATAATTGCCAGTCCCCAATCCTCAGGGATGTGACCGGTTTGGTCGATGAAGGAAAAAAGGGACACCAGCAGGGGGGCCCACCAATCAATATCACTTTAGGAATCACTTTAGGCATTCGGGAAGAATAAAATCAGCCCCAGGTGCTTTGCTGGCCTTCAGTTGATCGACCAAAGACTTAATTTCCATGATAGTGACAGGAAGCCATATTTCTATGGGCAGAGTAGGCAGTGAGCTGTTATAGTCCTCATATATCCTTTGAAAATATATTTCCCAGATATCTGGGGGGGATGTGAGTGTCCAGAGATGATGATGTTATAGAGATTGAACGAGAGGTAATTTTCCAAAACAGAGATGAATTCCCATTTTTGGTTGCCTGAATAAGTCATTCCCCTGTGTTTATAGTATCCTCTTACTTTTAGAGAAGTACTAAAGCTCCATGTCTAGCTGTTCATTCCATCTGCCTAAAGAGATGAACTGCAGAGATGAGCGCCTGTTTTGCTTTACAACAGAACCATGAGAATTACACAAGATGTTTGTATTCTTTAGAAAGTTGACTGATTTATAAATCTAGGCCAAACTTGCCTTATCACCATAGAGTTCCTTGAAGTTCTGTTTGTTGTGAAATGTAGCAGGAATTGTGATGGATGTGGCACTTTGGGTGGCTTTAATAAACTAAGCAGAATTAAGCTTGTTAAAACATTGATACCTGCTGCTTTTTGTTCCCTATGTGAAATCAAGGCATTGGAGCAACATAAGCAAGTTATAGCAAATGCATGTACAATTTTTTCTCATGAGTAATAGATAAACAGGAGAACTGAAAATAAAGGGCAGGTTGGAAGTAGAGGTGGTGAAATGCCAAAGTATAAATTATGTGAGCAGCATGCTCAGCAGTAAGTATGGTGCAATTTTCTATCAGCAGGGACAGATAAGTTTCTAGAGCATGCAACATGGCATGCTTGCAACATTGCATACTTGCTGCAAACCCACCCATGGTCTCCCTAGTTTCACCAGAATAAATGTTATGCTAATCAGGACCTTCAGCCTGGGTTGCTTAGGGCAGGATGGAGGAAGAGAGAGCTGTCTTTGTGTATATTTAAAGGTGGGTGTGGGGGGCGTGCATGAACTCAGTGTGCACACAACAAATGCTCCAGTATGTATGTCCATATCATTTAAACTTTGAGAGTCACAAACCCTTTCATATCTTACTAGGAATCACGCAAAGTGAAAATGTGAGGTACTTCTATTATCCAGATGTGATGCCACATGGTGGATTTTATTTCTGTCTCCCCTTTGAAGTCTTAAGGGATTTTAGTTGCCACTAGACTATTAGAAAGCTAGTCAGGTCATGTAGGGGGCTGCAATACCTGTTTTGAGCAAGCAGCAGCAATGGCTGAATGCAAAAAAACCCCACCTTGTTAAATCATTCCATTTGAAAGTTTATTTTTAAAAGATGCTCACAAAGCCTTACATGTTTACATGTTTCAGACAGCTGTGGCGCAGAAACTCGTAGTGTGCGGACTATCCTTATTATTTCATATGACTGTTAGCAAAACTTTGCCTGTAGAGTACAACATTGATGATCATTTCAGAGCCACAGCATCACTGCCTACAAGGATTATCTACTTGTACCTGTCTCTTATGGCTGCCAGACCCAAATACTATTTTGCATGGACTTTAGGTAAGCCATTTCTTAGAATGTATTTGTACATGCTGTATAGTGTTGTCTTAAAGGACTTGTTTGAGACAGTGCCCTCTTGTGGGTTGAGAGAGAACTCCTTGCAAGTGACTGAAGTTTTCCATAAAGAATCAGATACAACTTGGTCTCTATCGGCTAACAATTTAATTTACCCAAGTTTAACGTTAAAATGCTGCACGCAAATGTATACTGTTCGGCATTAAGTAGCAACTGTTTGTTTGTTTGTTTATTTCAATTTATATCCTGCCCTCCCCACAAAGCAGGCTCAGGGCAGGTTCCAACCTGTGATAATCTGCTAAGTGCAGATTTATAACAATAAAAACAAGATAACAGAATACATACAATAAATACAATAAGATAACTACAGCAAAAATACTTTAAAATAAATTATACATCAGCAGACACATGAGTGCAACTCACTGCGGGGAGGAGGGAGGAGGCCAGATTGAATTGGGTATACACTTGTCTCAACTGAAGGCCTGGCGGAAGAGCTCCATCTTGCAGACCCTGCAGAGCTGTAAAAGCTCTCACAGGGCCTTAATTTCTGACAGGAGCTCATTCCACCAGTCAGGGGCCTAAGCCCTGGCCCTAGTTGAGGCAAGTTGGACATCCCTGGGGCCAACGACTGTCAGTAGATGTTGATTTGTAGAGCGCAGTGCCCTCTGGGGCTCATATGGGGAGAGGTAGTCTTGAAGACATGCAAGCCCCTGGCCGTATAGGGCTTTAAAGGTCAGAACCAGCACCTTGAAATGGATCCGGTATTCAATAGGCAGCCAGTGCAGTTCGCGCGGCACCAGGCGGATGTGAGCCCACACAGGCAATGTTATCAATACCCATTCTGGTGTATTTAGCACCAGCTGCAATTTCCGGAGCAGAGTCATGGGCAGCCCCATGTAGAAAGAATTACAATAATACAGCTGGAAGTGACTTATTCCTTTTTAATCATAATAGCATTATTGCTTCATAATTAGTTAAATGTTGGCCTAGAACCAAACAATGGAATTGTGCGTTTCCACCTACGGAAACCATCCTTGAGTGGAACACTACCCTCTGTGAGCGGAAGGATTGTTTCTGTGAGTCCAACCTTTGGATTTAATTCTATAGTTTAGGTCCAGCTTATTTTGTTTAATAAATTTAATTCTATGGTTTAGGTCCAGCTCATTCTGTTAATAGTATTCTGTGTTCTACGCTTGCTTTTTCAAAATTGCCAGTATCTGATCAATAATTTTATGTATTGTTAGGGGGAAGGGGGATGAAAAATGTAAATTAACATGCAGTTAATTTCAAAATGGCTAATGGCCTTTTTGCTTTGTGGTTTTGCTTATCATCCTAACACTTCAGTAACAAAAATTGTTTCCTGCTTTTTTTCCACTGGGCTTAGATTTACCTTGCTTGAGTCCGGTAATATGGTAGCTTCACTTTCACAGCTTTTTAGGGGACAGCAGTAGATTTCTGTAACTCTGAAGGGGAAAAATACCCTTTGTGTTTGTCTTTTAAGTTGGCAGTGTCAAACATGCGGCCCAGGGGCCGAATTAGGCCTCCAGAGGGCTTCTATCAGGGCTGCGGTGGAACTGGCTGTCTTCTGCTTCTTCTTCCAGTTCTGCTGCTGCTGTGCCATTGTAGGTTTGCAGCTTACAGATAAACACCTGAAAAACATACTTAAGATTGCCACAGCACAGACATTTTGATGCAATAACTCAAAGCAAGAGGTGTCAGTTATCAGACACTGTTAAATAAACAAAATATTGCAAGAGTCCTTTAAGAGTTTTAAGCATGTTTTTATTTTAAGTAAAAAAACCCACCCCTTTGTGTTTGTGTCCTTTATAAAGTTTATATCTCCACTACCTGGCATTACATTTTATGACACACATGGCCAGCCCAACAAGGTCTCATTTATGTCAGATCCGGCCCTCATAACAAATGAATTTGGCACCCCTGGTAAGTGATTTTGCTTTTCATAGCATTGCATTTTAAGACGCAAGGCCCAGTATGGGTTGTCTGGATTTAAGAGGAGGTACTCAAATTATGATGGATGAAGAGTCATTTGGGATCTTGTGGATTCTGTGGTTTCAGGAACTGTGCAGCACCTGTGATGGCAAAAACTGTAAAGGGATGAAAAAAATTTTCCCCATCAAAAGTTGTGAAAAATATTTCAAACCTTCATAAACTGACATTTCAGTTGTCAATGTGGGAGAGGCTCCCAAAAGGCAAAACAACTTTTATATGGCTAATAACCTGGTCTCTAGTTATTTATAACAGATTGCCTCCCCTTTTTGTGTGTCTTTGCAGCTGATGCAATCAATAATGCAGCAGGGTTTGGTTTTAGAGGCTATGATAAAAATGGAGTCTCACATTGGGATTTGATTTCAAATCTGAGAATTCTGCATATAGAGGTTGGTACACAGATCTTTTGTAAAAGTTTGTGGGAATTAAAAATGTGGCCTTTCTGTCTGGTCCTCAATGCCTGTTGTTATGAGATGAATGTAACTTGATGCAGGGGACACAAAATTGAAGTTGTTACTGCCAAGTTATATGTTTGCTGTGGCAACTGGCATTCTGAATTGCCGCAGTGACCCCAAAGGGCTTGGTATAATTCCTTCACAAGTGCCACAGTTCAACCCTGGCATCAAAACCTGATTTCAGGGATGCACCCTGGCAAGATACACCTAGAACTAAACTGTGGCTAGATCTGGAGATTCTCTCTTTCCAGAATACAAGGGTTTTGATGGGAGGCTTTAAAAAAAGTACTGCCAAGAAGGAAAGGCAGGGGATGGGAAGATCACAATGTGCTAGAAAGATTATTTCTCTGTGCCTTGGCATGCTTTGATCACAGTCTTTCCCTTCCTTTAAGTTGTCTCCTCCATTTTGCCAAAACTTTTACACCCCAATATGGCAGCAAAGTGTGTAGCTGCTTCCATTCAGGGTATTAAAGGGTAGCAGTATCTGAGGCTTAAAGTGTGGATAAATCAACATCATCTTCTTTATGGTCTCTGTGCAGTCCCATACTTGGGTTGGGCACCTGCGCACGAACCCGACCTCGGAAAGTTCTACAGCTAGCCTCCAATGTTTTGGCACAATTTTCTCCTGTGCCCTGGGGAGCAGGCATTGACTGTGCATGCCTGGAGCTGAGGAGAAAGCACCCTCCCACTCAGTTCCTTTCTGACCTCCATGTCATCTGTTCCCTTGACTTCTTCTGACCTTTTCTTCTATTGAAAAAATCCTTTATTTGTGAGTCTTCTCTTCTTCGATTATCCTCCCCCCCCCCTTTTTGGGGACATGGGATGTGGAACGGATGATTTTCTTTAAGAAGTGTCGCTATTGCTGTTCTAAACTCCCTTCTTCTTTCAGCCATGACCTCTGCTTACTCTTTTTGGGAGAGAAACACCAGGTGGATTCCTGTACTTACTGTGCAAAATTTACTAAACAAGCCTGAAAAAATGGAGCAGTGCAACTTCACACTCTCCTGTTAGAGACTGCCTTTTGTCTGGCAATGTCGTAGACCCCTCAGTCTCAACCAACACTGCTTCCCCCACATTCGAGGAGAGATTCCGTAAAATCGGCAGGCTCGGCATCCTCTGCCGCTAAAAAACATAAGAAGGCTAAGTCCTCCAAACAGCCCTTGGGATTGATCTCTTTGGACCTAAAGCCTAAGAAGCCAAGACAGACCCCAGCACCGACATCGAAATTGGTCGAGCTGCTGGTCATTACTGGTCTTTTGGCCTCTACACTGACTTGCCCATCCAGCTGAAACATCTGCTGCTGACTGGCATGCATCAGCTATCGTGGATTCGACCTGGACAACATCTGTTGCCTTGACTCAAATCGACCCTCCATCTGCCACTTCTGACCAACTGCCTCTGGGTCAAAGGACCATTATGGTCCCATCTCAAACTCTGTCCGTGCTCAGTGACTCGCCATTAGGAGAGTCCCTGCCTGATAACACCCAGCATCAATTCTTATGGTCGAGATTAAGGCAGTGCACCACCTCTCTGCTGCCCGAGATGTTTACTCTGGGACACCCCTCTCAGCATCAGTCTCAACCTTGGTACCGATTGCATTACATCCATGATGTTTGGACTCGCTCACCCTCGAGATCTCATCACTCTTACGAGGACTCATACCATAGTTCTCCACGCCATTGCCACCATCCCCCATTGCATGAATCATCCTGCTGCAATTCCCCACGCCGCCACTCTAGTGCTGTCTGAACTTCCCACACATCAGGCTTGAAATCTTCTAATCACCACCAGCTCTTTTCCACCATATTGACCCTGTCCCGACGGCAACCTCGGATTCGAAGACAGCTCCCTTCAACTCCTTCAGTCTGGGCAACGATCCTATTGATCTTTTGGATCCCCCACCACTATTGGCTGATCTCCAGACCTCTTCTCCAAACCCTTCTGGAATTGACACCGAAGGCTGATGGGGACGACCCCATGGATACATGGGTCAGTTTGGTGTAGTGGTTAAGTGCACGGACTCTAATCTGGGAGAACCGGGTTTGATTCCCCACTCCTCCACTTGCACCTGGCTGGATGACCTTAGGCAAGCCATAGTTCTGGCACAGCTGTTCTTGAAAAAGAGCAGTTTCTGTCAAGAGCTCTCTCAGCCCCACCTACCTCACAGGGTGTCTGTTGTGCGGAGGGGAAGGGAAAGGAGTTTGTAAGCCACTCTGAGACTCCTTTGGGTAATGAAGGGTGGGGTATAAATCCAGTCTCTTCTCTCTTCTTCTTCTACATCCCCCAGATCTGAGGTAGCCCAAGAAGGATCCCTCTCTCCAAGCAATGGATTGAAGTGCTACCTCGAGCTTATTAGATGAATGGCTGAAGCCTTACAAGTTCAAATGACATCCCTAGTTTTCTTATCTTGGGTTCACCATGTGTTGCAGAATGCCAGAAAGCCCACCACCTGTAGAACTTACCAGGCCAAGTGGAAACGCTTTCCCCTTTATTCAGCTTCCAAACAGATCAACCTAAAAAGCCTCTTTGCCAGGTATGCTATCATACCTGGTGTCCCTACAGGAGTCTGGGCTGGGTTTCTCATTCCTGAAGGTTCGTTTGGAAAAAGAGAAGAGAAGAAATTGGATTTATCCCCCACCCTTCAGTACCTGAAGGAGTCTCAGAGTGGCTTACAATCCCTTCCCCTCCCTGCAACAGACACACTATGAGGTAGGTGGGGCTGAGAGAGCTCTCCCAAGAACTGTCTTTGAGAGAACAGCTATGAAAGAACTTATGACTGACCCAAGGTCACACCAGCAGCTGTCTGGAGAAGTGGGGAATCAAACCTGGTTTTCCCAGATTAGAGTCCACGCTCTTAACCACTACACCAAACTGGCTCTCAGCTAACCATGATCTTGTGGATGGCAGCACATTATTCTCTCACCGAACTACCAAAGCTTTCCTCAGAGGTATGCTTCAGCTCCATCCCCCTTGAAAGCCTCTAATTACCACCCAGTTTTGAATCTTTTGTTCCTGGGCAAGGTAATTGAGAGAGTGGTTGCAGAGCAGCTCCAGAGTTTCCTGCATGACATATTGGCCCTGGATCCATTCCAGTCCAGCTTCCACCCTGGCCATGGGATGGTGATGGCTTTGGTAGCCCTTACAAATGAGCTCTGCAGACAGCTGGATTGAGGTGGGTCGGAAATGGTGTTATTGGATCTCAGAGAAGCATTCAACATGGTCAACCATGATCTTTTGAACCACCACCTCACTGACATAAGAGTTCAAGGTGTAGTCTTGCAGTGGCCCACCTCATTTCTCCAAGGTGGGGGACAGAGAGTGGCGCTGGGAGGGAGAGTATCGCCCAGATACCCCTTTGTATGTGGGGTCCCACAATGGCTAGTCCTCTCCGCTCTACATGCACCCCCTTGCCCAGCTGGTGCAGAGGTTCGGGCTGGGATGTCATCAGTATGCTGATGACACCCAGCTTTATCTGCTGATGGGCAGGCAGCTAGATACCACCCCAGAAAATCTTGCAGAGGTGTTGGAAGCTGTGGTGGGATGGCTAAAACAGAGCTGGCTGAGACTGAATCCTTCTAAGACAAAGGTTTTATGGCTGGGCCAGGGGGATTCCGGTTTGGGGTGCCAACTCCCAGCCCTTGATGGTGTGTCCCTGAGACTAGCACCTTCTGTCAGGAGTCTGGGTGTGATCCTGGATGCCTCCAATGGAGGCCCAGGTCACAAACATGGCCAGACTGGCATTTTTTTTCATCTGCGCCAGGCTAGGCAACTGGTCCCCTACCTGTCTTGCCCTGACCTAGCCACTATAATCCATGGAACAGTCACCTTCAGTTTGGAGTACTGGAAACTCCCAACTAGTACAAACCACAACATCATGGGTCCTTACGGGGATGTTGTGCACAGTGCATATCCATCCTATGCTACATGAGCTGCATTGGCTTCCAGTGGAGTAGTGGATCAGATTCATGGTTATGGTGTTGGCCTTTAAGGTCCTTAACAGTCAGGGACCCATGTACCTTCGGGACCGCCTCTCCTGGTATACCCCCAGAAGAATGTTACGCTCAGGAGATCAGAACTTACTGGTGGACCCTGGTCTTAGAGACATCCAGTTGTCCTTGTCCAGAGCCAGGGCTTTCTCAGCTCTAGCTCCAGCCTGGTGGAATTCTGCCGAGTAACATCTGCACCAGGGCGTGCAAGGCAGAGATGTTTCACCAGGCATTCGGTTAAGGACAGCGACAGCTCTGTCTTGGCGCTCCCATCCCTCTCCGCCTTCTTCCCATGAGGCAGTGATGCTGTTAGGATTTTAGTGCCATCTTTGTAAACTGGACTATTATGTTTTTACTGTTTTACTTAGTTTTAACTTGATTTACTTGATGTATATATGATTTTGTTGTATACCGCCCTGAGCCTGGTCCCACTGGGCTGATAAATTCAATAAATCAATAGTTCCATAGTGGAGTCTGTCACTGGTCTTGGTGAAGCTTATGAGCAAACCCTTTGAACCAGAGGTAACCACCAATCTACTCTTACTGACCTGGAAGACAGTTTTCCAGGTTGCAGTCACCTCAGCCAAGAGGACCAGCAACCTCTGTGCCTTCCGGGTGGACACCCCCCCACACCATCTTTCACAGGAATAAGGTTGTGTTGCAGCCAGATCCGTCCTTCTTATCTAAGGTGGTTTCAACTTTTCACCTGTCTCAACCTATGGTGCAGCCTGTCTTTTCCCCCGAACCTCACAGATGATGGCCAGTGAGTGCTACTTTCACCCAATGTCTGGAAAACCTTCTCCTTCTACCTTGCCCAGACTTCCGCAAAGACCCGCACCTTTCTGTGACCTATGGTTACCCCAGGGAGGGCCACAGGGTTTCACCTCAGAGACTGGCAAAGTGGGTCAGGGCCACCATCTCCCTGTGTTATGAGCTGGCAAGAGAGCCATTACCTACCTGCCTTCGAGGCCACTCCACAAGGGCCCTTCTGGGAGGCATACCCTTGGGTGACATCTGTGCGGCTGCCACATGGTCCTCGTCATCGACCTTTGTGTTGCATTATGATCTAGATGTCAGGGCTCATCGGGATGCCTCATTCAGTCAGACGTTACTGAGGTCCATCTGACCTTCCTTTCGTCAGTGAATCTCAGGTAGGCCTGTAACAGGTAAAGGGGCCTCATGCTTATCTGTTTTAAGCTTGTTGCCAGCACCCTTCATCCAGTTTTTTCTGCTTAGCTCGCTAATAAACCAAGTGTGGAATTACACAGAGACCACAAAGAAGATAAACCTGTAACTGATGATCTTCAAGTGGTCATCTGTGCAGTCACACACACCTGCTCAGCCTTTCCCACTGCTGGCATCTCTCGTTCACTTACCTTATGTTGATTGAACATACCAGCGATGGTCCAAAGGAATTGAGTGGGAGGGCAGCTCCAGGCATGCATAGTCAATGCCTTCTCCCCAGACAACGGGAGAAAAGCGTGTCAAAATATTGGAGGCTAGCTCTAGAGCTTTCTTGGGTCAGGTTCATGTGCCAAGTTCTAGAACTTTCTGAGGTCGGGTTCGCACAGGCACCCAACTCAAGTATGTGACGGCACAGATGACTACTCGAAGATCGTCAGTTACAGGTAAGCAACCAATTTTTCTCAGACCACCTGTTATTTCAAATACTAAAGTGGAACAGCTATCAGCAGCCAGAAGTAAACAGAATATGTTTCCCCTTAGCCTCAACAGTATCTGCATGTTGCAGGGTGGTAGTGGGGAATTCTAATGTTGGATTGGGGTTTTGTTCTGGTTTTGTGGCTTGGGCCAGCTGAAAGGTTGTGTTCTGCCATCATAGGTGGGGGCAGTATGGTGCAAGAATTGAGGCAAGGGCCTTCCTGAATGAAGTGAGTGAGTGGCTAAGTTCTATATTATTCTGGATGCTATCTTAGTTTGGGTGCATGTGTATGCCAGTACACGCGTGCAGCTGTCTTTGGCATAATCAGCACAACAGCTGCTTCTGGCATGTTGGAGCATCCTTTGACTAGTGCAGTCCCAGAACACTGCCGAATCCCTATACATGGGTGAGCCAGCTGTGCTCTGCCAGCAAGTGTAGCTTTTACTGGCTCTATTGGACACTGTGGAGAAATGCCTTGCCTCCTGGAGGGTTGGCAAGCAGACTTTAAAGCTAGGAACAAGCAGGAGAGGGAGGAGGAAATTAGCCCATGGCATTCCAGATGGTACCTGGCCTACCCCTTTAGAAATGCTAATGGACCTGGCAGAAGAGGCAATGGGATGAGCCAGCTCATCCCCATTCTCCAGGCAGGAAACAAGAGTGTGGAGTATGCCTTCTGTGTGACCTGGGCGGACCAGGTAAAAAGGGATGCAGAGTGATGTAAAATGGGTGGAGTCAGAGGTTTAATAAAAGTGCTTGCTCTCAGGAGAATGGCTCTCTTGGTGCTGGTTCTTGGAAGAGGACAGACTGCTGAGCTCTGTTCTGCAGGCCAGGAGCCATCTTGGCCATGTGGCCTGGTCTGCTGGCTGAAGGGAGCTCGAGGTAATGGGACATCTTTAGAACCTTGTGTAACTGTCTAAGTTTGTACATACCTGTTCTGATTGTGATATCTAGTCAGAGTAAGTTGTAGAACCCGGGAAAGAAGGATAAGTTTATAATAAAGTTTTCTTTGTTCTTCTGTGTGCTGATCTGTTGTTGTGAATAAGTGTGCTTGAATTTACTTTTTAAAATAAATCCTTTTTAATATTGGATGTGGCTCTAAGTTTCTATACCACGTAGTCCTCCAACACTTGGATACACTACTAATTTCCCAGACTGGGAAGGAGGCAGTCAAGGCACATGTTGCCAACCCTCTAGGGGTAAACCCAAAGTTGCATTTGGTCCCTGTGACAGCCACAGACCTTGAGGCCAGGCCTCAGAACTGAGAAGGGGGATTGGGAGTCCTGTTCCTCTCATGCAGGACCTCTAAATTGAGCAGGTGGTGGCAGCATGCCCTAGTGGCAGGAAGTGGACTAACACCCTCCAGGAATCGGGGTAGGCAGAACAGGTTCTGTAAGTCAAAGCAGGCCTGTTTCCATCACAGACACTGTACAGCTGCATAATTTGAAATAGTGCTGCCAAGGCAGCTCAATATTGTGTTCTTTTTTCCCATCCTAAAAGAATGCTTTATCACTATACATGGAATAACTTGTTTACATGATTTATATAAATGACTGCATGGGGGAAATCATCTCTGCGCTACAAAACTAAAATGTAATTTGTTAATTTTATAGTTTTCAACAAGTTTCAAGATGTTTCTTGACAACTGGAATATCCAGACGGCTCTTTGGCTCAAAAGGTACAGTCTGCAATGTCCTTTTCTTGCTAATATTTTCTGAGGGGGTATGGGAGAGTAAAGTCTGATTAGTCAGGTCTGAAGTATTTCTGCTCTGGCTAGCCTTGCCTGACGTGTGCCAACCAATAATAGTTTTGCCACTCTTTTGTCTATGAATTTATATTTGAAGCTTTAGTGGTTATTTTGAAGTCCACCTCTCTTGACCATACTTTACGGGGATGACAGTGTGATATTATGCTAACCTCAAGATGCCTTATCTGGTAAACGCTTCAGAAAATGGCTGACCAAAGATGGGTAGCACTGAAGGAGAATGACTCCTGCTGTGCTTTCAGTGGGTCTTACAAGAGTCATCTTGGAGTTTCTCATAGTGGGGTCTGATCAGTTTCCAGTTGCTTGCAGTTTAAGGCCAAAAGCTGTTTCCTGGAAGACCTGTACTCAGAGCAGTGGAGCAGATTCAGGATCTCTGCTAACCATTTCTTTTGTGGAAAAATAATGTCATTTCTTGTAAGCAAATTAATTCTCAGGCTGGGCCATCAAGTTTCTTAAAGGATTTGGGTTGGGGGTTATTTGGTGGGGTGGAATTCCATTAATGGATGATTCCCTAGTGTAAAATATAAATTGATCTAAAATATAAATTGAATTACTTTAGGTAGGCAGTTTGTAAAAAGAAACTTCTTTCTGTTCCTTTTTTTCCCCTTGAACTGTTAGAGTATGCTATGAGCGAGCCTCCTTCAGTCCAACAATACAGACTTTTATCTTGTCGGCAATTTGGCACGGGGTATATCCAGGATATTATTTAACGTTCTTAACGGGGGTGCTAATGACACTTGCAGCACGAACAGTAAGTACCACTGCAAGTATGCCCTTAATGATTATTAATACTCTGAATACAAGGCCCACATTACAAACTTCAAAGTAGTGCTTTGCAAGAGAGAGAAAAGACTCTTAAGCTGTTTTGGAAAATTTCTTTCGCAAAATCTGGTACATTTTGAGGGGTGTTAAAGCACCAATTTCTAAACGTGTTGCACAGGTGAGTAACTGCAAGTTGTTGATTTCTCCAAGTCCCTGAAATTTTGCAGCTAAAGAGAATTACCAAAACATTTACTGATTTGTTTAGAATATTTTTATGCTGCCTCTTCAGAGTCCTGCTCAAGGTGGCTTACAGTGAAACACCACAGTATAAACTATAAAAAAACACAAGTAGCATAAAAACTGCTCATAGAACGGAGCAGACCATTAACAAGCTGATAAGATAAACCCCTTATTAAAAGCCTTAGTAGAAAAATGTATTTTAGTCTAGCGCCTAAATGAATGTGATGTAGGTGCCAGGCAAGTCTCAAGGGGGAGGTCATCCCAAAGGCAAGGTGCCACCACAGACAATGCCCTGTCTCCTAGTCACCACCTGCTTCACTTCTGAAGCTGGGGGCACAGAGAGCACGGCTTGAGAAGCAGATCTTAACTGGTGGGCTGGGTAGTGTGAGAGGAGACAGTCCTTCAGGTACCCTGCCCCCAAGCCATTTAGGGACTTAAAAGTAAGAGTTGTGCCCAGAAACAGATTGGGTAGCCAGTGCAGATCTTTCAACACAGGGATGATATAATCCCTGTAACTAACCCTTGGCAGTACCCTGGCCAATTGGATCAATTGATGTTTCTGAACCATTTTCAAAGGCAACCCCATGTTCAGTGCATTATGGTAATCTAACTCAGATGCGATCAGAGCCTGAGTCACCATAGCCAGATCTCACTTTTTGAGGAATGCTAGCTGACATACCAGGAAGAACTGATAAAAGACACTACATGCCACAGAGGAGATCTGAGCCTGCAGCTGTGGGCCAGGATCTAGTAGCACCCCGAAGCTACAAACCTGTGCCATCGGGGGGGGGGCGTGCAGCCTCCTCCAGGACAGATCCAGGTGGGCAGCCGTGTTGGTCTGAAGCAACAGAACAAAGTTTGAGTCCAGTGGCACCTTTAAGACCAACCAAGTTTTATTCACACAAAAGCTTATACCTTGAATAAACTTTGTTGGTCTTAAAGGTGCCACTGGACTCACACTTTGTTCTCCTCCAGGACAGACTGACTCCACAGTCCCTCCACTGACCAACAGCCCCTCAGTCTTTTCTGGACTGAGCTACAGTTTATTGGCCCATTGCCTTCTCCAGACACCTGTTAAGGACTTTCACAGACCCACCTGGCTTAGTTGTTAAGAATAAATAGAACTCAGTGTCACCTCACTCCAAGTCCCTGGATGACCTCTCCCAGCAGTTTAATGTAGCTGTTAAACAGCATTGGGGGTAAGATGGAACCCCGTGGGACCCCTTGACATCAATGCCACGGGGCTGAGCAGCCAGTCCCCCAGCACCACCTTCTGAAATCAGTTGGTCAAGAAAGAGTGGAACCACGAAAGCATGGTACCCTCCACTCCCAGTCCAGCCTGCCTCTCCAGACCATGGAACAGTATTACTTATGCTGTGTATGCTGTGTTTGCATCACTTGATAGCAAATAATATCAACATGGCCCAGGAATTCCATGACATGCCATCTTGGATATAGCCATAAGTAGCTTGGGACCTGGCTGTGCCTACCATACATCCCCCAAAACTCGTGCTTCTCTACTGTGCATTTCCTTGTCATCTGAGGTGCAACCAGTTAGGACATGTGATAGAAACAGGGTTTTTTTTTCTGGGGAACGCACTGGAATGGAGTTCTGGAACCTCTTCAACAAAACTATTTTTAAAATGCTTGGAAGCTCATGAGCTTTCAGTATACAGATTGAACATTTCATTCCCCTCTTGAGAGTTCTCGCACCTTTTTTTTTTTTTTTAAGTCATGGATAGAAGCATACTCTGGGGCACTGCAGTTATGGAATGCTGTCTTGGAAGAAATCCGCCTGTTGTCTTGGTGCATATTTTGTCTGGCAGTGAAGGCCTGGCCCTTTAGGAAAGCCCTGTATTTATTTATTTCTCAGTTGATCTAACCTTTGTTCTGACTTACTGTCTGATACTGGCTGATGTCGTTTAATTTGTTGTCTTTAATTTGTAATTTAAAACTTTGAATAAGTAGTCAGAAACAGTGAATAGTTTTGTAAGAGCAATCCATCTGTTATCTCAAAAACAGGCCATTTTAGTGCTAGAGAACTGCCTGACTGGGTATTGAGATAGGAGTGTGGTAAGAATGAAGTCTGAGGAGTTGGCAGGGCTGATGTAACAGGAGAGGAAACTTCAGCAGGGTTGGGCCTGGCAGGAGATGGGAGTGTGGGGAACCAGGCAACAGGTGGCACAGATTTTTATCTATTTAGGCAAAGACTAATAGCATTTTTTTTTGGTAAGCTGTTGTAGCCAGCCAGGGTTTCCAGGGAGTAAAAGGAACCATGGAGTGGACCAAGCATGGATTGTTGCAGCCTACTCCTAATGCCTTAAATAAGCTCAAGTGTGTTTCAATGTGTGTTAAAAAAGAAAATGATGGAAACAAGCTTGAGACTGTTGGCTTCTCCAACAACAGGTCTAGATCTGAGCTTGGCAGAATATGTAGTCAAATGTTTGACGGAAAAAGAAGAGAAGAACTAGGACTCACTCATAGACACACAGAGTTCAGCTTCCAAAAGGTGCTGTGGAATCTACAGCAGATGGAGTCCTTCCTTATGAAACCATATTGGATGATATGGAAACCATATTGGATCATATTGTGTTAAGATAATTTTGGCTGTATCTAGATTGTGGTTTCCTGTAGGCGCTGTAAAGATGCTGAGGTTCTTCTACTTAAGTACATCACTTTTATGTTTAGGTAAGAAAAAACGTGAGGCACTACTTCATTGTTTCTCCAGCCACTAAATTATGTTACGATACCATGACATGGATGACAACTCAAGTAGCAATAAGTTATACTGTTGTACCATTTGTACTTCTCTCTGTAAAACCATCTATCAAGTTTTACAGGTAAGTGGACACTTCATTAGCATCTAGAAAAATATTCTAATGGCAAGTTTTGTTTATGGCATATGCATAATGTGGATTACTTCATTAACAAGTGAAGAAGAAATAATCCATGTCAGATTTCACACTTAAGGGATTTCAGGAAATATTTAGTGCTTGAGGGAGAATCAGGCAACTATTATGTATTGATTTATTTATATCCCGCTTCTCCCCCCTCCCCTGATCGGGGAGTCACAGCAGCTTTTCACATCGTTCCCCTCTCTTCCTCTTAATCCTCACAGTAACCAACCTGAAAGGGTAGGTTAGGCTGAGAGATTGTGATGGGCCCAAGATCACCTGACAGGCTTCCATCATTGAGCAAGGAATTTGAACCCAGTTGTCTCAGATCCTAGTCTCACACTCTAACCCCTGCACCACACTGGCATGGTATCCTTAGAATCTCAGACTGCATTTTAACAAAAAGTGCTTAAAATTATGGAGAAACAATGGAAAATATTCAGGTAATACCTGCAGAAGTCCTCCAGTGTTCACAGGGGAGGAATTTTCATGCTCTTCAAGTTTTTATGTACTTTCTCATTGTTTCCAGTCATTTCATTCTAGCTCAAATAATCTATTATTTTCCCAAACCTACACAGTACGTAGGAGCTGTGTTCCAGCTGGATATGGCCAAAAGTCCAAAGGACACATAGAATATAAAAACTGGCACCTTAGTTACTTTTTGTACTGAAATTCATAACGTGTCAGAAACTACAGTGAAGAATTGATTTGCAGCCAAAAACAAAAGAGTTCACCTGAAATCTCTGCTCTCTTCAATGATCGAATTGTTGAAGGGAAGGAGGAATAAATAAACCAGATTCTAACTTGCAAGGGATTTGACCTCTCCTGTCTTTAACAGCTCTCACACAGACAGTGTTAGGATTTTTCCTTTTCTCTCATTGCTGTAAGCCATCTTGCAGCTTCAAAGATAGTCAAACTCCCTCAGTGCCAAAGTATTGCTAGGAGATAGAAACCTATCTTTATCAAATTGGGCATTTTGAACTATCCATATTAAGGTTCCCAAACTGCTCATTGGTCATTACAAAAATACACAAGTATACCTGAAGACCTTGGTTAGTATAGCAGATCTTTTAAAGACACTTCCAGATGGGCAGGTGTATTAGTCTGTCATAGCAAAATAAAACAGAAGTCTAATGGCACCTGAAAAACTAACAGTTATTCCACCACGAACTTTTGTGAGTTAGAGCTGACTTCTTCAGATGCTATGAAGAAGATATCCTGTTCCACATTTTTATAAGGAAAATTACAGAAAGGGAGGGGGGAAGGTAGAACTTTGGGCAGAGAAACCCTTGATATGAATTTCTGAAGATAGATGTTAAACATTAGTTTAAAATGCTAGAGATCAGATTGACTTAATGTTTATTTTTATTTCTTTGTTCAGCTCCTGGTATTTCTGCCTCCACATCATCTGCATCTTAGTGTTCTTGATATTCACAACGAAAAGAACTAAGAAAGGAAGTAAAGAGCAAGAAGGCATCCAGTCCTCTTGGTCCAAAAAGCAAGAAGAAGAAAGCATTAGAGGACATAACTTTTCCACAACAAATAATTTCAATCAAAAACGAGAAACTACATGCAGAAATACGACGACGAAACAATGATTAGGAGATACTATGTTGGATATATTTTATATTTTCAGAACCCATTTATAGTACCTTTTAAAGGGGTTTGTATTTGTCTGAAAAGATGATTAGTTTAAAAAAAATGCTATATCCCTAGGGAATATTGAATACACTAGTAAGAATGGAAACAAAGCAAATTAACCTCTCCCATGCCATGTTCTTGTGGATCACGCCTTATAGAAAAAATTACCATTATTTCAATGGGCACTCAGGACTTCCAGCATATGTCCATCGGTTCTTAGGCGTGCCCTTTGCTGAATGTACATTCTGTATCCCAAGGCACTGATGGCGATGAAGAACAAATTGTGTCAATGCAGAGTAACAGCAGGAAAATATTTTTCCCCAAGCAAATGCCTTGCCTTAAACCCTCTATCTACTGAAATACTGTTTCTAAGTGGTATTGTCATGCTTAATATTAAATATGGGAAAGCTTTTGGGTGTGCTGAAGGACAAAATAGGAGAATGGAGGCAGAAAGTCACTAGTGTCTGAACCTACAAAAAGGAATTGCAATAAGCATCTCAGTATTTGGAGGGTTTTCTTAGTGTATCAGATTATCATCCAGGACTGCAAAACATTGCCAATGCCAAATTATAGGAAGCTTTAGTTTGACAAATGTTCTTATAACAAAACAGCCCCCCCCCCCCCGAATATTTTCTGAACTACAAAAATATACCCTTTATCTGGAGCAAAATAGTCTAGTTTTATTTTGCTCTTTCAGTACGTGTGAGCTTTGCCATTAGGTGTAAGATGGCACTTGCAGAGCTGCACCCTTCCAATAAAGTTCCTCCTTATTGTTATATACAAACTATTTTGCAAGGAGGGACCTTAAGATATAGTCACTTAGAAACTTTTTCAGCAATGTAAAGAATTAGTGTGAGAAGGTGCTTATGATATAAGTATAGCCAGATTATTTTATGGTTACAACTCAGTTTATATTAAACAAAAGATAAAATTGTTAAAATAGGTATTGTGTAGCTCATCTTCAACATTACATGGCCAGTAACACTGGAAAGCCTGTGGTTTAGGGTATGTCCTTAAGCCAGCATTTTGGATATGGAGATCATAATGTACCTTTTTGATAAAATATTCCTGACCATTCTGTTTTTTCAGTTTTGTTTTGAAAAGTCTATCAAGGGAAATGATAAATACTGGTCACTTTATTGTGAATATGAATATTGCTAAAGTAATGAAATACTTAAAGGGCTATAATTTTTCATTTGCTTATTCGGCATAAATTTTTTAACTTTATGAGAATGCCGCAGCAGCAGTAATGAAAATCCGGACGTGATTATTTTAGCCATAAGATTAATTTTATTTCTGATAATATTTTGTATTTTAATTGCTTTGAAGTTGATAACTTTTTTTTTTATGAGCACAGAAGGTAAGATTAGGTCTTTGTTGGTGTTGGTGACATAGAAAACAAAGTATCTGGATATAGAAAAAACATCCTTAAACTCACAGATCTGCTCTTGAATCAAGAATAAGACTAGGACATCCTACCACTTCAGAATGTTCTAGGGTTTGTTTTTTTATGGTGTGCTTCACTGATATAATGGATATTTGGGGTCAGGTTATGGAAGCTAACCAACGTTAATGAGAGATTCAGGTGGGTAGCCATGTTGGTCTGAAGTAACAGAACAAAGTTTGAGTCCAGTGGCACCTTTAAGACCAGCAAAGTTTAATTCTGGGTATAAGCTTTCATGTGCATGCACAAAAAGACGTAAAGCAGGTAGCTGTGCATATTGAAAAGGGTTTGAATAGTGACAGTGTCATATAAAATTATAATACCATTAAAAGAGGTGTGTGCATATGAACTAGATAACCAGTGTCAAAGGTGGAAACATATCTTGTCCCACCTACAAGTGTCTAAATTCCCGATTTAAGAGTGAATGAGAGGCAGCTGTTCACATTTCTGTGAGGGAAAAACTGAAGGGATGCACCCAGACACCAGCAGGGTGGGAATTAAACCCCACCTTATTCTGTGTAGCTCTTGAGTTTAGGTTGGTAAAAGTCACCTCTCCAACTGGTTACAGAGTTGCAGCCCAACTTTTTATTCCCGTAGAGTTTGGTGGCAACCACTGAAAGCTCTGTTCTTGCCACTTGCACCTCTAAGCTTTAATTTATGTCTAGATGAAGGCCTGTCAAATTTATCAACAGGGAGAAGGAATAGAGAGGCCCAGTCCTTTCCCAATGCCTGTCATACTCCACGCCCACTCCCTACCAATATATTCATTCCCCAGGTCAATGATCTGAACCTGCTCCGTTCACTAGGTAGTTAAGCATTAGAGTAGAATGCTCTTCCATCTGTATCATCTGCTTTCTTGCACGTGTGCTATACTGTCCATGGAGGGAAGGGGCCATGCCTCAGTGGTAGAACACCTGCTTTACATGCAGAAGGTTGCAGGTTCAATCCCTGGCATCTCCAGTTAAAGGGATCAGGTAGTAGGTGACATGGAAGACCTGAGATTCTGGAGAGCTGTGGCCAGTCAGAGTAGACAGTGATGATGGTCTGATTCAGTATAAAGCCATTTCATTTGTGTGTGTCTCTCACTGAGGAACAGCAAGAATAGGAGTGGTTTTTCAGATACGGCCTGTACCAGCCAAGACCTCCATGCGGTGCCTGGAGAAAGTGGTAAGAAATGATCCCCCATGCTCAAGATAGAAGAATTGGCAAGGAACAGAGTTCCCTTAACATTCATGATTGTCTGTCTGCTCCCTTATATGTTATTCTAGAGTGCAACTTTATAGTTGCTTAATCTTAATTCACACATAAATTTTCCTTGTTGATGTGCCAAATTATGTTTTCTGATACACATAGCAATTTAGCATAGTTATTACATACATTTGGGCCTGGGCATTGTTATTTTTAATTTTATACCTGATGAAAAATTCTGTGCACAGTATGATAATTGAATTAAATGTCTTCATCGATTTAAAAATAATTAAAAATACTCATCCTTTATAGAAGGACCACAAACCAGCCAAAACCAGCAGAGGCTAAATTCCATTGAAAACAATGGAACTAAGGCTGCAATTCTAAGAAGACTTCACTGGAAGTCATGTTGAATAAAATGGAACTTACTTCTGAATAGACCTGCTTAAGATTGCTCCCTAGATCAGTTGGGATTTATGGGATTCTTGTCAGAATAGCTTCAGATGAATTTGGTCCAAGTAATATATATATATATATATACACACACATAATAACTGTATATATAAAAATAAATATAACTGGATATTTTTCTGAAAAACTCTTTACCATTCCAGAACCCCAAATCAGTATGTTATTTACTGTTTAATTCTGACTGCCACTTCATAAATTAGGCAAGGATTTATTTTAATCTATTACATTCTGCATCACTCTTAATGTGGTTCTCATATAGTTCTCTGAATAGAAGATTATTTTGGTAACGTGGAACAAAGTTTTACATAATGCCTGCTATCAACTGCCCTCTGCTCTCACATGCTTCCCATCATATAGTCTCTAAGGAATTTACAGATATAGCAGCCCTATATTCAGGCAAAGTCTGAGTTTTCTTTAAAACTTGGCTTCATTTACAAATTTGACACATAAATTGTTTAAATGGTACCATTACAGGTCATTTTAAGAAAGTATCAGTTTCTCTTCTAGTTAAAAGTCCTAGTGTATGCTTTTTAGATGATCCAGCCTCTAAATCTGTCCCTTAACAAGAGGCTAGGATCCAAAGGGCTGTGTGTGCACCAGAGCTTTTCAGACCCTCGTTGTTCTCATTGCTGTTCCTCAAATCCACTCCAGAGTAGGTCATGAAAGTGGAGGATTTTCTGGGGAGCAGTGTTCCCTCTAAGCTGAGTTAGTGCGAGCTAGCTCACAGTTTTTTAGCCTCGGGCTCATGCATTTTTTGTCTTAGCTCAGGAAAGGATGGCTCCAGAGCGAACTGATTTATCAGTAGCCAAATCGCTTGTTCACAACTTTAATGCCAGCAGCTCACAAAGTAGAATTTTTGCTCACAAGACACCACAGCTTAGAGGGAACATTGCTGGGGAGGCATTCAGTTTGAGGGAAGGGGCTGTGGTGGAAAGAGAAATTGGAAATATTCTCCCCCTCCCATCCTACGCATGGACAACTACTTTCCAAACAGATGTGAGGCTCTTTGGAATCTGGCTTAATCTTTTAAAGTGCCACAGAACTTTTCCTTGTGCTTGTTGCCACACTCCACTACTCTGGGACTCCTAGTTAGCCATAAGTGTCACTGAACTCCTGCAGAACTGGTGGCAGGTAACACAGTTTTATGGTAAAGGCTCCCATCTCTTGGATGCTTTGAAGCTTATGGCATGAAAGTAGACGTTGCCTTTTGTGGGCTGCAGCTACCATTAAGTGTATAACGTGTTATCCAGGCTGTCAGTTCTTTGGTAGGAGCAGTGGCAAACTGCACTTGTTTCACAGTACTACTAAGGTGGCTGATCATTTCCCAGCAAAGTCAAGTATGTGAGACACCATTTTAAAGTGGTGCAAAAATAATGTTCCTGTGATACGAATGGACCGTGAGAGCTTTCATCTTACTTTGGATAGGATTCTAGGAAATGTTTTGAAACATCAGAACTCATTCCTCTTGGGTTTTCCACCACAAAGCTTGATATTAACCAAGTAATTGTGCTTTTCCAGGTTAACATTTTCCATTTCTCACCTTAAAATTGCTATACTCTGATTTGAAATACACCGCACATTAGAGCTGCCCCCTGTTTGAGCAGCAGTGTAATGTAAGAGTCCTGTAGCAAGATGAAGAGTTCCTGCTAGTTGAGATTTTTATACTCTTGGGCACAGGGAGCTAGTTGCTTTTTTAACACCAAATGTAGAGTCTTTCAGCCTAGTACATGGCTTCAATCTTGGACTCACTTGGAAACACTGGAAGCTTCCCCCCCTCCCCAATCACAATAAAATTTCAGCCTCACTGCCATACCAGGCCAAACAATAATAATGCATCCATTACTTTTGGCACTTACTCAGAGCAGCTGCTGGGTTAACTGTCTGGCTCACTTAGCTGGGCTCACCAGGTTCATCTGCATTTGAGGTCTTGGCTCTTAAATTTCCACTGCACTTAAATGAGATGAGCCACTGTGTACAAGGCATCATGTAGCCATGCATATCAAAGGTACATCAGCACTTTGGGTATGAAGGGGGTTATAGAAGAACATTTGCCTACATGTTTTATTTTCTGCCTTTTATGTGTGCGTGTGTCAAGTTCTTTATGCCTTTTTAAAATTACTATTGTCACTGCATACTTATTTTCTATCTTCATTGATCTTGACTATTTCTGTGAAGTCTTTGGGTGTGTCTGACCATGGCAAAGAGTGTCATACAAATACAGTAGTAGGTAGATAGTTATTCTTGAAACCAGACCTCAAGTGTATTCTAGTTCACTTAAGGAGAGAACGATTTCCATATGTATTAAATGGAAAGCTAGTACCCAAGTTAAGGAAGGATGCTTATGGGATTATGAAAAAAAATACTCAATAAGAATGGGATTTTAGTTATTTCCTACCTGGTCAAATAATGAAAGGGTAGCTCAATGCAGTGGTAGGTATGCTCCCTTCCCCCTCAAACATCTGCTTTTTGAGATAAGAATATGCATCAAAAGTGGATAGTTGCAGTATTTCCTCAAATTTGCCTTCCCTGGTTCAGAATATAAAGGCGTTGCCCATGAATTTCATTTTTATTATTCAATATATATATATTTTTAAAGAATTATTATTTTTCAACAGATCCATAAAACCTAGGTCTTAGTGTATGGTAATTAAAAATACCACTGTGTTAGTTTACACTGTGATGTGATATTTTAATAATTACTTATTTCTAGTTTTGTCTCAGCAATGCTACACACCAGTAGCATTCTGCTATGTTTTAAAAGTGTTTTTAACTTGCCTATAAATGTTTTTCTAATTTGTGTCTTTCAGATCTGATTAAACAGTACTTTAAAAAAACCTGGAATTTTGTTTTCTGTTTGATGTTGCAATCTGATTGTTATGATACAAACATTTTTTTTTTAACAGACCATAAGGTCCTGAATGAGAGGAGGCACTGCCAAAGGGGAGAAGGGGGGGGGGACTTTTGAAAAGAATATTTGTACAATAGATAAAGCTACAGTTCACTTAGTGAGCAGTGTTCAGAAGAGGAAATGTGTTCAAGTAGGACCAAAAAACAACTGTGAACATCAGGCCCCAAAGTATTAACAGTCAAACAACTTGTAAATACAATGAATAATGTCTATTTGAAGTGCATACAAAATACAGTTTCAATAAGTCATAAAGAGAATTTTATTTTTTATGCAATGAATAATATCATATACAAACCACAATGATACAAAATACAGTTCCAATAAATCATAAGAAAAATCCTATTCAATGTCATATCCGGATTGTTTTCAATGTTTCAAATGGAATTCTTCCTCAGGAAATATCTTTTTTTTTTTTTGCATTTTGTTTTATTGAAGAAGGAGCTGCGGTGGCTCAAGTGGTTAAGACGCTGAACTGCAGGTTGTGGAAGGTCAGTAGTTCACCACTTCGAGACCTGGGTGCCACATGATGGAGTGAGCTCCCATCTCTAGTTCCAGCTCCTGCCAACCTAGCAGTTTGAAAGCAAGAAATTGCAAGTAGATAAATAGGTACCACTTCGGTGGGAAGGTAACAACTGGAAGGGTGGGGGGGGGGGAATCTGAGAAATCAAGAAAGTGAATGCAACTGTAGCATTAGAGACCAAAGACTGGATCTTCTGAATAGAGTAATCCAGTCATCTCACTTTAATTAAAGACATGAGTTGTTGTTGTTTTTGCATTTTGTTTTATTGAAGAACTGTATTACAAATAAAGATTACAATTTTAGCTAGTAATATATAAATACTTCTTACATCACAATTTCTTCTTTTGTTTTTTATAAATGTACATATACATTTTTAATTGCTTTAATAATCTACAATAAAAGCTTTTATCCCTTTCTTCTATCTCTTCAGTTCGTCTGTCTTCTCAGTATTAACCTATGCTGCATTTTAAGTATTTTAAGTAAAACTTTTCAACATAACCACAAACTTGAAACAACATACACAGGCTGAAAACCAATCATTGTACTTCTTTCTCTATTCTTCTTTGAACCTGAGTTCAGTTCAAGGGAGGCCCACGGGCCGAAAGGACTTAACCTTTCACCCAAGGACTGTTGAAGGGAGGGCACATACCCCCACGCTCGCAACTACCCGGTCGCCCTATTTCAGATATAACAAGGGCAGTCCTCAGAGAAAAACATGAATGCTTGTCATTTAAACAGAGTCTATATGTTCATCCGGAATGACGGATTCTGGTTGCTTTAAATGGGGTGGGAGGTGATCTTGCTTTCCTTTTGGTGTCTGTCTTCTCCAGTAGTTCACCTGGTGATTTATTTAAAGCAGCCAGCAACTGCTCTTCAGATGCCTGGTCAAAAGCTGTATAAATCACCTGCTTATATTCCACACAGAGTTTGCCTGTGTTCAGCCAATGATACTTGATGCCTAACTCCTGGAGTTTAGTTGTAATTGGTTTCAACTCCCTTCTTATCTTGAGGAATTCTGGTGGCAGATCAGGGAACACCTGTATCTTTATGTCTTGATATTCCAAACTATTTTTTTCTCTTGCCTGTGTTAATATCCATTGTCTGGTTAAGTCCTTGAAAACTACAACAATGTCTCTATAATAAACTGAAGCATTTGCTGTTTCCTCTCGTTGTCTGCCCATTCGATAAACCTTTTGAATTAAAGGAGCCACTCCTTCCTCCAGATTTAAAACGCCAACCAGCCATTTAGTAAAAAATTTTTAGTTCTGTTCCTTCTTCAACATTTGGTTTAAATCCTCTGAATTTCAGATTCAACTCACAGAACGATAATCCAAAGAAAGAATGTGTTCTGCAGCCCATAAATCAGGGGAGCTGCAGGCAGTTTGTTTCTCCAACGCCGATACCTTCTTTAAAGCATTATCAGCAGTTTGCTTAAACTTTTCTTCTAATTCATCCATACGCTGGAATGCTGGTTTTAGCATTTCCACAATGTCCATTCTTAACTCTTGTCGTTGTTTAGC
>NW_015163619.1:922076-998086 GCF_001447785.1 Gekko japonicus | reverse complement strand
ATCAGATAAAATTGACAACTTGCAGTTAATGTTTATATCCCTCAAAAATGTTTTAAAGGATATACTCCACATATTTGAAAGACACTGAAGCCCAAATGAGGAGATAAAAACTACATTGCCCTTATGACACCGATGGGGCACTTCAGCTCAATAGTGGGAAGTCATATAAAATAAACATACCTAATCTAATATCCTTCAGATTTTCTCCTAGATTCTCCAGATCCTGAGATCTGGATTGTTTAAGTGTGATTTTAAAATATGGCAAAACAAATCTGTGGTGACTGTTATATTTCACCTTATGGGAAGAAATATGATTATTTTCTTTCCTCATCTGTTGCATCATACACATTTTCAGTTAGGGTAGCCCCTAATACTGAAATGTGGTGGTCTTTCCCTGCATATAATTTGAAAGGTATTCTGTCAGTGAGGCAACTATAAAATAAAGTGGGGAGTATATATTTTATAATATCAAATAGAAGGGGCTGTCAGAAGAATCAACAGTTTTGCCTTTTGTCTTGACATCGTGTTGCTGCATCAAAATCTCCAGAAAAGTTCCATCTCTTAAAAGGTTCTGCCCTTTCTAATAAGCCGTGCTGTAAAGTTCAATGTAGATGCTTCACATCTGACAGACTATTTGAAGAGTTAATTGGGTTCAGAAATCAGGGCACAGTATTATTCAATCAAGGTGAAAATCTGTCTTTGAATAATTAACCTTCTCATTTGCTGAACATCAGCTGAATTTTATCTAGCCCCCCCCCCAAATGTATTTCATACTCAGCACTCTCGTGCTCCCCTCACCCCTCAAAGTGTGTTGATATGAAAGAATTTTGCATTCCTATTCCTTTTTATTATAATTATAAAACTTAATCCAAGGAATAAAGCTGTATCACTTTAAGGTGAGGCCCCCCCCCAAATGTATTTCATACTCAGCACTCTCATGCTCCCCTCACCCCTCAAAGTGTGTTGATATGAAAGAATTTTGCATTCCTATTCCTTTTTATTATAATTATAAAACTTAATCCAAGGAATAAAGCTGTATCACTTTAAGGTGAGGTTTCTCTTGATGTGGGAAGGTAACAGCGTTCCGTGTGCCTTGGTGTTTAGTCATGCCGGCCACATGACCATGGAAATGTCTTCGGACAGCGCTGGCTCTTCGGCTTTGAAACGGAGATGAGCACCGCAACCCTAGAGTCGGATTTGACTGGCTTTCGAGCAAGGGAACCTTTACCTTTTTACTGTTCAATATATTTCAGTGTATGACAAAAGAAGCAATAGCCCATTCAAGCGCTCGTTTTTAAACAAAGCAAGCTAATTTTTCAGATGTTTCTAGGGCTAAGACTTTCCCCCCTTTTTGATAAACAATCACAGGAAATTAGGAAAAGGAAACTGAAAGTAGTGGTCTCATAAAATGTGACACTCTGAAAATCCCATTAAATGAAAGGCATGAATCCTTGGCTATGACTTGGGCAAACAGCCTTACAAAGGTATAGGGAGGGGGAAAAGAGGAGAGCTGAGAAATCAGGTCATGTGACCTTTCCCTTAACACTTACTACAAGATGGGAGTGATTGTAGTGCTTATTTCTAAATCTACATGGTTTAGTTGTCATAGAAACCTAGTGGCTCTCACAATTTTGGAAGCGATTTCCCAGCAATGGATTAAAAAAATCATGAGGTTCATAATTGGCTTCATTAGCTTCTGACGTGCTGGGACTAGTGAAAAAGGCAAAAAGCTGGAAGAGATGACAGCACATTTTATTGGCCACAGTGAAATCCCACGCTAAACTATAGCTTATTAAACTCTGCTTTGTGATGTTCAGATACAGGCTGCTCTATAAACTGTGGCTTGATGGATGCTTAGCTAGGATTTTAAGGCATGGTTTGGCTTCTTAATTGTGGTTAGTACCAACAGTTGTTTCTTGTTAAGTCCAGAAGCACTGTCCCTTGTATACTCCTGGAGTCAGAGCTGGCAACCCAGAGCAGAAGGAAACCCTAACTACTCCCAACTCCATTCAGCTATTAGGATTGCCAGCTGCCTGGAGGGGGAAAAAAAATCCTATCCCTTTATTTGATGCTTGATGGAATGTCATTTTCCTCCATGCCAGGAAAAGCTTCAGCTGCCCATTTTCACACATTAAGCCTCTATTAAAGGGATACAAGTTCTCCAGGCATGTTGGCAACCCAGTGGACAATACAAGGGTGTGTTTGCTCCCATGCAAAATGAGGAGAGGTTCCACAAAGTGTTATTCAAGGACAGTGCACAGCTAACTGTACAAATGAGTCATGACTTGCAGACGGGTATTATTAGATCTGTATATACTCTTGCCCTGAACTTCCCTGAACTAGACTCTTCCCTAGTTTCTGACAGTAATAATTAACCTTACCCTGTTCTTGCGTTTAAAAGAGAACCCATCCTTCTGTACCTACTAGGGGCTAGATTACAGACTGAAAGCATGGTCTCAGCGTATCATACACTTGCTCCTATCTTTTGAGCTTACGTAGGTCCTCAGACTCAGGACCTCAGTGTATGCTAGGGACTCAAGGTGAATTTGGTAGCGTGCTCAGATATTCTGAGTCCCCTGTGTTTCCTAAGGCTATCAGGTTCAGTTTAGGAGAGACGAGGAGGGCACATAAACAGTCTCTACTGCCCAAAGATCCTTCAGACTCCCAGCTTATAAAACATAAAGGTTTATTTATAGGGATTAAAACAAACAGGGGGAGTTTGCACATAAAATAGACAATAGACAAATCCTAGACCCTAACTATGCTAGCTTATCCTAAACAAACGGTTTGCCGTTCCTTTCTCCCTGGAACTCCACCTCGTTAGGCTTGGCTACTTGCATTAAAGTTCGCTCTGCCAAAGCTTGCTTGCTTGCAGACACTCTTGGTCTTCTAAGCAGCCCGCCCCCGGACTATACCTCACGGTGAGCAGTTCACGAAGATCCTTGCAGCGGCTCTCAAGGCCACGTGCAGCACTCCTGGCATTCGTCAAGCTGTCGCCTCAGTCTCCTGGCTTGCTTGGAACGCGTAGATGTGTGTATCCGGCAAGTTCAGGAGCTTTCCTCCTTCATGAATCTTGATGAATTGAATTATTCTGCCTCTAGGACTGAATCGTATTCCTGGATTCCCCAATCCCCGTCCTAGACCAATTAGAGATTGCTGCCTTAACCAGCTGTTCCCATTTACCTAGGTCTTAGACATACTGATCCTGACTAAACTTACAGACACTTATTGGAGATGATCCTGCAAGTTAGTACCTCTGGCATGACACAGCTGCTGGCCATTTCTATGTATGGCTGTCACTTTCTCAAATGGACCACTATAAAACGAATGAGAAACCAGTAGCTATTTCTATAACCAAAGCCCCAGTGCCTGCAGCAGAATAAGGAATGGTAAAATCCTGAGGGGGTATAACGGGCTTCAGACTGCAGGGGAACTCCTTTAAGAAGCTACTTTTAAATACCCTATCAAACTCACAGTCATCTATGGGAGATCCCCCCCCCCCAATTAATGATGGAAGTGATTTGGAAAGCCTAGCCAGGGCCACAGTCAGGGTTGCCATTCCCCCAGTAGGGCCAGGGAATCCCCTGGTTTTGGGGCCCCCAGTCCGCCGTGGCCCAGCTGGCTGGTGGGGGAAGCCCCACCCGAGAAGCCCCCTTCTGGCGCTGCTGGCATGGGTGCGATGATGTCACCTGGGCCGAGAGTGATGTCATTGCATTTCCAATGTTGGGGGCAACACTCTAGGTTTTGGACAAAACATCATGTTTTTGAGGCCCAAAAACCCATAGAGTTTTGCCCAAAACCTAGAGTGTTGCCCCCAACGGAAGTAATGCGATGATGTCACTTCCAGGTGGTGTCATCGTGGTGTGCGTGCTTTGCACGTGCACCGGAATACCTACGGGAAGGATCAAGAATCCCACCACTGGCAGTCTATCTGACCTGGCAACCATAGACACAGTCAGTCTTGAGTGGAAAGCACTGGGTCGGTGATGGGGATACATTTTGGAAATGCTAATTCAGTGAGGGACAGGGCAGTAACAAACACTGATTTTTTAAAAACTTTTTTATTCTAAATCATGATCTCATTTTACATTGAAAATCATCACATCACAAATTACATGGATCTCCCCCCACCCGCAAAAAATATGTGTGACTAATCTGTGTTCCTAGCGGGACAATACCTCTTGCACTACAGAGCCAGTTTGGTGTAGCGGTTAAGAGTGTGGACTCTAATCTGGAGAATTAGTTTTGATTTCCCATTCTTCTATATGCAGCCAGCTGGGTGATCTTGGGTCAGTCACAGTTCTCTCAGAGCTGTTCTCTCAAGAGCAGTTTCTGTCAGGAGCTCTCTCAGCCCCACCTACCTCACAGGATGTCTGTAGTGGGGAGGGGGAGGGAAAGTGATTGTAAGCTGCTCTGAGACTCCTTCGGGTAGTGAAGGACGAGGCATAAAACCTTCTTCTCTTAAGTCCCCACCCATGCTGAAAGGCATGGCTTATATGTTGGGGGCGGGGGGAGCTATTTAATAGGTCGGTTTCCCATTTCACTGATCTTGAAAACAAGGCTGGATTTACAGAGGACTAAGATGGAAAACATTAGTAGAATGCTGAGGTGGCAGAAGGGGCTTAACACTGTAGTTGAGGGGTGCTCCCCTATGTTAAACAATACAACTCATTGCAAATAGAAAACCAGAACAGGAAACAAGGAGAGGAGGCAGAAACTGTCTTCTTGAAGCACCGCTTTTCTATCTTCATGAAGCTTTCTTATGCAACGAAATATTCAATGATGGAACCAATTGCTGGTATTCCACAGTGAGGGGTTCCAGTTTTATCCAAAACCTAGAGTTAAAGTTGTGAGTGAGCAATTTGGCTACTGCATAAATTTGTGTGAGCTGGAGGCTAAAAACCTGTGAGCTAGCTCACACTAACTCAGTTTAGAGGGAACACTAGTGCTTTCCATTTCTATCCAATCTCTTCTTCTTCTACACAAGCTACACAAGAGAGCCAGTTTGGTGTAGTGGTTAAGTGTGCGGACTAATCTGGAAGAACCGGGTTTGATTCCCCACTTCCCCACTTGCACCTGCTGATGTGACCTTGGGTCAGTCACAAGCTCTGGCACAGCTGTCCTTGAAAAAGAGCAGAGCCCCGAGATGGGCTGGTCGGACTGGGATTATGGTGCATCTGTCAAGGCAACTGGGGAAGGACATGTCTGCAATTGACCTTGCCCAGGTTTCTCAACTTAATTCATCCGATCAGATGCAAAAGGTTCTACTCACTTTTGATTCCCCAAGAATCCCTGCCCTAATACAGAGGAAGAAAAACAGATTCAATACCTGGGGAATATACTCTGTGAGAGTTTTTGAGAACTTGGTGGTAAGGCCCTTGGGGACAAAATGTAAGAGCCTGAAAATGCCACACCAGGGTCCCATGGTGGAGGGGTTGATAGAGACAACAATTCCTCAAAGAGACTCTGTAACTCAGGAGGTACCTCAGTCCCCTATGGAACACTTGTCCTCGCAACAGGAGATAAAGGGAAGTGATTGCAACTCAGAACAAATGGAAGAACAGCCAATTGAATGTCACCTATCAAATTTTGCTGAAGAGGACTTTTTGGACTCAATTGGGGACCTGTCACTAAGTGAACAACTGAAAGTGTATGAAAGATTGACTGCAACAGTAGGGAAACTGAGGAACCTTATTGGGGAAGGAGAATTGGGGGCGGGAACAACTAGGCAGGCTGAGTTTGTGGGCCATGAAGGAGCCACTCCCCAAGGCTTCAATGTAAAATGAAAGACCCGCTGCACGAGGGCGGGCAGACAGGCTTGATGTGAAATTGAAAAAAACGCTACGGAGCAGGAAACTCCAGGGGAAACCAGGTGCAAGTGCCTCGTGAGAAATCGCCCTCAGTCTAACCCAACAATTGGTAATGGATGTGCATTTGTAGACATGGTAGGGGAACTGGATCGGATTAGTACTGATCCATGACGTTTAAGGCTCCTTTCATGGAATATGGGGTGGTGGCGGTGGAATAAACAACGAGATCCAGACTTTAAAAGTTTTTTGGGCCACTCTGAGATTATACTGCTTCAAGAGACCTGGGCCCAGGCCCCAACCACCCCTAGCCTGGAAGGCTATTGAGTGTATAATGCCTTTGTCACCAAGTTCCATAATAAAAGGAGGGGCTGTGGGGGGCTTGTAACAGCAATTAAGAGAGCTCTACAGATGGAGGTGGAGCTTATTCCTCATTATTGTGAGAATTTTGGGCTGGCTCTTTTGGTCAGAGGTCCACCGTGGGGAAGCCTTTTATGTATAAATGTCTACCTGCTCCCTAATGGTTTAAGTGGGATTAGTAATGAGATGTTTTGGGAAAAACTACTTGAATTATTAGAAAGATTAGCGACCCAGCATCCAAATGCCCACCTTATTTTGGGAGGCGATTTTAATGCCAGGATAGGGTCTTTGGCCAGTGAATTTGAGGATGTGGGGGGGGGGCTAATGAGAACCTCCTTGGTGGTGGACATATCCTCCAGGATCCGAGCTGGTAGAAGATTCCTGGAGCTTCTCTCAAAGCTAAACCTGTGTGTATTGAATGGTACTGGATGGGATATTTCAAAGGGGACTTATACATATATTTCTATGCGGGGTGCAAGTACGATAGACTTTGTAGCTGTCTCATGGGATCTTTTAGAACAAATCCACTCTTTTGAGGTGACAGATGCACTACATAGTGACCATAATCCACTGCATGTAGTATTAAGTTGCTCGGAAGAAACAATTCGGGCACTCGATAAACCCAAAGGAGATGACTTAGTACATAGGAGGCCTAAATGGTCGACTAATGTTCAGAAATTAGTTCATGAGGTTCTTTCTCTTTAAAGAATTTATTTATACTTTTTCCAACAAACAAACAAACAAACAAAAAATAAAAATCCAAGTACATTCCCATTGTACAAATCAGTTTCGGAGTGTTCATTCTACATTTTTTTCAAACCATTTATACACTTTAAACCATCTTTTCTTATAAGCGTTATCATCTCTCTCTGCTAATATCATATTTAATCTGTCCATTTCTGCTATTTCGAATATTTTTTCCATTATTTCTTCTTTTTTAGGTAGTAAATCTGATTTCCATTTTTTCGCTATCAGAATTCTGCTTAACGTGAGGATATATAACACAATACATTTATCATCTGTATTTACTATATCTGGCAAGATATTAAGCAAGTAACTTTCCGGTTTAAGCTGCAGATCTATTCCTACAATTTCTTTTATCAAATATTTTACCATTTTCCAAAATTTTACTATTTTGTCACACCTCCACCAGATATGATAGTATGTTCCTACGTTATTATTACATCTCCAGCATGTATCCGAGACATTTTTATAACATTTTGTTATTTTATCCGGTGACCAGTGCCACCTGTAAAACATTTTTAGGATATTCTCTTTGTATGGTGTAGCTCTTACTAATTTCTTCTTGATGAGCTATGGGATGAACATCTCACAGGTCACGAGTAAGTACCTATCTGTTTGTTGCCTTGATTTTAATGGTGGTCACTGAAGACAAGCAAGATTCACAGCAAGGTGGCAAATGGGATGAGAACTTTAACAGCTTTGCTAGAGAGAACTGAATATTTACCTCCAGCTTTTCATCAAAAGCTTAGAATCCTGAAAGTCTGTTTTCAACATATTTTATTCCACAAATGAAAGAACTCTACTTTGACTTCTTCCTTCACTGAAAATAATATATCACAAATGATGCATTCATCTCATAATGGGATCTACTGATGGATTGTGTCATGTAAAGCAACTAAGGTTGGGAGAGAAGGCTTACTCACCGAGGACATCCAAGTGCTGAAAGGGGTGAAACAGGGTTGCGTGTTAGCCCCCACTTTGTTCAACTTGTATTTAAATGACATAATAGCTAGTTTAGAAGGTAGTGAATATATGGCCCCAGCCATTGGACAACATAAGGTTCCAATCCTTCTGTATGCAGATGATATGGTCCTTCTGTCCTTAACCAAAATTGGTTTGAGGAGATGGCTGAATAAATTCGGTGAGTACTGTAGTGCGGAAGGCTGGCAAATAAATTATGCCAAGTCAAAAGTCTTGGTTTTTAGGAAACGGCCAAAGAAATCTACCTGGAGCATTCTTGGCACCCAGATTGAGCAATGCAGCACGTATAAATATCTGAGTTTAACCTTCTCTGAAACTCTCTCCTGGCATCCCCACCTTAAAAGCTGCTACTATGAAGAATTTGGGGGCTCTACTGAAGTTCTACTTTTCTAAGGGAGGAGGCATGGTAGACCCAGTTGTATCGGAGCAAGATAATTCCAGCCATGCTATATGGATCAGAGATCTGGAACTGGGGAGATCAGATATTGTCCTCATTAGAAATAGTACAGAATAATTTTATGAGGCGGATTCTCGCCTTGCCAAGGGGTGCGCCAGTGGCATTAATGAGGGCTGAACTGGGAATTAGTTGAATGCCAGAGTCAATGTCAGAATTCTATCCTACTGGAGAAAATGTTTAGAACGACCCCAGGATTTCCTGGGGGGGGTGTTAAGTTTTAGTTTGCACCTGAAAGCCTCCAAGAGATTAGGTGACCAGTTGGCCTCAATTCAATTGAAATGTTCAATTCCTGATGATCTATTAAGGAATAAAACCCAAGCACGGGAACTGAAGGAATGGGTGTTCAAAAAGGATGGGCCTATGGATCAGGGTGTGATGGCACGTTGTCTTAGGGCACCATTATTCAAGTTTTTTTAAAAGGGATCACTGTAGGTCCCTGTATTTAGAGAAGTTAACCATCCTGGAATTAAGATCGGCTTTTACAGCTTTGAGATTTCAATCCATGCCCTCAATGACCAGGACTGGACGTTTCTTTGATATCCCTGCCCCCCCTAGACTTTGTCTTTGTGATATGGGGGAAGTTGATGATATTGTACATTATATTCTGAGATGCCCGTGGCATGAAGCCCTTAGGCTAAAGTACATCACCCCTATTATTCTGCAGGGTAATGGACTCTGATCTGAATCTGGTCAAATTTTCTCTCAGACCTTGACCAGGATGTCTCAGAATGAGTTTAGTATTTAAGCAAAGTAGAAGGAGTATAGGATTATACTGATATTTTTCTATTGTCCACATTACCATTTTATGACCTGATGTATTATGTTATGGCCTATGGCTAAGACAATAAACTTATACTGGACTAGACAAAGTGACATTTATGTCAGATCCGGCCCTCAAAACAAATGAGTTTGACGCCTCTAGGACCTAAGAGTAAGGCGTGAGGGAGGAGCGCTTCTACCGGTACTTGATTGGTAGGTAGGGTAAGAATAACAGACAGTGTAATTATGGAAAGTAGAGTGAGACGTGATGAGCAAATTCAATGGCAGTACAGAAACCGTATAAAGGTACAGGTTAATTATCGCCTGTAAAGAGTGGGTCTTACTGACGATTGGTAGGTAGGGTAAGAATAACAGACAGTGTAATTATGGAAAGTAGAGTGAGACGTGATGAGCAAATTCAATGGCAGTACAGAAACCGTATAAAGGTACAGGTTAATTATCGCCTGTAAAGAGTGGGTCTTACTGAGACACCAAGCATCTATAGCGACGGAAGCCCTTATTCGGGGGCGGGGGGAGAGGAATGTCGTGTCAAACAACGCCAGGAGGACTTTTAACACCCAAGCTTCCTCGGCCGGCCGTTTTGTTGCCTTGCGGACGGAGCCAGCACAGCCTCAGCTAAAGGGCGGTGGTGTGAGGAAGGAGTCCGGGATTCGGCTTCTTATGGAATCTTAATCGCCACTTGGTTCGTTTCGGCGAGCGCTTCGTGGCTCACGTGACGGCCGGGGAGGCGAGGCGGGCCGGCGAAAGGAAGAGGCGAGGAGGCAAGATGGCTGCCGCTCTCGGCTGCAAGGCGCCGTGAGAGAGAGAGCAAAGCTCTCTTAGTGCCACGCCCGCACCCACTTTCTTCCCCGCCACGACGTCGCCTTTTCTCTCTCTCTCTTTTGTCTGGTAGGGGCTCTCCCACCGGTAAGGATGGGGATGGCAAGTAAGGGTGGCGGTCTGAGGAGGTTTGCGAAGAGGGCGGTGGTCGTGTGGGTTAAGCTGTCAGACAAAAGGGGTGGAGGGGCTTGCAGCCTCGGGGAGAAAGCGTAGTTAATCTTTTTTGGGGGGGTAGGGGAGGGCGCGGACTCTGCTGTCCGGTAGATAAACGGGTAAGTGCTTGGTTTTCTTTGTTAAGGGCTTAACGGTGGAAGACTGTTTTTCCTCTATTCTCTCTCAGTGATGTAATTTCCGAACATGAGAATGGTTTGGGTGCTTGTTTGCAGGGTAGGTTGAAATGTTTATTGGTTGTTGATATGGTCATTTCTCCCTTCAGGAAGAACAAAACGGAGCGTGTGGTGGGGTCTTTAATGGGTGTTGAATTTTCTACGCTAGGATAGGAGTTAAACAGGATGTCTGGTCCACTTTAAAGGCTAGCAGCCTCTTATTCTGGCTGCATAAGCTTCTGTGGGTTTCAGCCTGCTTTGTCAGATACAGTGAAGAAAACGTATCTAGGCATTGTAATCTTGATTGGGTTGTTCAGACTTAAGCACAATGTGCAAGGCACATCTTGCCCCTGGGAAACTGCTCCCAAAATGTGTCTGGAAGCAGAGAATCCTTCAGGAGCCATTCCAGTCTTCTGTGCCAAAAGCATTGAGATCAGGTGTTTTGGGCTGTCAACAATATAGAAGTTCTACAGTAGAACCCCATGCTTAGTAGGTTTGCAGTACAAGTAATATAAATGGAACAAAAGTGATTGAAAACAGTTGGAAACCTGCAAACCTTTGGGGTTCAATAGAATTACTATTTTAAGTAATTTGGTGTTTCTAACATTTTATGTTAAAAAACAAACAAACCTCCCAGCATGAAAAAATGAAATTCACACATCACTTGCAATTGAAGAACAATGGATATTGCAAGTTTTAGCTGTAGTAGTAGCCAGCTTCCGTTAAGCATGTGGTGTCTGGAAACTGTTTTCACTCAATCTTGCCCGTTCCCCTTCTTACCACAAACCCTCCCCCTCCTGCATGTTTTTTGTGTATGCAGGTCCATGGCATAGCCTCTTTGTGGTCCACATGGAAACCCTGTTCTCCCTTTTTCACCAGTAGAAACTCTGGTTGGAGTCAACCCTATGCATTGCATTATCTTAAGTATTTAGGAGACTTGTCTACAGAAGCTTTAAAGTTTGTATATGTTTATATGAGAAGAGAGACTTTGGAGAACAGTTGCTAATAGTTGGAGCAGAAGATAGTGAGTTAGATGAACCAGACTTGGTAGTCCTGATACTGATACTTAAATGTGGAGAAATTAACAGGTATAGGGGAATGGATTCCCTCCCCTGCAACCTGCCTGAACATAATCAGACATTGAATGAAGAGGCCTTTGTGTGTATACATTTTGTGTGAATTATGCAACTCCTCAAGATCCTATCAGTGCTTGGAGTTCTTGGACAGGGATGGTAAGGTCAACCCTGTTTCCCCTCCACACAGCATTGTATGTTTTGTCTGCACAAGACTACTAAACCACCTTGTCTTATCTCAGTGGATAATCAGTCTTTATAGGTACTTTCCTAGCATATTTCTTTGCATTTGTCTAAAGAAAGAATGTAGAGTAATTCGTGGCTGTGCCTAAGCGGCGTTTTGGAAGAAGAAACACCAAAGACCTACAGGAAAGGCCTTCGAACTCATCTCCCCTGTTTTTCCGTACTGTATTCAACAAAAGAATTCTAGTGAGTGATGAAAGTTGGCTGGACTCCTTATGTACAGTATCATTAGGATACAGGGAAAACTAATAGTGAATTTTGTGTTGGTTAAAGTAGGGCAGTGAAAAGAGATCTGCCATGGCATCATACATTTTGGAGACTGAGAAGGAGGAATTCCACCATTTCCATGTAGATATTTGGAGTGGGCTTTCTAGTCAGACTGAATATTGGGGAACACTTCCTAAGAGAGGCTACTCTAGAGTCAGACCAATACTGTAAATGTTGTACAGATACTTTGCCTGTTTTCAGGAGTTACTGTTTTAAGGCTGTAGTGCTGAGTGTGCATTCATTGGAAGTAAGTTCTGTAAAGTCCACTTGCTGCTCAGTGTACCTTGTTTCTTTATTGAATTTTCCTCTTATCAGTCAAGGATGCAATCAGAACAGCTGGGATCATGCTGCAGGAAAGCAAGTGGAAAGGAGAAGACTTTTAGGAAGGGTAAAGCAGGGAAGGGCGACTCTGAGGTTCTTTTGCCCTGGTGTGTTGAAATGCTATCCATATGCAGCAGCTCTTCTGAAGCAGTCGTGCTCACTTCCTAGCTCACAGACAGCCACATTAACACCTAACACACCTAAGGTTGCAGTTTTAGGCAAACTTACTGGGCAAAACGTTGTATAGGACTGTCCTTCTGATAAAGATGTATGGCTTGAAGCACAGGCGGGCTTTGCATGTGCTTTTGGTGTTGTATACAAATGGTGCTGATTTGGAAGAAAACTGGGAAGAAAGAGAAATAAGTGGTGCAACCAACACAGGTTCTGAATTCATAAGGGATGACTTAAAATATAGCAAAATGTAAGCCTTCATTGTGAAAAGTTACCTAATGCTGCTGAAGGCAGCCATAAGTTAATGGAAATTCAGCACTCTGTGGGTTGATGATGCTTTGGCTTATGAATAAGACTGCATCATCAGAAAAACTGGAAAATCATGAGGTTTTTGTGTTGGACAAAAGCAGAAGTCTTAACTGTAGCACTTAAACCTGAAGTGCACACAATGGCCTGCAATCTAGCCGGCTGTTAATATGCACACATTGAGCTGCATATGTACAGTTCCATTTTTAAGGTCTACCAACCGTTTTTCAGTTGCACTCATAGGGAATGACATGATGTGAAAACTGCTGATAGAAATATCCAGTCCGCATGCTACTGAGACTTGAGAACAGATGGACCTGGATGGCAAATAAGAAGGCATTGAGATGTGGTGGCTGTCTCTGCCCTTGAACTAACTCTTTATTCAAATGTATTATCACTACAGAAACTTTGGCATATAACTCTTGTGAAACATCACTGTGTCTGTAGACTTTGGTGTACCAATTGCTAGTGTGACATTCTGCTACCCCATCCCTATTAGAACTTTTCTTAGCATCTCTGCATTCAGTGCAGAGAGGATTTTTATGTTGGCTGAGTCTTTTGTATCCTTAGCTAGCCACTTCCTGACTCGTAACTGGGTGGATTTTGTAACTTGTGTTGTAACTTTGCCTTTAGGATGGCAGTGCAGAGCTTTGTGTGATGGCATCAGGGGACTCTTGTGGAGAAGCATGAGTAATGAGGTTGTAGCGGCAGGGCAGACCTACCAGGATCCAGGCACAAATGTTGTTAAAACTACAGGTTGGATCAGAAGAGCTTGCAGTCAAAGTAGAAGGGTTTTAAGTCCTTGCATCTGTAGAAATGCTTGTCAGGATCTAAACCATGTGTAGGATATTTTTGGTCTGTTTTGCATGTTTTTTTAAAAAAAAAATCTTTGATTTTGTGTGTCTGTGAATTATAAAAATCATTATTCTATAATGGATGTATGGCACGTTATCACTGATTTATGTAACAGAGTGTTTTGTCAGTCATTTTTGTGTTTAAGTTACAGGCTTAATCAGCATTTCTCTTTTTCTTCATTCAGTGACATAATTGTGCAAATAATTCTTCATTTTTCTCTTGAAAAAACCATCCTTGGACCTGGCCAAATTGGTGAACTACCGGCCGGTCTCCAACTTGCCCTATTTGGGCAAGATAATAGAGAGGGCTGTGGCCATACAGCTACAGGGCTTCTTGGATGATGCTTCCATCTTAGACCCCTTCTAGTCCAGCTTTCACCCGCGTCATGGGACGGAGACGGCACTGGTCGCCCTCACGGATGACCTCCGGAGACATCTGGATTTGGGCACATCAGCAGTGCTGTTGTTGTTAGACCTGTTGGCAGCATTCGACATGGTTGACCATCAGCTACTGATCCACTGCCTCGCCGACATCGGGGTCCAGGGGATGGCCTTGCAGTAGCTTGTCTCCTTTCTCCAAGGTCGGGGACAAAGGGTGGCACTGTGGGGGATCAACTATCCCAGAGGCACCCGCTGGATTGTGGAGTGCCTCAAGGGGCATTGTTGTCTCCGATGGTTTTTAACATCTACATGAGCCCCCTTGCCCAGATTGCCCGGAGACCTGGGCTGGGATGTCACCAATATGCAGCTGACACCCAGCTATATCTGCTGTTGGGCAGTCAGTCCGACTCCAAACCGTTTCTCAAGAGACATGTGAGGTGGTCTGGTACTCCCATCTCTTTAAGGACCTGCCATCGTTTGTTGTGATCCACACAGTCAAAAGCTTTAGCATAGTCAATCATACAATCATATAAAAAACCCCAACAGTTAAAACAGATACAGATTTACAAAGTGCTGATAGCAATTAATAATTATCCAAGATGGCTCGCTTTCAGAATAGATGTCAACTTCCCAGATGTTGTTCTGCTTGTGATTTCCTGTGGTGTCGGCTCGATGTCAAGACCAAGAGTCAGGACTCTATAGCAGTGGCAACTCCCTAAGTAAACACCTGGTGGAAGAGCTCCGCCTTGCAGGCCCTGTGGAAACGTAACAGATCCCGCAGGGCCCTGATCTCTTCCGGGAGCTCGTTCCACCAAGATGGACACCTTTCAGAGAAAGCCCTGGCCCTGGTTGTCGACCTGGCCCTGGTTGTCGACAGCCTGGCCTCCTTAAGACTTGGGAGGGCCAGTGAGGACTAAGGGCCTGGAAACAGATGTGCAGGTGGAACAAATGATGGCATTTTACAGTAAAGTTCAAACTGGTTTGGAGGACATTCATGTTCAAAAAGCAGGGTATAAACTTAATTGAGAAAAGGTAACATCATGGAGGAGTAAGTGCAGTTTTTACACTCTGGGCATCTTCGTCCTACAGATGATTTAATTCACTGAGATTAAATGTGGAAAGATGATTTAAAAAAACCTCCAAACAAAATTGAAGACCTTAAGAGAACACCGAGACTTAGGTTTATAGTTAAAAGTCTGGAAGGTTGGTTGTAAGAGTTGAGCTTGATCCCTCTAAAGAATGAGACTTGTTTGTTTTAGGCAAAGTGCAAGGTTTATAAACACAACTTTGTTATCTGCTGCCTCAGCACCTGGACTTTCTGCCCTTTACGTTTGCTGTTTTGTTCAACTTTCTGCATTACCTTAGAGTTGGTTTTCTTAGGGACACTTCATATATTATGCAAGACCAAATGATCTACTACTACTACATGCACGTGTCCTGTGAAGTTGTCAGCTATGAATGATAGCATGTGACACATGCACAGTTCATCTGTGTACACATAAAATGTACAGTTCATCTGTGTACACATAAAATGTAACATGACGTGTGTTCCCGAGACCTGTTCTACACATACAGTAGGATGAGGGGTAGAGTTCTGCTGAGGTGAAGTTGATTGTGCAACTTCAGGCTACAAGTGGGTTGCCTGCCTCCATCCTTTGTGTATCTTTCATAGTGCAGTCAGTGCCTGTGCACCAGCCCAGTGCTGCACTGCTGCCTTGTTAATAGGTTGGAGGCAAAACTGCTCCCAGGTTTTGGCAGGATGGGGGTGGCTGCATACCAGTTGCACATCTGTCTGTCCTCATACAGCTATAGCCTTAAACAGAAAATAAAATAGTAAAATGAAATAATGCCTTACTTGATATTCTACTGCTGCTGTTTGATTACTAGTTGCACTTGTGCTAAAATAAACCCTCAGTTTGAGGGTTCTATGGGGCAGAACTTGGAATGAATCTTGCAATAATTAAAAGAATAAAACATTTTTACTTTTTACTTACCATCGTATTATGTAACAAAAGCATAGATCTTAGTAACACAACAGAAAAGTGATATAATTAACTTTCCCCTCTTCACAGCTTGCCACCCCCAAACCCATCTATTTTCTCTTGTTGGTGGCCCAAGAAATCTCCAGCTGAATCCTCCATGCAAGTGTAGTACAAATTAATATCCAGTCAAAAATAGAAGATTGAAGTCAAAATGAGGAGGAAGTTCTTGTATTTTATTGCAATGAAATACGGAAAACAGTTAGGCCAAAAGACCCATCAAAACTGACTGCTTTCTGAGCCCAACCAGGAAATACATGAAGTTAAATACTTAAAATGACATCATCATATCATCATCATGGGAATAATATTCAAAGGGCATAATTGGTTACAGAAACTTAAACAACATTTACATCAAAATTCCCTTATTGGTCAAATGGAAGAAAGGTGTGCCTATGCAATAGCGTCACATATTTACTTGACATAACCTAAGTCATATCGGCCAAGGCTTGTTCTCACCCAAACAAAAGTGTTGTTCTCTGATACCTAGGAAAAGATCCATTGTGACCCAGACACTATGCAGTTATAACCTAAGCAATTAGAACCATGAACATTATATCTACTTTTGTGCTAAAAGAATGTCTCCTGTGTCTTGTCTGTTAACAGCAACTAGGAAAAATCCCCCTTGACCCACAAAGAAGAGAGGCCTTCTATATACTAGGCCTTCATTATATTCCAATAAAACATTAGATCTATAATAAGCCTATAGTATCCAAAGAAATATGAATAATCAAAGAAAGAGTAAAAATCCATATAGTCCCATCTCTACTACACAAGGGTCCCAAATGAACCCCCCATTAGATAACACAGCCCTTAAACAAGATGTTAAGAGCCTATGATTAAGGTTCAAACTCCCCAGCAGGGCATTCTTGCTTCCCCCCTCTACTTTCCACAAATACTGCATCCTTCTGCATCTAGAGGCACCACTCCTTCATGGTTCATTCTGTTACTAGCTAGAGGTTACACTAAGACTCACAAAATCTCATACCTTAGGCCAGGGGTGGACAAACTTGCTTAATGTAAGAGCCACATAGAATTTTATGTAAGCTGCCCTGAGCCGGCTTTGGCTGGGAGGGCGGGGTAGAAATTTGAGGAATGAATGGACATCTGATGTTTGAGAGCCACAAGACATGAACAAATATTACACATATGTTTTATTGGAAAATATACAAATTTGCTTTTTATTAACATTAAATGAGACTGCTAAAAATAAAAACAAAAGGGGTAAAATGATATTGATAATGATACTTGTCTAATGATATTTATTTATTTGATAATGATATTTATTTGTCTGAAAGAGAAAGAGGTGGAAAGAAAGGAGAGAAAGAAACAGAAACAAAGAAAGCAAATGGATGGAGGGAGGGAGAAAGAGAGAAAGACAAAGAAAGCAAATAGATCAGGGAGGGGAAGGAAGAGAGAGAGAAAGGAAGGGAGAGAGAGAAAGAAAGGTGGAAAAGGGGGAAAGAAAGCAAATAGATGGAGGAGGAAGGAAGGGGGAGGGAGAGAGAGATGGAAAGAAAGCAAAGATGGGCGGAGGGGGGAAGGGAGAGGTAAAAAGAAAGCAACTTTGACTTTAAATGTGTTCTCCACCCCACTCCAGCAGGCTTGGCTTGGAGAAGGGACTTAAAGAGACAAATGCCTTCTCCAAGCCGGTGGGCAGGGCTGTGCGGCGGGGGCTTGGAGACCGCCTTTTCTCAAGGAAATTGTTTGATTTTGTCGGTATTTGTGATACTATTAATTGATTTGCTATCTTATCCGCTACTGCCATGTCCCAGCACTTAGTAGCCCACTGGTTCACAGTAGGTGTTTTGACTTGGTTCCAATTTTGAGCTATTAAAGATTTTGCTGCTGAAAGTAGTAATGATGTTAATTCTGATGTTTGTTTGGTTAGTGATAGAGACGGCCAGTGGTTAAGAAGTACTGACTCTGGTGTATTTGGGATGGTACGGCTAATCATCTTAGAGATTTCAGTAAGAATGTCATTCCAAAACTTAAATATTTTAGGACACACCCACCAGCAGTGTAAAAACATTCCTTTTTGTCCACAACCCTTCCAGCATTTTGGGTTTGCTTTACATTTACAAAGAAATAAATGATTAGGTGTTAAGTACCACCGAGCATAGATTTTAAAAGATTGTATTTTTCTACAAGATTATTAGACTTAAAAGGAGCTCCAAATAGCATTCCATTGCTGTTCATTGAGTGGCACCACACATTCTTTCCCCCAAGTCATTTGAACAGAGAATTTTTGTTTCCATAATTTGTCATTAGAGACCGCCTTTAACTTTAAATGTGTTCTCCAAGACTCCTGCTGTTGTGCTGGCTTGGCTTGGAAAAGGGATTTAAAGAGACAAATGCCTTCTCCAAGCTGGCCAGGAGGGGGGCTTTGAGAACGCATTTAAAGTTAAAGTTGCTTTCTTTCTCTGCTTCCCCCCCCACACACACATCAAGCCTACCCAGGGAGGGGAACACTGTCTGGGGTAGGGAAGACAGATCTGGGGAGGCATACCTCCCCTTCACTTCCCCAGCGACCCCGCTGGGACGATATGTGTGAAAGACTTGCATTTTGGCCACCCCTGCCTTAGGCTTTCATGTGGCATACTTGCCAACAGGCCATGCCTTGAAGATTGTGCATTTTGGAGAAGCTTTAAGGAAGAGCATTCTTGTTTGGTGATGGGTTATGGTTTGTGTAAGAACTGTGAACAGAATGATGTTGGAAAAGGGATTTTTGCTGTCTCCCATTTCACGGCATCGCCCCCTGACCAACTTGCTCTTGAGGGCTGGGGGGGACTCTTAGGGATGGTTGTGGTGAGATGCAGCACTGGGGTCTGCAGCCAGAAAGAAGAATTGGTAGAAAGTGCCCCCCCTTCTGCAGCTTGCTTCGTTTGCAGTTATGTAGTAGCCAACCCTGTGTTCCAGACTTGTATGCCTTACTTTATATTTTCCCATCACATTTTAACATGATGAAAGCTTCAGAAAGACTCTTGGAACTCTGTGCAAAGTCATGAATTTCTTTGCTGCAAATAACTTATTTTCATATTACTTAGCCTTTTAGAACTGTATTTTTAGTCCTATCTTTCCTAGCAGATTATTGAGTGAAACATCCCCCCCCCCATATTCTGTTATCGGCAGATTGGCTGTCTCTTGGATTTAAACCAGAGCTCTCCCTGTTAGAGAAAATATTTCAGTGACTCAGCAACAAGGCTATCAAATAGTGGTTCGAAATGTGCAAAATCAATCGTTTACTCCTCTCACTAGAAAGAGGTCTGTAGTATCAGCGGGAGTGTGCTTATGGCAGTGGCCCTCAAATAATTACTCAGTAGTAGAACTAGGGTGGGTGACCAGCTGTTTGTCCAGGGACAGCCTAAACAGGGTCATAAAACATTCTGTTTTCATTTTGAAATTATTAGATTGACAGGTGAAAAATCTAGCAGTCAGTTTACTCAAAGGTTTAGTAGAATGGCAGAAAATTCCTCACTCATTCTCAAGCAATCCTAGGTGTTTGGGTATTTATCTCTCCAATTTGGTTAAAGATTTCTGAGGTACCAGCACAGAACTGGTACTTACTGTGCTGCTACTGTTTTCAAAATCTCTGCATGCCAGTAATTGAGACTTTAGTTACAAACTTTGTTTATATAGTACTGAACTAGAAGTCATATTGGGATATTTCTGAATGTATCTTCCCAGCATCTTTTTAAAGAAGAAAAAGCAGCCAAGTGGAACCCCAGTTCACATTGGGGCTGTGGTGTGTGCGCAGGGAGGGGGGAGTGATAAACTTTCTGAACACCATCTGTTCTATTATAGTGCAGGAAGAGGGAAAAGGACAGGTAAAAGGAATCTGCTGTTTTTCCCGCTTTCTCTTCTGAGTTAACAACAAGCTTGGAAGGAGCTGATTTTGATTAGCAAAACTGAATACTGGGAAAGGGTTTAAATTCCTGAATTGTGTCCCCCCACTTTAATTTGGGCCTCAGGTGGTTGCTGTTCTGCTTTTAAGAACTGCTGGGGAGGAGCCATTCACATCTCTCTGAAAGCATCAACTAGTTTGGCCTGCTGATGAGTTAAATGCTTCATCTTTTAAATGTCTGTATGGAAAAGGCAGTCTAAATATTTTATTTCGGGCAAGAAAATAGCTGTTTCTTTGGATTGGTTGAACTCTTTTTACAATGCTAATTTTAACCACATGGTCCTCTTGTTCTAACAAAACCTTGTCTGACCCACCTAAGCCTTGATTTTTCTATTTTTACATGGTCTGTCTCTTAACCCATCCTTCTACTCTGTAAATTCATGAGTATCATGTCTGTTATTTATAATAAAGATATATATATTTTTGCTTTCTGGCAGAACTGTGCATTGCTTCTGTTTTCTTTCTTGCTCTGAGAACACTTTTGGTTGCAATCTCAATAGTATATAATAGGGGGAGGCATGGCACTGGGGTATCAGAGCAGCAGGAACTTGGTGTTTCCTGTAGTATGGAAAGCTTGACAACACACTTTGGTTCAAGAGACTAAAATTGTCTCTCTTCCCAATACAGATAAGCAGCACTAAGGAACCTGATCTTTTATTCCAAGATGTCAAGTCTTATGTCTCAGAGTTTGGTGACATATGTGGAAGAAGAAAATGTTCCTGCATTGAAGGCATTTCTTGAGAAGTGCAAAGATGTAGATGAGAGGAATGAGGTAAGATAAATTCCCAAGATTACTTAGAAAAATGTTGAATGCCTTTAACAAATAGGCATCTCTTGAAGATCTGGGCTGTCTTTGGGGCATGCTATGTACTTTTGGAAAATGAAATAAATGATGGGCCATCCAGTTAACCTTGATGTTCTTGAAGTACATTAAAGAAAATTGATATTAAAGTGGTAAGAGCCTAAGTTTTAGAGATATCAGTTGTCTTTTGGTGTTTTCTGGTTGATGCAATGTTGGCTTTTTTTAAAAGTTTGTTTATTTTAGATTTATAGTCCGTCTTCCTGTTTAAAGTCATGTAATGGCATTTCTTTACAGCAATGAATTAAGATGATGAGCTGTCCTACATATATATGCAGGTTTCTGAAATAGCACAGAAACATGTGCCAAATGTAGGTGGTGGCTTAAAAAAACCTGGGGTAGATAAGACGTATTGAGCTTTGATACAGTTCTTTGTCAGATGCTAACTTGTGTGACTTAGACCATCTTTTGACCAAGTGCCCCATGTACGCAGTCCAGTGCTTTTTGGAGGAGCAAGGGTTCAATGAGTTAAACTGTGAATACTTTCTACATCTTTACGTGCTGTATGTGCCATGAAGGTTGTAATTCTAGTCACTTTTGTGAATAAATCCAGTTAGTCTCACTAGGAATGATTTCTGAGGAACTGTGTAAAGGTCAAGAAGCTTGGTCTCCTATTTATCTATTAAGAGCAGGGGTCTTGTTGTAGAAAAAGAGCTGCCGGAGCTCATTAGCATAACTCATTAGCATAACTTATTTGCATATGCCACACCCCCTGACATCACCGGAAGTGACAGAAGGCCACACACCCTGACATCACCGGAAGTGTGTCAGAAGGCCTGGCTACTTACCCTCCTGCTTCATCCTCATTCCCAAACGGAATGAGGATCGAAGCAGGGGGCGGGGTAAAGAAGGGGGCGGGGCTTCACCACGTGACCGCCCCGCCCCCTAGAGGTTCTCTTCCGGAGCTCCGTACCTGAGAGCTCCCCCCCGACTAGAGCCCTGATTAAGAGTAAAATGCTTCAGTAAACTGCATCTCTGCTTCTTTCACCTCATCTGTCCCATTAACTGTAATGGAATAATTCTCTTATTTGTTTTTGTAATTGAGGAAGTGAATATTTGTTTTGGATTATGACCCATTTCCACTAAGTAATATAAAGGTCATGTGGAATTTACATTAGTTATATTTAATTTGAGAAATTATACATGTATTAAATCAAGTGATGAGTTGCATATATGAAATGGCCATCAAGGATCAACATGTGCAAATGGAGCGAATATGTTTTCATGATGTTGCATAGGTCTTTTGCAGCTCATTTCAGGGTTGAGCTATTCAGAATATGTCATTCTATGGTAATTTTTACAGATTTCTTTTCTGTTACTGAGCTGCAATTTCAAAGATATACAGCGAGAAATGTATTTTTTTTTAAATGGGCACCTGCAGGATTCCCCCCTCCCCTGGGAATAAAAAGTCTTGAAATGTAGTACTTGCATTTCATTTAAAAAATAATGCTGTGTTTAGGAGACTTGCTATGGTTGCCTCTTGTTTTTTTTCCATGTACCATGCTGAAATAAATTATAACATCAAGTTAGGGCTGCCAACCTCCAGATGGGGCATGAAGATCTTCAAGAATTACAACTAATCTCCATATTACAGAGAGAGTTTTCCCAGAGGAAATGGCTCCTTTGGAGAGTGGAATCTATTGCAGTATACCCCAGTGAAATCCCTCTCCAGTCTCCAGTTTGGTGTAGTGGTTAAGAGTAGCAGACTCTAATCTGGAGAACCGAGTTTGATTTCCCACTCCTCCACATGCAGCTGCTGGGTGACCTTGGATCAGTCACAAGTTCCCTCAGAGCTGTTCTCTCAAGAGCAGTTCTCTCAGAACTCTCTCAGTCCCACTTACCTCACAGGCTGTCTGTTGTGGGGAGAGGAAGGGAAGGAGATTGTAAGCCGTTCTGAGAACTTAGAGTGAAGGGCAGAGTAGAAATCCAATCTCTTCTTCCTCTGTAAATTTTTCGGCATTATACTCCATCAGTCCAGATGCTCTTAGTTATCTGTCAGTTTTACAAACACTTACAATTTTTTGTGTATTTTCAGAATGGACAGACTCCATTGATGCTCGCAGCTGAGCAAGGCAATTTAGAAATTGTCCAAGAATTGATAAAGAAAGGTGCCAACTGCAACTTGGAAGATTCAGTAAGTATGGAGGTTGAACCAGTCCTCTTTTGCTGTGTGTTTCCCGCTCTCATTCTGTTGTCCGTACTACTTTGCACACTGGATCATACTTTACCTGTGTCTCTCCCTGCCACCTGCAATCAGTCATTATTAATAAAGTAGTGCAGGATTTGTGAATTGCTTCTTCAGAGATTTCATTCCTTTATGAGTGTTGTTTCATTGCAGCTGGCACATTCTCTTGGTATATGACCTGCTTTCAGTTACCAACTGAATGCTAATTTCATTTTCTCCTTTAGGATAACTGGACAGCTCTTATCTCAGCAGCTAAAGAGGGGCACACTGCCGTTGTGTCAGAGCTACTTAACTGCAATGTGAACTTGGAACACCGGGACATGGTATGATATCTTTGACTTTCACAGGATTTGTGTATTTTAAGCTCCCCCCCCCCCCCCCAAGTAACACATGAGATCTAATTGTGTTGCTGCTTTTTTCCTAATCAGGAGTGATGTTATATTTTTAAGATGAACATTGTATCTGGTACCTTTTCTCCAAAGTTGTGAAAGTTCTGTTGTTTGAAGGATTCCTGAAAGCTGAGGATGCTTCAGAAGCTTTGTGATTACTTTTCATTTAGGAATGATTTCAGTAGTCAGGAAGTGGGAAGTTTTAGCACACCTTTCCCTGCCTTGTCTGGTGTTCATTGTTTACAAAACCATTCATGAGCTTTATGGACCTGATGATCTAGAAGCTGCATCATGTTACCCTTGAATTTTTGAATTACAGATTTTATGGATATTTATTAAATCGATGGTAATAGATACTGATAAAATGGTAAGCTAGGATAACTTCTGTGACTTCCAGGTGGTCAGCCGTGTTGATCTGAAGCAGTAGAACTCTAAATTTGTTCTTCTATGACTTCCACGGTTTTAGCTAAAATACACATTATGTGGGAAATATGTGAAGAGGATCTCTCGGTTTCTTTAAAATCCTTACTAGCAATTAGAGGGAGCTTGGATTGGGACCCTAGTGCAGGAAAAGAGTGGTCTAACCTTTTCTGTCTGTGCTGTTTCCCTGATGGAAATTGTGCGTCCACCAGAGTGGCTGTTTTCTTGACTGGAGACAACTTATTAATACCTTATGGGTATGTTTGTGCTCTCCTCTCCCTCTGCTGGGGAGGGGCAGTTTGCATCAAGGAAAATGATTTGTGGGAGTAGGTTAGATGCATCAGGGTCTGGATCTGAATTGCGCCTCCCTGTTTTCTATTAGCCTTAAAAATGGAATTCAACACAAGTTTTTTTTTTGTGGGGTTGCATTTGTGTGTGTCTGTGTGCGTGCCCCCATGCTTGGAAGTCATGGTGACCTCTCGCGACACCTACTGGGGCAAAGAGGACATTCAGAGAAGTGGTTTGATAGCCTGCCTCTGGCCTTGAAGATTGTATTCTCTGGAGGTCTCCCATCCAAATACTTGCCAGGGTTGGCCTTGCTTAGTTTCCGAGATCTGACGAGATCGGGCTTGCCTGGGCTATCCAGGTCAGGGCAGAATTCAACACAATTTTAATTCTTGTTTTTAAAATTGTATTATGATTCCCTGTGTCTCATAGGGTGGCTGGACAGCTCTCATGTGGGCATGCTACAAAGGCTGTACAGAAGTAGCTGAGCTGCTTCTTGAAAAAGGAGCTAACCCAAACATCACTGGTCTGGTAAGGTTATTGCATGTTACACTTGGGTTGAGATGAGAGGAACTCTGAAGTTAGAGTAGTTAGGTCTACTAGAAATAAGTCCAATGTTATTGAATGGGGCTTTCTCCTATGACAGTGAGTTTAGGATTGTAGCTGTAGACTACTATATAAGTCTGAATCATGACAGTTATTTAAGAACATATTTAAATGGTACATGCATTAGAGGAATTCCGAATTTTCATTGTCAGGATCTGTCATAGAAAGCTAGCTGTCTGCAATCTCATACTTGCATGTCATTTCTAGTGCTTTCCTTATAAGTGAACTGGCTTGTCCACATTAGAAGATTTTATATTAGAAAACTGACTGACCTTTCTGCCTCGTCTAGTTGGTAAATGTTTCAAAAAAAGGAAAAAGGGGTATACTTTTGTTTTTTTAACCTTTTAAACGTCTTTTCTTTTTCAAGCAATACAGTGTCTATCCCATCATTTGGGCAGCAGGGCGGGGCCATTCTCGCATAGTACAACTCCTGCTTCAACATGGAGCTAAGGTCAACTGCTCTGATAAGGTAGGCTAAACTGCTGCTTTCTTTAAATTACAGACTGAACTCTGGTACCTTCAGAAGTTAAATTTATTCAGAATATTATGAAGTTTAGGGCCCTGAGTTGTAATTATTAACAGGAGCTGGGACTGTCTGCAGCAGAGAAGTTGTAGCATTAGAATGTAACACTCCGGTTTATGGTCTTTAAAGAAGAAGAAGAAGAGGAGGAGATTGGATTTATACCCCGCCCTTCACTACCCAAAGGTGTCTCAGAGCGGCTTACAAACTCCTTTCCCTTCCCCTCCCCACAGCAGACACCCTGTGAGGTAGGTGGGGCTGAGAGAGCTCTTGACAGAAACTGCTCTTTTTCACGAACAGCTGTGCCAGAGTTATGGCTTTGCCCAAGGTCATCCAGCCAGGTGCAAGTGGAGGAGTGGGGAATCAAACCTGGTTCTCCCAGAGTAGAGTAGAGTCCGTGCACTTAACCACTACACCAAACATACTTTGCATTCAAGTTATTTAAAAAACGTTTGCATAAAGCCATCTTAGAGTCCTTTAGGCAGTATAGCTGTTTTGTACATTTAGTGCTTCAGCAGCCTATGCAGCTAAAGCTGGTTTCTGTGCTCCTAACACTTCATTTACATTTATTTATTCAGAACTTTTTTGTGTTGTCTTTTCATCCAGATCAGGGTCCCAAAGGCTGCTCAGTTCAGGATCTCAAAGTCAAAACATTAAAAAATGTAAAGTACATCTATTATAAAACAATAACATCAGTTCAACAAAATACAAACGTATACACAGGAAGGAGGGTCATGGAGGGAATGCCAGAAAATGTTGCTGGTTCAGCCTGAGGAGTACTGGTGCGGCAAAAGGCAAGCCCTTTTGACAAGCACCCGCTCTTCAGACCAGTCTGCAGGCAGAACCAATGACACCATGCAAGTTGGGGGTGGGGTGGATCAGGGCTCTTCCTGGGAGACAGTTTTTCCTGTGGAGAGCCGGCATGATGATTAAGATCATTCTCATGCTATTGGAGCACTATCAAGTTTTCTGACCTCTGTGTATGTCATGCCATCTGTGGCATTCCACCTTCTGCTTTATCTGTCCACATGTGATCACTGAATAGGCGTTTTCTTTCTCCAGTATGGTACTACACCATTGATCTGGGCAGCAAGAAAAGGTCATCTGGAATGTGTGAAATATTTGCTGCATATGGGAGCAGATGTTGATCAAGAAGGAGCTGTGAGTACCCAGTCTCTGTATGTTTGTAATATAAACATCATGAAATGGTAAATATAAATCTAGGTCATATAGTGGGAGAGTGGTTCAAATAAAACTTACCAATTGTTGGAAAGATGTTGAAATTGAATAATGCAGAGAAATGTGTGTAGATGTAGTTGTTATTTGCCACAGTGAGATAATTGACTGGTGGATGGTGTTCTGGAATTCGAGATCTAGCCAAGGTCTTGGGAACTGCAGAGGTATCTTTGCAGGATTCTTGCTGTTCCAAGCAGCGCTGTCTTCTGCTGTTCAATGCCCAGAATGTCCAGGTGTTTCTTGAGACTTCTAGGCACTGCTCCAAGGGCTCCAATGACAACTGGCACGATGGTCACCTTCTTCTCCCAGAGGCACTGTCACTCTGTTCATAGGTCTTCATATTTGTAATCTTCTCCTGTTCTTTTTTTCTATTCTGCTGTCTCTTGGGATTGCAGTGTTGATGATGCAAACCCTATTTCTCATTTTGTCTACAGTTGTGATAAGAGGGATGTTATGCTCCAGGTGTTTGTAATCGGAAGTCCCAAGGAATCTTTGTTTCATCATTCTCCACGATCTTGTCTGGTTTGTGCTCCCATAAATTTCTGGCTGATGTTAAACTATACTCCTTGCAAAGATTCCACTGCAACATAGCTGCAACTCTATTGTGAGATTCTTTGTAGTTACTTTCAGCAATTTTACTGCAGGCATTGATCATGTGGTGGACTGTTTCATCCTTTGTCTTGCAAAGTTGACATTTACTGTCATCACTGGTCTTCTGAATCTTAGTTTGCATACTTTTTGTTTCGAGTGTCTGCTTTTGTGCAGCTAGAATGAGTCCTTCTATTTCCTTCTTCAAGTGCCCATTTTGAAGCCACTCCAGGTGTTTTCGTTATCAACTTTTTTCTCTGTCTTTCAAGTATTGCCCATGCAAGTGCTTTTCCTTCCAGTTGTCAAAGTGAGTTTTGATTGCAATCTTTTTGTATTATTATTACTAGATTCTGGTACTCTAAATATGATGGAATATATATTACTACTGAGTAATAAATGGAACACACAATGAACCGATAGAATCACTCTCAAAGGACTGTTCTCACATAAGAGCCATCTACAACATTTCTACTGTGAAATTGGACTAGTTGTCCATACTGTGTTCAAAGTAGTCACTACTCTTGGGAATGATGGATTGTGATTCTCAAAATCATCTCCTTTCACATTCTTCTGCTTTTTTTTCTCTTGCAAATTGAATATTTTGGCCTGGGTCTGTTGTGAACTGTGGGTGTTTGGGTGTTTGCATCCTGAACTCCAAGCAGCTTCTTCCTGCAGACAGTCCTTGATGCCATTTTCTGGACAGGCCCAGAGATATATGAGTGATCCTTCTCCCATGGAGAAAATGGTTTCCCAAGTCATCACCAACATCTCCTTGGATAATTCTTCTGTTTACAAAGAAAGCAACTCATTTGTGCTCATTTTGTTTTGCCAAAATTGAATCCTTTCTCTTTTGAGCAACTTAGATATTAAAACTACAGTTGGGATGCAAAGTGGCACGTGTAGATACCTAAGGTGCGCACAAGAACAACTGTGGCAGCTGCCATGTTCCTGTGAAATGCCACCAGCATCGTGTAAGATTTTAAAATCTCCCCTACACTTTGGGGAACTATTCGTTGAGAGAGACCATGTTTTGAGGCCAGAATTTAATGTTCAAAATTTTTATCTTTTTAAAATTGTAATTGTAAACCTCTACTTCCACTTGTGGTCCTTTTCCCTTCCAGCCTTTTGTCAGTGTAAATCTGTGCAATCTGTGACCGTTTTGAGCAAAGAAATAGATGAAAAATATGGTACAGTTAAGGAAGTGCTAATGTTTGGAAGTGAGATCATCTGCTCCCCAGTGGAGTCTATGAAGAAGTTGTTAAGAGAACTGCTGGAGTTGTGGCAGTTAGCGTTCTAGGCCCAAGTTGGATATATGTAATTAAAACTTGTTCAGTTTCCTTCACAAGTTGCTGAAGTCGGTTCTATGTGGAATCTGGAGGATCTTCCTGAGTTCCATTATAACAAGTGGCAATGGAAAAAAGGTTAAGCCAGCACCCTCTTCTCCTCTTCCTCTTTCTCTGCTGAAATCTGGAGCTTCCTGGGGATGCTTCGACCTAACAAAAATGTCTGATGAAAGAGCTGAGCAATCGAATGAGTTTGTCCTTGTTTCTGATGTGATTTCCAAGTTCAGCTGCAGTAGAGGAACAAATAAAGTGAGCAAACACACACCACCATCTCCGAACACTTCGTCCTGGCTCTCTTGGTCTCTTTTACCCGAGTGTATTTCTGCCTTGGTCACACTTGAGAGAGAGGGGAGCTGCATGAACTCTCACACCCTTTCCAACAACAAGGATTTTCTCCTAGCTGTCTTCTTAGAATGCATGATTTGTTTTGGATTAGAATAATATCCTTAAGTATGGAAAATAATAACAAAAGTCCAAAAGGGGCTGTCTTTGACAAAAGCACCCTGTGCATATTAGGCTAATCTCTTATTTGTGCATTTGCTTTTTTCCCCTCCCCAGAATTCCATGACTGCACTTATTGTAGCAGTAAAAGGTGGTTTTACTGACTCAGTCAAAGAAATTCTGAAGCGGAATCCAAACGTAAACTTAACAGATAAAGACGGGAACACAGCCTTGATGATCGCCTCAAAGGAGGGCCATACTGAAATTGTGCAGGATCTCCTAGATGCAGGAACCTATGTGAATATTCCTGATAGGGTAAGTGATTCAACAACACACTTGTGTCTTCATACCTGTCACAGATGATTTTAAAAGCTGCTTGAATATATCGGATGTGTGTTTTGGTTCAGACGTGAGTAACCTATGACTATTGTGGCTTAATTGCAGAGTGGAGATACTGTATTGATTGGGGCTGTCAGAGGAGGCCACGTTGAGATTGTGAGGGCCCTGCTTCACAAGTATGCTGACATAGACATTAGAGGTCAGGTAAGTAATTCAGTGTTGATGTTAGGGTGTTGAAAAGAGCCAAGAATATCCTTTTCAGTACAGCCAGTGGAGGCTGTTCGTAGACAGAAAAGGCTGCTGCCTTCTCCATGGGAGATGCAGTCATACTACTGGATTTGCCGTGTGAAAGAACTGTGTGATTTATTAACACAAAAGTTGAGTGTGTCTTTTTAATCACTGTAGAAGTAGAGTTGCTATCTCAAATTAAATTTGAAAGCCATTGCTTTTAATGTGATCTGATAAAACAGCATATACACCTGTTCTGGGCACTACTCACTCTGTCTGGTTCCATTGACCCGTGATGCTAGTCAAGTGAACCAGAAAACAGGTGCTTGCCATTCTTGGGATGCTGATGCTGCTTTTGCTCACCTGTGGACGCAGAAACTTCCTGTGAAATGAAATGTGCTGAAGCCAACTTCTGTCAGTAATGGTGGGAGATGGATTAGGAAATATAATATACCAGGGAGTTGGCTATAATCAAAACATTTAATTCAGTTTTGTACTGAAGAGAGAACCCAAATGTATATCTGGCATTCCAAGGAATGGCATTTGGGATGTAGAAGAAGAAGAAGAAGAAGAAGAAGAAGAAGAGATTGTATTGGATTTATACCCCGCCCTTCACTACCCGAAGGTGTCTCAGAGCAGCTAACAAACTCCTTTCCCCTCCCCTCCCCACAACAGACACCCTGTGAGGTGGGTGGGGCTGAGAGAGCTCTTCACAGAGACTGTTCTTTTTCAAGAACAGCCCTTATCAGAACTATGGCTTGCCCAAGGTCATCCAGCCAGGTGCAAGTGGAGGAGTGGGGAATCAAACCCGGTTCTCCCAGATTAGAGTCCGCGCACTTAACCACTACACCAAACTGTGTAATGTCGTATACACAGCCTCCCCCATCCTTTTCCAAGTATTACAGAGCCCTTGGCTACTGCTGTGATACATATATCCCAATGCATACACACTACACAGAGGTTTTTAACAGAGTCCTCTTGCCATGTAATTCGACAGTCAGTGCATCAAATTCCACACACATTTTTTAAAATTCTCCTTTATCCCAAGGTGTGTTCTAAGCATGACTGTGCATCTAGACTTGGCAGTACTACACTATTTAGACAGTGCTCTTCATCCCATTTAGCTGTAGAAGGATTATTATTACTGTCATGCATAATAGCTTTTTAGTAAAGTAGTTTCAGAAGGCCTGGTGCTTGTGCGAAAATAGTAAGTCTTTTAAGCGCTCATCCTAATTTTGTCTTTAAAAAGTACTCACTGAAGATGTGGTATGTTTGTTTCATAGGATAACAAAACTGCCCTGTATTGGGCTGTTGAGAAAGGAAATGCTACGATGGTAAGAGATATCTTACAGTGCAATCCGGACACTGAAACTTGCACAAAGGTAAATGCATGGTCAATGTTTTTTATCTTGGAAGCAGCCTGGTGTGATCTTGAAAGCATCTTTTTCTCTCTCATCTCTGCAGTAAATTTTACACTGCATTTACAAACTGGTCATCACTGAAGGGGAGAATGGTGTATTCTAATGCTACTCTAGCTAACTAGAGTATTTTTCTTCTGTACTAGGTATTTCCTTGTCAGGGCTATGGTTGCAGAATTTCCTGGACTCTGAGCTACCAGCTGCTAGCTGGTGTGTTAATGTCTCTTTTGCCTTGTTAGCCGAATTGCTTTATTTACAGCAATTGGCAATTTATAAATGGGTTCTTGCCAATTATACCAAGGTCCTGTTCCCAACAAGAGTTACCAGTAAAGGATTCGAGGCTGTTGTAGTTTAAAATAGATGTCTTTTCCTTGAGAATATATCTCATACAAACAATACTGATGCACTCACACATTCAATCAAGTTCCTTAGAATTACAGTATTAAAATAAGCACGGTTGCATTAGCAGGTAGGGGTGATGGTGGGTGATACTTATCTGTCTTGCAGCTTGGTTGTCCCAATGAAGAATGGATGGGAAGAAATAGAAAACAAAGGGATCCACACTACCAGAACTTAGCCGGACTGTGTGGGGGTCTCTTGACTGCAGATCAAGAGATCAAAGTAGAGGCAAGGGTTGGGGATATTAAGTGGGGCTCAAGGAGGAATAAAAGCAAATAGGGGATGTTGCAAGGGGTTTGCTAGCTAGGAAGGGCCAGGTGAATGGTCCTTATCTTTTATAGTGGGTTCCAGAGTTGGGTGGTAACTGTTCCAACCTCTTGGCCCACCTACCTGTTAGTCCGTCCCAAAAACAATCCTATTGGTTGCATGTAGGGAGGGTGGTTACCTAAGAGGGGTGGCCAATATTGAAACCTAAAACCTTGCTCTAAGGATGGCATCTGGACAGGTGTGAAGACCTTGGCGTCATGATGCTCCATTGTGGTGTTGATGAAGCTGGCCATTCTCATTGTGAACCAAATGTCCATTTGGCAGGAAATACCAGAGCAGGAACAAAGCAGTTGATGGGTGGTACATGACCACAAAAACAGTTCAGCAATGGGGGCTGTCTCTGCTCAGAGCTGTTGTTTCTCATTGCTCACAATAATGGAGGTGTGTGCTTCTTTCAGCAGGCTAGTAACTGTGTAGCTGAAACCTTATTCACATGTAAGGCTTGTGCAGGCACCTTCTATGTGTAGCATCACAACAGGTGACTTAAAGTGTACAGTTCTTTGAGCCTGTGTGTGTGTGCACAGTCCATTGTGTGTAGCAATAAAATATAGTCCATAAATATCAAGTTCATTCTCTAACAGCCTCCATCCCTTTTTCATGCTTCTTTTTTAAAAAAAAGTTGACCTGAATTGCCCCCAGGTGACAGGAAGAATGTAGGTGATGTGAAGAAAATACACAACTTGTAGCAACTGTGCACGGTACAATCTGGATGAATATATATTAGGCATCTACACTTAGATTTGTAGCCACTTCCTTTGTAGTTTTTACTGCATTTGGTTTAAGTTTTTGTTTGATCTTTGGTCTGATTTGGAAGTGTTTTTATGTAGCTGTTTCCCTCAAGGTGCATACTCAGTTTTGTATAATAAAGTTAAACTTTTCTTTATGTTTCAGTCATGTATTCAAACAGGATTTGTAATTATCATCAATTGTTGTAGTACTCCTAATAAATACAGAAACGGGATAGTAGGTATTCTTGATAAAAGCAACATGAAGGCAGCAGTTTATCTGTGACGCCTCGGAAAGAAAATCACTTTTGATTTCTGTAGTACATTCCAGTTCATGTAGTGCATTTCAGCAGCTTAAAAATATTGGAATAAGGTACGAGGGAGCAGTTCTCAGCAGTTACAAAACTGGCTTAATTTGTATTGGGCGTACTGATGTAGACATAATGCTGTTTTCAAGAAATTTGTGTTTTTTTGCTCTTAGGATGGAGAAACACCTCTTATAAAGGCCACCAAGATGAGAAATATTGAAATAGTAGAACTACTGCTTGACAAAGGAGCTAAAGTTTCTGCTGTAGACAAGGTAAAATCTAGCTGGTGATAGGTATGTTTAAGGTCAATTGAAAACAACTGGCTGTGGGCAGGCAACCTGTTTTTAAGCCTGCTCGGTATGAAGGGAAAATGTGTTTGGTGTAGGCATGTATATAAGTTCAGTCAGCTTGCAAGCTGTCTGTTCATTTTGATTCTAAAGAAAAAATACAAAAGACAGGCCTAGTGTGGGAGGGACGAGATGAACCATTTCAGCTTTCAAGCATGTGCATTGTTTTGTAATAATGTGTGTTGTTTTTTCATCCTGGTACATTGATGTTTGTCCTGTAACAATTGCTACAGAAAGGAGATACTCCACTTCATATTGCTATTCGAGGGAGAAGTCGGAGGCTTGCAGAGCTGCTTTTAAGAAATCCTAAGGATGGCAGGCTGCTTTACAGGCCCAATAAAGCAGGAGAGACACCTTACAACATAGACTGCAGCCACCAGAAAAGCATTTTGACTCAAATATTTGGTGCTAGTGAGTACTGACTGGTTATTCACCTTAATGTGCTTTGGATCTAACCAAATGTCCTATGAAAAATTGTAGCCACTTCCTTTGTTGCATTTGGAAAAGAAGAAAAATATAAATTAGGAGTTCAGTAGTTGTAAAGTAGGGAAAATTCTTTTATGAAGACATGGGAACTTGGCAGCATTTCTGCTGCCCTCTGAACCCCATAAAATGTTGTTCCTGAGTGTTGGCACTACACTTGGAAATGCAGCTCAGGGGGCAGGAATTGGACCAGTGAAACTGATGGAAACTCCATCCCCACTCTTTCATAAAGAGTGCCGGGACTCCCATAAGGATAGGTAAATGGATTTTCCCATCGCTGTATCCCACACTGATAGATCTAAGTGGGTAGCCATGTTGGTCTGAAGCAGTAGAACAAAGTTTGAGTCCAGTAGCACCTTTAATACCAACAAAGTTTTATTCAACAGATGCAGAAACTAAAAGTTTAGATAGAACATCCTCATGTTGTATGCTAATTCACCCTCTGCTTAAATGAATGATCTGTTACCTTCCATTTCAATGTATCTGAGGAAGTGTGCATACACACGAAAGCTCATACCTTGAATAAAACTTTGTTGGTCATAAAGGTGCCACCGGACTCAAGCTTTGTATCCCACACTGTTCCTGATGGTCTTCTGATCCTCATCAGAATTCGCTGTAGTCTGGATCTAACCCAGTGTCACCTAGAAAAGAAAAACATAAATTAGGAGTTTAATAATTGTAAAATAGGAAACACGCATCTTTTACTCAAGAATTTCAGTGGGCATGTGTGCACACCCATATCCATCCTTTCACCCCCCAAAAATCCGGGAAGACCATATGAGAGCTCCATAATAACCTCAGATTTTATTGGTCGGTTGCTTAAGTTTTATTGATCTAATTTGCCTGTATTTTTAAACTGTAATTCTTTCCTCTCTTATAATAGAAGTAATACTGATGCACATCTCCATGTTCTTAAATCTGTAAGAATGTACACACAAAATAATCTATAATAAATCTTCAGTAAACTCTTATCCTGCCTTTAGTGCTGGAGAGTGCTGACTTGATCCTTGTCAATTGAGCTTATAAAGAAGAGTCATTAAAGGCATACCTAGCATGAAAGAAAGCTTGGGGAAAGAAGGTCAAGAAAGGGGGATGTTTTAGGGAGCTATAGCAATACTTCTGTATGTTGGAAAGAGGAAATCAAGGTGTCAATAACAGAAGTGCCTTGGAGGGGACAGGGGTGGGCTGGGTCATGATTTGGGGGCAGCATTAAATGCATCACAAAATACATAGTATTATTTTAAGACATAATGCCTGTGTGTTGTTGCAGGACATTTGTCACCGACTGAATCTGATGGTGACATGCTGGGCTATGATCTCTATAGCAGTGCATTGGCTGATATTCTTAGTGAGCCTACCATGCAGCCACCTATCTGTGTGGGACTGTATGCTCAGTGGGGGAGCGGGAAATCTTTTCTGCTGAAGAAACTTGAAGGTAAAAGTTTAATTGTTTTCAGTGAATATCATGTTGAATTTTAGCGGCTTAGTCTGTAGACTATTTTATAGCTGTATCGTTGCAGACCTAGTTTTCTCCAGTTGCTTATCCTGTATCCAGCTGTCCTGGCAAAGGTCTTTAATCTGGCAATTAATGTGAATATGGATAACACCAGGATAAGTTGTTTAAAAATGTTGACAAGATCAAAAACACTAGTTCTTTTGGCATGCCTATACTGTTATACTATGTCTTAATTTTAAATGGATTAAATTAAGGGGAAACATTAAAAAAAAATCCAGCACAGAGTAGGTGTAGTCGTATGAAAAACTGTCCATGGGAGTTTCTGTTGATTTGATAATTTCCCCCCTTCTTTTTCAGATGAAATGAAAACTTTTGCCGGCCAACAGATTGAGCCTCTCTTCCAGTTCTCCTGGCTCATTGTACTCCTTACACTTCTGTTGTGCGGAGGTCTTGGTTTGTTACTGGCATTCACAGTAGATGCCAAACTTGGCATTGCAGTGGCACTGAGCTTACTGGCACTACTGTATGTATTTTTTAGTAAGTCTGCTATTAACTTTTCAACCATTAAAATATTCTGACAGAAGCAAATTGTCTACAGACAGAAGTGAATTGTGGAAGACAACAGGTTTCAAAGATATGGCGTGATGTAGTAGAATAATTCAAATTTTAAAAAACTAAGCTTTTATGAAGGATGATCTGGAAAGTACAAACCTAAATAAGAACAGACACTGGGTTGGATTCCATCTAAACACTTCCCGGCCCTCTCCCCTTCCCAGTGCAGCATGGAATACCCACCAGCTGTTCCTGGGGGGTGGGGAGATCCCCACGAGCGCACTCTGAAGGAGGGGGTTTGGAAGGCTGCCAACAGGAGGAGGGAACAGGTGAAAATTGCCCTCACCTTGGGTGGATCTTTTTGGCAGGATGTGGCCCATTGACTTTTCATATGCAGCAATACCCAAAGTTGTGTTTATACAGCTTGTTGTGCTTTTAACAGCCGTTGTAACAGCTCCTTTTTAAATCTTCTGTAACTATTATTTAATGCTGAGGATATTCATAAGGCATTTTGTTCCAGCTGTGATATATTTTGGTGGCCAAAGAGAAGGTGAGAATTGGAACTGGGCCTGGGTGTTGAGTACAAGGCTGGCAAGACACATTGGCTACATGGAGCTGCTTCTTAAACTCATGTTTGTCAATCCTCCAGAGCTACCAGAGCAGACAACGAAAGCCTTACCTGTCAGGTGAGCATAAGTTCACTCATCCTATTCTTGTAAATAATGGCAGAGGTTGGGATGGACTGGGATCATTGCAGTTACATACTAGCCAATTTGTCTACAAACCAACTATGCTTTTGTGTGGAACATTTTGCCCCATTGGAAGTGGGAAATCATTTTATTTTGGATGTTTTGTTTCTGTATCTTCAAACTTGAAATTCTGTTTGCTCTTGTGGCAGTACTCTATATTCCTTGTGTTGAATCCAGTGCAAGAGCTCACAGGAGGAGTTGGCACAATAGATCTTTGTCTGCCTTCCCCCTCCCAGGCCAGCCAGTCATTTGTCCCAAAATTCCTCTCTAAGGCCCCGGTCATGCGGGCAGGAAACTGCGGGGGAGAAGCGTGGCTGTTTGCCCTGGGGCAAACTACTGCGCAGTTACGCGATCCTGTGGAGGTACCGTGGAGGTTCCATGGCAAGGGAGAGGTGCCGATCACAGGACAAGCCGGCGCGCAACGAAGAAGCGCGCGCGCGGCAAACTGTTTTGTTTTTGTGTGTACATGACAAATGCGCATGCTCCGTTGGGTGCACGTGCGCATCCACAGAGACTTGGACAAAAAAACCCCACCTTATTTGCAAGGGGACATGGGCGGGCGCCGGATGCCACCGGAAACGCGATCAGACGCCCGCCCTTGCCCCGCAGTTTCTGGAAACTAGTACCTCCGAGGTACTAGTTTTTTGCCACGCAGTTTCGGCTGGAAGCCTCAGTTGAGCCACGGGAGTGCTACGCTTCCCAGATGTGCTGGTGAGATCGCGCCTGGAAACTCCGCCTGTTTTCCGTCTCACTTGTGTGGCTTCTGTTCCGTGTGACCGCAGCCAAAGGATAGCAAACATATTGCAAGCAAAATGCTCCACAGGACAAGGGGCTGCAGCAATGATGGGGAATCCAGTAAAATTGCCTCTTTCTCTCTTCTACTTAGGGCATATGTCAGTGGAGAAGGGGGCTGACTGCTGGCCCCGCCCTCTGCTGGGTGAACCTTTAATTGTGTTAAGGCTCTTAGCCTGGGGGGTCTGGCCTGGGGGCCCCATAGAAAACTGAGTAGCTCTTACATTCTATATTAGTTTTTGCTTCTGCAAACCTTTCACAAGTAGCCTTGAGAGGCAGTTTGGCTGGGAAGTTACCAAGGAAGTGCCAGTTAAACTGAAGTAATTTTGAAATGGACTGCAGCAGCATGGCTGGTGAGGGAGCTGAGGCAGTAATGTGCAAAGTCTGTGGTATGTTTGTATTGTTACCTGAGGGTAACAGCAATTACATTTGCAGCAAGTGTAAGTTGGTAGCCCTACTGGAGGAGAAGATTACAGGGACTTGAGGCACACTTGTCCACCCTCCAGTTTATAAGAGAAGGTGAAGATTTCATGGACAGAAAGCATGAAGCACTCCTGAAAGGGCAATAGGAGGAGGAGGAGGGGGAGGGAAAGGTATCTCGGCAAATTTAGGAGCACCCAACGCAGGAGGGAGGGCACTTGAAAGAATGTAACCCACAGGAGCAGGAAAATCAAGAGGCATTCTGAGCCTCTGTTACTAAGCCATCAGTTCCTGGATCTCCCCACAGGTAGTGATTCTGAACCACTGGGACAAGGGCTCCTCCCACAGCCTCCACGAAGCTTGAAAGAAATTTCTCAGACCCCTGTGGATGAGAGGACTCAAGCTTCTGCTCCCCAGTATAGCAGAAGGCATGTGTTGTTAATTGGGGATTCCCTACTGAGGGAGGTAGAGGCTAAAGTGTGCTGACTAGACTTGTCTCGAGCAGTATACTGTCTGCTGAGTGCACGCATCCAGGATGTCACGGAAGGGGGGGTAGGATTATTATCCCTTCTGGCTCAACCACGTGGGAACAAATGATACTGCCCGGCACAGCCCAGAACATATTAAAAGAGGCTATGTGGCTCTGGGTAAAAAGGCGAAGAAATCGGGAGCACAGGTTGTATTTTCATCAGTTCTTCCTGTTGAAGGCTTAGGATGGGAAAGAAGAATACTTCAGATCAGTGACTGGCTACGTAGATGGTGTCATCAGGAAAGGTTTGGATTTTTGGACCATGGTTTACGCTTTTGAGATGAAGCTGTTCAATCGGGAGATGGTTTGCACCTCACGAGGGGAGGAAAAAATGTGTTTGGAAACAGCCCCACCTACCTCACAGGGTGTCTGTTGTGGGAAGGGGAAGGGAAAGGGATTGTAAACTGCTGTGAGACTCCTTTGGGTAGTGAAGGGTGGGGTATAAATCCAGTCTCTTTTCCTTCTCCCTAACTTCAGCAAGGGTTTTGTGGACAAATGGCAGACTGCTTGGGGAAGGGGGGGGGATGTGCTCCATCCACTTGTTCCATGACCTCTTCTGCTGGATTCATGTCATTCGTACTCCTGTGCATATGTGTCTTGTTTGAGTTTACTTTGGATGTTGACTTGCTGTGATACGTGTATTTTGTTGATCCTAAAATGGTATTTGTCCATCTAAGGCCAACAGTCGTGATAGTCTGACCCACAATCAGTCATAAGACTTCTAAAGAATGCTGTTTATGTATTGCAATCTAAAGCACTACAACATGATACACAACTCAATAGAAAATCCTTGAACCAAGGTACATAATTACATAATCAACGTCATCTCCGGATTACATAACAACGTTTCAAAAAAAATGGATCTTCTTCAGGAGATATTCTGTAGTGTACAAAAATACAATTTTTAAAATCTGTGCTACACCAATAACAAGAGACAAGAGACAATACAATAATCTTAGTGCTTACTTACATAGTGGTGCCAAAGCTCTCAGTTTCATAAATGTTAGACAAGTCTTAAGAATCTGTAACATAGTAATATTACCTTTGTTATGAACACATATAAGATATTTCAAATATCTTATATGTGTTCATAAAATAACATGCAGTCCTAGACGGAGTGACATGCTTTTGTGTCGAGATTTGAAGATTATCTTGTGATAGGTTCTATCATGCCTTTTTGGGAAAAGTGACAACTCATACTTTATGTGATGCAGCCTTTCCAGGACCTCTGTTATTGAAATAATTTATATTGTAATCTTTAAAAAGTTATGAAATTAAGAAATGCATCACTAATTGTTTAGAATGGCAAGAAGTGTCTGTTAGAATAGGGGTAGGAAAAATGGTGGAGGGGATATTGTATTTATAGCAGCACAGCCACTTGAAGCCATGCACCCAAAGGGCAGGAATAAACTTACTAGTACCAGCTAAAATAAAGCTTTTTGTTACACTATGTGTTTGTCTTGCTTTAGGTTTTTATTTACAGATTACAATAGACTGTCCAGTGTAGGTGGAGAAACGTCACTGGCTGAGATGATTGCTACACTCTCAGATGCCTGTGAGAGAGAGTTTGGTTTTTTAGCAACCCGCCTTTTTCGAGTGTTTAAGACTGAAGAAACACAAGGTAATTTTTCATCAAAATGCTGTTTTTTCTTTCCTTTTTTTTTTGCTTTTACTGTTCCACTGTACAAATACATCTTAAACATTTTTACAAATAGAAAACAAGGAAATGCTCAAAATATGTTAATTCAGCTGAAGTTAGAAAGTCAACTCGAAAACCACTTATTTACTTACTTGCAGAGGATGGGAACCAAAGATCTATAAGTTCAGAATGGTGAACAGATTTTTCTGTAAAAGAGTTAACTGAAACAGAGGTTCTTTTATTGACCTGCTAGCTTTCCTTTGGTCCTTTACACTTTGTCTGCATTCTGCTGGGCCTGTAGCAACAAGTATTTAGTAGAGTAGTCCAGATGTCAAAGCGCCAGTACTAAGTTGCTTCACAGAAAGTCACTTCATGGAATGGTAATTAAACAAAAATGATTCCTGGTCTGGGCTCAGTGCCTCAAATGGCACTTGCCTTTTTGTGCAGTGGAATTGTACTGCTGAACCATTGTTTAGCGGTTTGTCCATTACAGTCTCAGTTCCTCTGGTGGACACTCTGCTTCCTAGATTGATAACCTCAGGCACATACTTTCCTACCTATGTAGATAAAATATTTGTTTCTTGCCATTCTCTCAAAAGGCCCAAGGTGGCTCACAGTACAGTGACATCAGTAGCATCCATTAAGAAAATCAACACATTCAAATAAATAAACTCACCAATAAACCACAGTACCTCCAACCAGTGTTACCTCTAAGCTGTATTAATGTGAGCTAGCTCACAGTTTTTTAGCCTCCGGCTCACACATTTTTGTCCTAGCTCAGGAAGGGTGGCTCCAGAGCAAACTAATTTATGCAGTAGCCAAATCGCTTGCTCACAACTTTAATGCCAGTAGCTCACAAAGCAGAATTTTTGCTCGCAAGACTCCACAGCTTAGAGGGACCACTGCCTCCAACAGTTACTGAAAAGTTTCTAGAAAAACCCTATTACATAATGATACTGTCCTTACCTCTGGGAAGCCATTCCTTAGCACTGACACTATAATTGAAGAGGCTTTGGCTGAGGAAGACTACATATTTCTAGTGATGTTGGGGGAGATTGCAAGTAGAAGGCTGTCTGAAGAACACAGAGTGTGCATGTTCATACATGGAGATACAGTCCTTCAGATATGTGGGTATGAGGTGAAGAGCCTTATAGGTAAGAAGAACCAGTGCCTTAAATGAAGTTGGTTAAGAAAACCACCAATAACAAATGAGCAGCCACATGTTTATTAACTAATATTTTCTGTGTTGCCTTTGAGAGCAACTCATGATCAGTGAAACAAGCCAACCTAGAGATCAAAATTGGCTAGACTGTCTCAATCAATAAGAGAAGACACTTAAAAATGTAATAGAGAGAAGGCACTTCTTAGCCATTGTGCAACTTTCTCAGATAATAAAGTTGGGTTGGAGACATTGTTCCCTCTAAGCTGAGTTAGTGTGAGCTAGCTCAGTTTTTTAGCTTCCAGCTCACACATTTTTGTCTTAGAGCAAACTAATTTATGCAGTAGCTCACTCACAACTTTAATGCCACTAGCTCACAAAGTAGAATTTTTGCTCACAAGACTCCATAGCTTAGAGGGAACATGGTTGGAGAGTACATCTGACTATTTACATGTTGTGCAGATGACGGTTTTATCCCATCTTGGGTAAGCAGATCATTCCTTTCCAAAATATTACTCTTACCAATGAGAATAATCTCTGTCCTGAACACAGCCTCCAGTTGTAGAGGTGGTTAGTATAATTGTACTGAATAGACATGCACAGAAGCAAGTTAAGTGGAAGCAAGTCTCATTATATTCAGTGGGACTTACAGTGAAATAAATGTGCATAGGATCGTGGTTTTAAATTCATTGTTGCTTTCTGTGTGGCTCTTAATTAAGAGGTCATTGCATCTTTGTTTCAGGCTGTTTGGGTTTTTCGGCCAAGTGATATAATCAGCAAAGATGTTGAATAGCTCCAGATTTAGCACTGACCACTGTAAAATTGTCTGAATATCTTTTTCCAGTGTGATATCAGTTGATTCTCCCCCCCCCATTTTTCTTTTCCTGTTCCTCTTCATAGAATTCCAAGATACGTTTCCAAGCCTTGCTTAATGGGCAGTGGAGCAGTATCACATGCCTTCAGGCTACTTCCTAACTGTGGCTTTGTGGCTCAGATATGTTGTCCAAGTTTTCTTAGGGAGTGTGGCACTAAGTCAAGTTTTGCTGTCATCCATAAGTCAAGTCAGCTACCCCTTCACTACTTATCCAGGAATCACTCCATTGTCTGTTGTATGTGAACGTATTGTTTTTGTTGATGTACAGCTTTTTCTGGTGAACAGAAGCCAATCTAACTAGGCTGCAGTTTCCTGGCTCTGTTTCTCTGTCAAAATCCAGCACTATTTTGTGGGGGCCTTTCCCCCAGCTTTCTGAGTATACATCAGTTAAGGCTTCTAAGGCTTGCCCATCTAATTCCTTCAGGATCTACTGGAAAAAGTAATCAGGCCTAGCAAAATAATTTATATTGTTCAAATATGCTCCTTAGTTGAGTTGACCTGATCTATGTTGTCATTGAACCTCCAGTTTAATCTCAGTTTTAAAACAGATTTTTAAAATGTGGTATTTATGTGGGGTTTCCTGCAGAGTATAGAAATGTCCTTACTGGATGTTGATTTGTTTCTAGGTAAAAAGAAATGGAAGAAAACCTGTTGTCTCCCATCCTTTGTTATTTTTCTCTTCATTTTGAGTTGCGTAGTTGCTGGGATCACTCTTCTGGCCATTTTTAATGTGAAACCTGAGAACATGACTGTGAATGCGATCTTGATATCATTTGTATGTGTTGTGGGTTTGGCCTTCATCTTGAACTGTCGCACTTGGTGGCGAGTGATGGATTCAGTCTTGAATTCCCAGAGAAAACGGCTTCATAGTGCTGCTTCAAAGCTTCACAAACTAAAAAGTGAGGGGTTTATGAAAGTAAGTATAAGTGTGTTCTTATCGCAACAAAATACAACCACCATTTTGAGTTTAGTTGTGTTTATTCAAATTGGAACCACAGGAGCAAAGTAGCTTATTGTTCCTACAATTTTACTTTGGTTTACAGTAAAGTTATATAATTGATTCCTGCAGTGTTTAGCTGCAGTTGTCATTAGTGAATTAGTATGTAGCAACCATCCAAATTAGATAGAAGAGTGTGATACAATCTGTTTTAAATGTTTAAAAGCTGCATATGTCATTCAAACGAGGTCCCTGTTTTAAAAGTATTTCTGGCAATACACTAATGATACCATTTTCCAACTACTTTGATAGGTTCTTAAATGTGAAGTGGAGCTGATGGCAAAAATGGCAAAAACTATTGATAGCTTCACTCAGAATCAAACCAGGCTTGTGGTGATCATTGATGGACTGGATGCATGTGAACAGGACAAAGTTTTACAGATGCTTGACACTGTAAGTAATGTTTTTGGATTGTAAGTGTTTCATTGCTCTTCTGGTGGGCATAATAACATGTATTAGTAGGAAGATTTTGGCCCTGACCCTCCTCAAGTGAGTTGTGATTCAGTCCTGTTGAACCTATGGAACAAATATATCATGATGTTAAATCTTGCTGCTTTAAATCAGACTTGCAGTCCAATCCTGTACACGTTTACTGAAAAGTAAGCCCCACAAATAAATGGAGTTTGCTTCCAAGTAACGGTGTATGGGATTGCAGCATTATTTTAACAAAATTATATCTCGCCTTTCTGCCCTTTCAAGGGCTGCCAGTGCAACTATTAGACCATGAAAAAAACCCCTCTCCCACGCCTGCCTCATTAAAACAATTTTAAAAGAATTTAAGAAAAGCGTAAAACTTAAAACATATACAAAGCATAAAATGTTTGTTAGGAAGCAGTGATCATTGATGGATTGCCAATTGAAACAAAAAAGTCCAAAGTATGTGAGTGCGCTGCTCTTGGTGTGCTCTACTGCACACTTATAGCACATGATACCGTACAGTGCAAAACCCAAGGCAAGCTAACACCTCTGTGCCTCAGACAGCAGTGCAGATTTCAGCATTGCCGAGGCCACTGGCCCTCCTGCCTCTGTGCAGAGGTATGGCAGAATCCTGCTACCTGTGCCACACGGCACCCTTATCGCAGGCTTGGCCACCCATGGGATACAAGCAGAAACGTCCCAAAGGCATGGAGATTTTTTGTGCCCACTGTGGTCCCTAGTCTCCCAAAGAGATGGCACCAAAAGCCTGGGTGATGACCCCTGTGGAAGGCTGCTGTCCAGGTGATCAATAGTTGCTTGGAAAACAGAATTCTCACAAAACCGAGGGAGTTAGAATAGGAGGGGAGTCCTGCACCCCCCTCCCCAAACAGCCATGGAAACAATTACTCATACAATAACTTCTTTCCATTTTTCCCCTTTTTGCAGGTTCGAGTCTTATTTTCAAAGGGCCCATTTATTGCTATTTTTGCTAGTGATCCACACATTATTATAAAGGCAATTAATCAAAATCTGAACAGTGTGCTACGTGATTCAAATATAAATGGACACGATTACATGAGAAATATAGTCCATCTACCTGTTTTTCTTAACAGTCGTGGACTCAGCAGTGCTAAAAAGATGATGGTAGCTGCAACCACAAATGGAGATATTCCATACACAGATGGTTCAGGTATGGGTAGCAGGGTGATTAATAAGTCTTAATAAGTAGTTTATTTTATTCAACCATTTATGTTCTGCTTGTCTTTCCAATGAGAACCCAAAGCGACAGAAACAAGGAGGGAAGCTTCTGAGTGAAGAGCAAGGTCTTCCTCTCTTTTTCCATCCCAGATCTTCCCTCCAGCCATAGGCTGTGGCCCTCCTCATGTGCCTCTGAGCACTCAGTACCTGTGAGAAGCGGAAGAGACAAAGACTTCTAGTCAGGGATCAGGCTCTTCTCTGCTTCCTCCGCTGCCAGAGTTTTGTTGGGTATTGGGTGGACTAAGATTATACATCGTAGAGTATTTCATACATAATTTAATGTGGTTTTGTGTATGTGTGTAAATATTATAATTTATTAGTGGAAATTACCAAATGGTTTTTAATGTGAAAAATATTTTTTAGCATTCCATGAAGATGTTGATCGAAGGGTTTCACAGAATAGCCTGGGAGATGTGACTAAGCTTGGAAGCAAAACAGCTCTCAACAGAAGGGTAAGAAACGGAAATGGCAAGCTGGAAGTCTGTTTTCAGATACATCTTAACAAAGTTGTTTAAATCAGGTAGTTAACTGGAATCGTTAAACCTGGTTAAGACACAGTGAAATCCCCAAAGCAGAGTGTTTGTGTGGACTCAGCAGCACTGTTGAGTAGGTTATTAGATTGCCCTGGATTGCACCTGGTTATCAAAAGGGGTGTGGTGGGAGGTACTCCGCAGAGATCAATATCAAAAAGCAGTGTCTATGAACTTGGTTACACTGGCTGGTGTCTGCATGGGCTTGTGTGGTTTCCTTGTTGCTGGTGTGGCTGCTGATAAGAAGCGTAGCAGTGACAGGTTTTCCACATGGTGGATTTCCCTGCCGCGGTTCCCCAACAGCAGCCACCCCTCCTTTCCTAGGCTACCATGGCCTTTGCAATTAAAAAATAATAATAATAACTAGATTATATCCATATACCATTATAACCATTTGTGTAACTGTTCACCTTTCTCCCTGGGACCCAGGGCAGATTAAAAGTATGATAAACTTTTCAGTCAATCAGCAAGTGGTTGACGAGATACAATAATATTGAAGTCTAACAGCAAAGATTCCTACAATTGGGTGTACTATTGAACAGGGGGGCAAAAACTGAGCAACACATGCAAACGTAGCTATTTAATATGGTATCTGAACTGTGTGTGTACTGGCTTTCAGGTGATCCTTCCCAGATCAAGCTCTTTTTAAGCTGTGGTGTGCTTTACTCCTTTTGGCTTTGGTATGGTCATTTTAGGATATACTGCAGAAGGCTTGTGTTGCATTCAAGTGGCAGAATGACACTGTGAAAAGCAGGCTGCTTCAGCCCCACAATAAGACATTTTAATCCTTGTTAGTGTATTGTGCTTGGGAAGTAGTTTTTATAGATTTGTCCAGATAAACTTGTGTTCTTAAGAAGTAGATTATGCAGAAGTTTGATAGACTGACTTTTTCAATTATTGCTTCAAACACTGAAGTCTTTGAGACTGTAGGTGCATGCTTAGAACATCATGTCCATAGCACAAATTAGTTTTTTTATTTTCCAAGACTCACATATTGCTAACAGTATTCTTGGGACGGATGTATAATATAGAGAGGGGTGCGTTTTTTGTAGAAACTGCTTTTTTAAAATGGACTGCTGTGATTATTGTAATGTCTAAATATTTTTGTTCATATGGGACTCAAGCAACAGAACCTTTAGGTACATAAGTCTGTTCTTGATCATTTAAGTCTCTGCTTCTGAGTGGGCCAACAAAATAAATCATCACTTAAGAAATCATACATTTTAAAATGTCAGTCACTTATTAAAAGTTACGTCTGGTTTTTGTTCTTGTCCTTAGGATACCTACAGAAGACGACAGATGCAGCGTACTATTACACGTCAGATGTCTTTTGATTTGACCAAGCTGTTAGTTACAGAAGACTGGTTCAGTGATATCAGCCCACAGACCATGAGACGCTTGCTCAATATTGTTTCTGTGACAGGTGTGTATGTGCTCAAAAGTACACTGTTGGGCATTAAGATTGCCTTGAGCCTCCATGCTGTATGTAGTAAAACACCCATGCATTGTAGCCTACCAGGGGCTTTCGGATATTAAGAATGGTCTCAAAGGAAAAGAACCATTCTTCTACTGAGAATGCTACCTTGAGCCAAGAGGAAAGGCCAGGGTATAAATGTTCTAAAAAATAAGAACAGTTAAGGTTTTAAAACATAAGAAGGCTGATTTTGGTCAAAATGCCAGCCTGGGTTGAATTTCATGCATGCACACTAGCCATTTCTGAATCACAGCATAAAGCAATGATTTTTCTGTGTGAAATGACCATTATAGATAAATGCCCTTTTTGAAAAATACTGCCCGACTTAACCACATTTCAGTGGAAGGCTGTTCCCACACAGGCTTAGTTCAGATATCATGGTTTGCTTACAAATGATGATTTGCAGGCAAAGGAGTGTGCTGTGAGCCTCACGTGTAGGGTTGCCAAGTGTATCTTCGCTGGGAGTGGGGGGCTCCCGGCTGGCGTCTTGTGCGCGCGCCCTGCACGCACATCACCCGAAAGTGACGGGAGGATGCCAGGCACGCTGGGGGTGGGGCCACGGCCAAACAAGGGAAAACCATAGAGTTTTCCCTTGTATGGCCATGGCCCCGCCCCCAGCGTGCCCAGCGTGTTCACGTCATTTCCTGGTGATGTGCACGCCGGGTTGGGGTTCCCCCCGGGGCCCAATTCCGCGGCGGCGGAAATCGGGCCTCCAAAGCGGGGGTTTACCCGTCACCCGCCCCCACTTGGCAGCCCAACTCACGTGTATCCTTTTCCTATCACTGCTTCCTATTTTTCTTTCCCTCTACCATAGTTTGCTGAGACCTTTGCATGCTGGTAAGTAATGGAGAGTGTCTTGGGTTGTGGAGATGGTTGTCATGACAGATTATGATTGGAAAGAAGAAGGAAGTAGAAGAAAGAGCCAGCATGCTAGAGGGGGGAGAGAGAGTAGCTCACAATTGTTTGTTCCAGATCCTCCAAAGTTAGTCATAAGGGGGTTAGAGTGATGTGTGATGTCATGGTGAATAGTTGGAACTTTATAACTGGAGATGTGTCAGACTGCACGATATTGGAAAATAGGTGCTGATGAACTCCCTGTGGCATAAACGCTTCTTAGTCGCGTTAGTGGCTCATAAGGGAGTGAGCAGAACAGTACAGAATAATTAGAGGCTGTTAATTTTGTTTGAATAAACTGCTCCTTGTTCTGTCATAGGAAATAATTGGAGACGTACACAGTATGATTAAATAGATATTTCAAAATATTGCTATGGAATAAACAGTGTTCTTTTGAGTTGTGGCATCTTCCACTAAGATTAGATTAGCAGAGGTCATAATTGGGTTTAGATTTAATTTAAATCTTTTTATTGATAAACCCGGAAAAGCTTCTGAATGAATTTTGTATTGATAAGATTTGAGATGTGGGCAAATATTAAGTAGAGAAACTAAGTTAATTTCTGCTGTATGTGATATGAATAATAATTATTCTCTTACACGGACTTTCATATTTTCTAGGGCGTTTATTGAGAGCTAATCAGATCACTTTCAACTGGGACAGGCTGGCGAGTTGGATCAACTTGACAGAGCAATGGCCATACAGAACATCTTGGCTTATATTGTATTTGGAAGAAACTGAAAATGTTCCTGATCAGTTAACTTTAAAAACAATCTATGAAAGGTAGGCATGATTTGGTTTCTGGGAAATATTTACATCTTTTGTGAGATAGGATCTGACATTCCCCTGTTGACAATGTGTGGGAGCAATGCTGTGTTTTCTGGTAGGGTGTTCTGTCCCCCCCCCCCCTTGGATTACATTGTAACTAATTTTGACTGATAGGGGCAGGGTGGTTTCCAGGTGCCCACCCACCAACCTGTGTGCCTCTCACCTGCCTGAGCATTCTTCCTGGCTCACAGCCACCCTCACCTGCACCCCCCCAACCCTTCCCTGGTGGTGCTGGGCAGCAGGTGCACGGGTGGTAGCTCACAGGTGGGCAGGAGATTCACATACAGGCAGAGGTTGGGTTGCAGGGTGCCTTGCCAGAAGCCCTGCCCCCCTCCCAGCAGCTGGGACATAGTGATCCCAGTCCTGGATAGTGGTCTGCTAGTAATCGACGGCTTGTGCAGAAAGATGTGGATCTATGACTTGTTAATGGTGTTATATGTAATCAGTATCAATAAATTTAACAATTACTAAAGTGAACATAATCACCGTAATGTAATTTTGCAGGTTCTGTGATGTTATTTGAGTGGGTAAATTGGGAAAACCTTTTTATCTAGAAATTGGGAATAATAGATCAAACACCAAGAATATGTTTTCCCAGTCAGCGTGGTTCAGAGAAGACTTGTAACTTGGAGCTGAAGTAGTATGTAGGTGGCAACAAAGGAACCCTGTAATATGAAACCCAGACAGGCATTTTATAGTTTGAACTCACATCACCCAGTGTGAAAGGTGGGGCAGACTCCCTCAGATGAGCAGGTTTCTGTGGCGTAGTGGTTAAGAGTGTTGGAGTAGTATCTGGGAGACTCGGCTTCAGATGCCCACTTGTATCGTGGAAGGTTGCTGGTTGACCTTGGGCCAGTCACTCTCAGCCTAAACCTACCTCAACGGGGTTGTTGTGTGAGAATAAAATGGAGGAAAGGAGAATGATGTGAGCTGCCTTGGGGTTCCCATTGGGGAGAAAGGCAGGGTACAAATGAAGTAAAAAATTTAAAAATACTAATATTTGATATTTAAAAATACAAGTACTAATAACCTTCATGAAAGGAACTTAGCAATGCCATAGTTGTTTGTGATTGGAGATAACTGTGCTGAAGAGAGTTTTTTTTTTAAGTAACCACATACACACAATTAAAAAAAATCAATTTAAAGCAGGAATCTTTCCAGACAAGGTCAGAAGATGCTGTGGGGAAACTAAAACCTGATAAAGAATTAGACACTTATTTTCATGCTGAGATACTTTGAACTATAATAACAATGTATGATCTAGCACATCAGAGGGCTCATTTGGCACATGATAGTGGCAACCAGCGTTCCCTCTAAGCTGAGTTAGTGTGAGCTAGCTCACACTAACTCAGCTTAGAGGGAACATTGGTGGCAACCACTCTATACTGATAAAAGATAGTTTTTTAGGTCTGGGCTGGGAATTGCGATCAGGCAGGAGGTACAGATCCCAGTCCAGACTGTACCACAAGAGAAAAAAAAATCTGAGGATTCTCAGGTAGTGAATTTATTAAAAATGAACCTTACACAAATGGAGCTTTCAGTATTGCGTAAAGGTTTTTAATTTGTTCCAATGCCACCTCTGAACTCCTTTAAATTAATGACAGAAACCCAACACCTACTTAGGAAGATTAGACTAGCATATTATTTTAAGAGGGATAATGAGGCCAGTAATATAAAGATACTGAATGAATGCCTGAAGCCAAAGTCCGCGTTTAACCATCCCACAAAAAATCCAAGGAGTCTTGTATTTCAAGACCCGGTTCTGGAGGAAATAAGGAGACTTGAGTATGCAGACATACCAATCTGACATAATCTAAACAGACTGATAAACACTTTAGAACACCTTTGCCAACATAGTGATATTATTTTTAAACCAGCTGATAAAGGAGGTGCTGTAGTGGTGTGGGATAGAGAAGACTGTGCTAAAGAGGCCTATGGACAATTGGGTTTATTTATTTATTTTATTTGCTTTCAATTTGTATCCCACCTTACCGGTATGAACTGGCTCAAGGCACATAATGCAGCACATTATGTTAAGCGTGCTGAAAATCCATACAAGCGTGTTAAGATGGAGATTGCTGAACTCTTTGGAGGAGGGCCAAGTAGAAAACTATATTGACAAACCCACATACAATTTTCTCCTACAAATGGAAGATAGGATGCCCCAGATACATAAAGGTATGTTCCTAGGAAGACCTATAGACAGTTGTGGATCACTTTTGAAACTTTTAGCTTTCTGTGTGGATCTTTTTTTAAAAAAAACAAAACATTAGTTCCTAATATTAGATCCTACAAGTGGGGACCCGCAACAAAATGTTGTGTGCCGGCCACATGACCACGGAAACGTCTTCGGACAGCGCTGGCTCTTCGGCTTTGAAACGGAGATGAGCACCGCAACCCTAGAGTCGGATTCGACTGGCTTTCGAGCAAGGGAACCTTTACCTTTACCTATGGTATAGTTGGATACTGTTTAAATGGGTTTCTTGCAGTAATGGATTTGTTAGGTTTTTGGATTTTCTCATTTTGGCAGGGCGTCCTCCTATGTGAGGTACTTTTGACATTGTATTGTTCTGTATGGTACTGAATGGGAACTGTTGTTTCTGACAAAAAAAGGCAGATTCTTTCAATTGTTCTGAGCGGTGCCCTCTTAAGGGAGGAGATGGCTCTGTGACAGCCTTCTGTGAAGGGAAGGGAGTGACCGTTGGAGCCCACTTTTCCTTTTCCCCCTTTCTTTCTCCCTTTTTCTTTTTCTTTATTGAACCCTGAAAAGAGAGCTGTCTAGCCTTGCTCAGTTCCCTTGTCCATAGTCAGCCCCCTGACTGAAGTTGGCTTCAAAGAGGAGTTTGCCTGGGAATTACAATCACTTTGTTTATGTGAGGTGAGATTTCAAAGATTGCCTTACTGGGTACTGCAGGTCTTGAGGTGCTACAGGTGTCCTGTACCACTCTCCTTTTTTTTTCTGCTGAGTGTCCTTGCCAAAAACAGCTGGTGTAAATGGCCATTGGTTTATCAGTGGATCAGCGTGAGGCACCTTTGCTTGATCAGTCTCTCGCCTTGCCGTGGAGAAATGTGTGGTTGCAGGGCTCCAGTTTTCTGATGAGTCCACATTCACCCACCCTTTGGCAGTTTATTTGTCTGTCAGGGTTGCTATGGAACTTTTTAAAAGATGGTGTGTACAAACTGACACTGGTTGGAGGAAATCCCGCCTTCTCTCCACCTGCCCCTACCTCTCAGTCACTGTGCCCACTCATCAATTAATGATGCCTCAGCTGTCCTTTTATAACTTTCCTCTGGCTTCTAGTCAGTCAGAAGAGAGACGCAGTGGGAAGAAGCAGTGGCCAAGCTAGTGGGGGAGGACAAGCAGTTAGAAGCCAGAGAGAATGGTTTTAAAGGACAGCAGAGCCCGCAGTTACAGAGATTGGGGGTGAGAATGATCCTTCTTTCCCACTTGCAAGGCTTCGCAGTTGCAGGCTCAGATGTCCTTTTAATACTTCACCCTGCTATTTAGCCATTCATACTGCAGGAAAACGGCATTGGAGATGGGCAAGTGGCAGTGAAGAATCCTCCCTAATCCCAGCTCCAGTTCTGCTGTTGCTTCCCCCCTCCTTTGCCTATTATCTCTGTCTGTCTGTCTGTCTCACTCTCAGCCAGTCAATCTTTCTCAAGCTGATGGAGGGGGAAAAGCAGTTAGAAGCCTCCCCCAAGAAATGTTTAAGAGGACAGTGGAGCCTGCAGCAAAAGAGGTAGGGGTGAGAAGCTCAGATGTCCTTTTAAAGCCATTCATACTGCAGGAGGAATACTTCCCAATCTCAGCTCCAGTTCTTCCCCCACTCATTATCTCTCTCCGTCTCTCTCTCTCTCTGGCTATCAGCCAGTCTGTCTCTCACTGTTGATGCAGTGGGGCCTGGAATAGATTCCTGTGGTGGCCATTTGAAAAGATATGGGGGGTGGGATTAAATCTTCCCTGGGGTTTTTCAAAAAACTTTCGGATTTTTGTGCAGACTCATGGAGTCCCCTGAGTCTGTAGAAGAGCCTGTTGGTGGAGAGTGCACCCTCTGTGGAAGTAAGTATCCACACATACATGGGACTGCAGAGAGTTCTACCAGGTTGGAGCCAGGGCAGAAAATGCCCTGGCTCTGGTTGAGGGCAGTTGGATACCTCTTGGGCCCGGGGGCCACCAATAGATTCTGGTCTACTGAGTGCAGTGCTTAGTCTTCCGCATGATACATTCGGCATTCTAGGTTGGCATTGCTCTCAGTATAACCGTCTTCAGGTAACAGTTCAGGGAGTAACTGTCCTCATTCTACCAGCAGGTGGCACTAACAAACCAATGATCAAGGTCTATTAGGCAGTGCTGCAACTTGTAAACAGGAATGTAAATGTGTGTATATTTCACTATTTGATCTAACTTTTTAAAGCACTGAAGTAGGCCACAAACACTTTGTGGCTTACAAGTGAGAAAAAAAAAAGCTGTTGTTGGTGGAAGACTGCTTGTGCACCACTCCTAGGTTCAATGCAGACAGAATGCTGGTTCCCAGTAAATTCTGCTTTTAGAAATCTGGAAACCCGTGCACTCTCCCTGCTTTCCAGAGTAATCCTCTTGCCCATGGTGTTAATGATGACTTCTCATGAGGTGGCACTGTCATTAGCAGTGGTTGATACTGATCAGGTTTCTTTGTAACCATGGTTTGCAGATAGGTTTCAAACTATGGTTTCAGTTACTGGTTTACAAGAGAAACCATTGTGTGCTTATTGGGTTCAGACAGCAACAGCTGTGTTCTCAGTGTCTGCTATCCGTTACAGCACTTTCTTCTTTTACTGGAGGTTCACTGGAGTCAAGCCATTGAACCTTTCAGAATCACTGGAAGACCAGCCTGTTTTCAGTTAGATTTGGGGGGTGGAGGGGCAGAGAGCTTTTGTGACGGGATTTTATTCTGTTTCATGGGGTGTTTTTCTTTCCTTTGTTGTCCACCTGGTGCTTGAATGAGGTGCTAGAGTGTGTGTTTCCACATCTGTATCACTAACAAGAAGTCCTCTTTTCCATGACCTGGATCCTGCTTGGTTTTTTGTTTTTTTGGTTTTTTTTAAAGCAAGCAGTTAAACCAAAAATGTTTCTTTTGGGAAGCAAGGTATTATGGAATTGAGAAATGATAGTGTACAACTGAATAAAATGTAGTAACATCAGATCCTTGTAACTTCCTTCTTTAGCTGTAGGTGTGAGTGTAGGTATAGAGAGTCTTGCATCATAATACTCCTGGGGCAGAGGCAAAATGTGTGTATTTGTGTGTATGAAAACTTTTTTAATTATGTCAGGCATTAGTTCAAAGGAAGTGAACATAGGGTGGACCCAACCATCCTCCAAGGAGCCTTTCTCCAAATTAAATGGCTCTTCCATCAAAGGAAGAGCCAGTTAAGTGGGAGGAAGGCTCCTTAGGCTGAAGGAAGGCTCCAAACTTTGAATGACAGCAGGGTAGGGGTAGGATCCCTCCCAGTGTCTGCAGAACAAGCATGACCTCCTCTGGCACCATCCAGATGGCAAGACTCCAAAACTGATTTTGTCTCATTAATGTGATCATGTAGACAGATCTGTCCGTGTGCTGCCACTATTTCTAGGAGCATCCCCCCTTAAAGGGCATCAGAGCAGCAAAGGGAACCATCAGGACTTCAGGGGGCATGCCTTAATGCATGCAAGCGTTCAGTGTAGTGCTCCTTTGATTGTACTTTCTAATTTTATGCAAATAAACATTGCACTTGATTCTTTTCTAGGTTAAATGGCTCTTCCATCAGAGGAAGAGCCAGTTAAGTGGGAGGAAGGCTCCTTAGGCTGAAGGAAGGCTCCGAACTTTGAATGACAGCAGGGTTAGGGGTAGGATCCCTCCCAGTGTCTGCAGAACAAGCATGACCTCCTCTGGCACCATCCAGATGGCAAGACTCCAAAACTGATTTTGTCTCATTAATGTGATCATGTAGACAGATCTGTCCGTGTGCTGCCACTATTTCTAGGAGCATCCCCCCTTAAAGGGCATCAGAGCAGCAAAGGGAACCATCAGGACTTCAGGGGGCATGCCTTAATGCATGCAAGCGTTCAGTGTAGTGCTCCTTTGATTGTAGTTTCTAATTTTATGCAAATAAACGTTGCACTTGACTCATACTTTTCTCGGCCTAATGATGGTTCAGTGCACATCTTCTGTATGCTCCCTAACAGTATCCAGTTGAGAAGCATAAGTCTGAAATAATTTAGGATCAGGAATCTATTGCTTCCTCACTTTTTGTGAGGTAGAAAACTATTTGCAGTATATACCTAAGAGGGAGTTATAAATGACACACCCTTACTTTATTAAAGAGATCCGATTTCATAAAAATCAAAATAAGGAATCTTTAGCACTAGTAGTAAAGTTTATTTTTTCTATAAAAAGCCTCATTTATTTTTATGGCAATTTGATGACACATCTGCTTGCTTTATTCCGCTGGAAAAAAAATTTTGGTTCTTGGTGTTTGGTAAAGTTGCTTTGTTGAATTATTTTCTAAATCGTTCAACTTTTAACAAATGACATTTGATACTAACATTGGAAAGCAATTTCAGCTAATTAAGTAGATCCTTCTATAAACCATCAGAACATTAAGATGACAAACTGTTCATTCAGGATTATTTTAATTGGTACAATTATTGTAATTTTGTTGCAATTATGTGTTGAGTTAAAAGCCTTTGTCTAAACCATTTGAGGGTTTTTTGTTAATGTACATAACGGAGAAAAAAAGTGAAATGAAAACTCAAGCATTTTCTATCTACTTACCCAATACCACATTTAGACAGATAATTACTTGTTCTATAAACTGAATTTGAGTTTTCAGTACACCTTTTAAAAATTAGAACACAGTAAGTTTAAAATTATTTCTTTCCAGCAGGTGGTGATGGAAACATTTGTGTTTTCAACAATTCAACTAGTTTTGTGGGGGTTTTTAAATTGAGAAATATGAGTTTTATGGACTTTATTTGGATGTGATGTTAAGTTGCACTTTTTTATTTAAACAACTATGGGATAAATCCAGTCTTAACCATTTGCTTTGAACTGGAAAATTAAGCATACAAGTTACCCTCATCCTAGTGAAATCTCAATGGGATTGTAAAGTGCTTAACTCTAACTTGGTTATGTCCTATCTTATATTCTAATAGCAAAGCTGGCCAGATCTTTGGTATACTTAAATCAGATGACTGGAGATGTGAATGGGCAAGACAGATCTTCTTACAAACCTGAAGAGGGCCCTAGGTTTGCAGAAAAATATGAAATATTTTTTAAAAAAACCACTGGGCAGCTTAAAAAATCCAAAAATGATAAAGCAGCGATTCCCTCAGTGGCTGTTGCTAGGCAACAAAAGTTATTCCAATTTGACTCTGTGAGTAAAAGGCAGGGGGAGGGGGCAGGACCCTTTCCAGACCTATTTTTGCCTTTTAAGAGGGGCCAGTCCTGACTAGGGTTGCCAAGTCCAGGTTGGGAAATTCCTGGGGATTTTGTGTTGGAGTCTGAGGAATGCAGGGTTTGGGGTGGGGAGAGGCCTCAGCATGGTATAATGCCACAGAGTCCAAAGGAGTCATTTTCTCCAGGGGGGCAGATCTTCTGTTGTCTGGAGTTTAGTTGTAATTCTGGGGGATCTCCAGATCCCACCTGGAGGCTGGCACCCTTAGGCATGACTCAGCTAGGCCGGGCTGCTTCTTACCATTTAAAAGCAGCCACCCTTTGAAAGCCAGTGTGGTGTAGCAGTTAGCACTTGAGAATAAGGTCTGGGAGACTCAGATTCAAATCCCCATCTGGCTGTGGAAGCTGACTGGGTAATTTTGGACCAGTCACATACTTTCAGCCTACCATACCTCACGGGGTTGTTGTTCAGATAAAAGGGAGAATAATGTAACCTCCTTTGGTCCCCACAGTGGAGAAAGACCCATAGTTTTCATAGGCAGAGACTGCAGGAAGGGAGAAGACAGAAAGCTGAAGACAGAGGGGCAGATAAAGGTAAGTTGGCTGTTGGGTGGGAAAGAGGTAGGGACTCCAGGTTGGGAAATTCCTGGAGGTTTCGGGGTGGAGCCTGGGGAGGGTGGGGTTTGAGGAGGGGAGGGACCTCAGAAGGGTGTAATGCCATAGACTGCACTCTCAAAACAGCCAGTTCCTCTGGGAACTAGAGTTGCCAACCTCCAGGTGGGGACTGGATATCACCCAGAATTACAGCTGCTCTCCAGATGGCAGAGTTCACTTCCCCTGGAGAAAATGGCTGTTTTGGAGGGTGGATTCTGACATTATACAGTGCTGAGGTTGCTTCCCTCCCAAACCTCACCCTCCCAAGATTCCACCTCCAAATCTCCAGGAATTTCCCAACCTGGAGCTGGCAACCCTAAGGAGGTACTGATCTCTGTAGTGGGGAGATCTGTTGTGATTGCTGCCACCACTGCTGCTGTGTGTGTGTGTGTGTGTGTGTGTGTGTGGAAGCAGTCCAGAGGCTGGGGAATAATGGGGAGCAGAAACAGAACGAGTATTGAGATAGGGAGGCAGAAAAAGAAAGAAAAAGGGATGAGGTGGGGAGGCAGAAAAAGAGAGTCATGGGGTTGGGGGGTCAGAAAGAGAGAAAAGTGGCAGGCATGGAGGAGAAATTAAGGAAAGTGGTGGCAGGAAGGAGAGTGAGTGAGAGACCGCGAGAAGTAAGGGGCGAGGGGAGGAAGCTAAGGTGGAGGGAATGGTATAGCTGTTCCCACGAGTTTCTTGCGTGCTCCCCCCATACTTATAATAATCCTTGCAGCACAGAATACTCCATTAAAATACCTCGGACTGGAAGGCAGTTTAATATACCTGCAGTTCTTACTGAGTGAGTTCTGCTGTCTCTCCTCGAGATGCAGAACTTGTGGTCATCCACCTTTAACTGGAGGAGTGAATTGTACCACTCTGCTGTGTACTCGAATTCTGAACAATTGAGGGAAAGGTTCGAAGACTTGGTGCTTTGACTTTGAAACTTTGACTTTGAAACACTCCTTTCAGGGAAGTTTGGGGCCAGACTGAGCATCTTCTGAGTGAGGCTGACCAAGGTAGTGTTTAGAAGGATGACGTGTCCTTGCTGTAGTCTGAACATGCTCAGTCGTAGGCATGGCAGGGAAACTGTGTTGTGCCAGGGTTGTGCATTAAAGACTGTCCATTGTTCCTTGCCAACCATCAACCTATAATATCCATGGCATCCTGTTGCTATTTTCAGAGCTCTCCTGCTTCTCAAAAACATGTTATTTGCTGTCTCCTGTGCAGAAGAGGTCCCTGTAGGAATCATCTGCAATGCCTGGATTCCAGCACAAGTCAGGCATTGCTATTTGGATGTGCATTGTTTTTGTTAGCAAATTCCTTTTTATTTTCATTGCATTCTCCCCAAGATTGCCTTAAAATATACCCAATTATCTTATTTCCACTAATTGCTTAGTTTGGCTGCCAGAAATAATACGCATATGTTCAGCATACTATTTTATTTTTCCTTGTTTTACATTCTCAGCAGTCTGATAGATTGAGTTGAGTAGCATCATATCCTGTTGTGCCTGATTCCAATTTCTATCTTTCAGGTGTTTGCCTTTGTTTGTTTTAACTGCTACTTTATCTAATTTGCATGGTGTCTTATGCCACTTATTTTACAAGTTGTGCCACTTCAATTTCTAAAATTATTTCAAGCCTAGTAGTTCACAGATAAGATGAAATAGATTGTCTTTTCCAACTGACTCTTTCTTCTCTACTCCTGATTATTAGACTTTATCCCTAATCTGAATGTTAATTTGTTTCGAACTCTCTCCCTGAAACGCAAGGGTTTTATGCAGGCTTCATAAATCAAACTAATGACCCATCATCTCTCCCAACATCCTGGTATTCATGAAATTAGTGACTGTGATTGGTTCACTTGAAGTTTCTGATCATTAGACACTCTCTGTTAACATTGCATGCTCCACCAGGAACAGATAGATATACAAATGACCCTGGCAGTGTCAAAAGGTCATGGGCTGCTGCTTCATTTCATGAAGAGCATAGTAGCCAGGAACCTGCACCTTACCTCATTTGCGGGTGACATTGCCATGAGACTTGGCATTGTATATGTCTTTAAAAACACAGATTTATAACAGGTATCTAGAATATCTAAAAATACCCACACATGGACATTTTGACAGACCAGCTTCCAGACTTGATAATCACATGCCTAAATTTAGTGCCATGAGCCAACATTCCTCATTTACTCTGTGGTGCTTTCTACTGGCTGCTCCAAGGACAAATTGTGATGCATTCTCCTCAATGTATCTTCATAAGTTCTTTAAGTTTTAACTTGATGGACAGTTTGTTCCTGCATCTTCTGAAGAATTCTCCTTGGCAGGGGCAGGTCATGAAGTTAAAGTGGCTGCTCCATGGAGAATTTTGGAAAGTCTGATCATTAGACACTCTCTGTTATCTGTGTGGGGTGTCATCAGGAGATATACCTCTTTCTTTTCCTTTCCATTTAAATTTATACCATGCTTTTCATCTTCCACCCAGATAGCATAATGCTGAGAATACATCCCACTTAATGTCTTCTTTTGTAGGAGTTGGTACAGCCTTATTTTTCTCCCAAAGCTGAGCAGTTCGGGGGGGGGGGGTTGACCCTAGATATTTGTAGGACTCTCAAAGTCTGCATCAACCAAACGGGGGCTTTCACTGGTGGAAATCCTCTTTGTATGCTGGTTTGAGAAAAGCAACTTATTTTCAGGTTCATATAGCAAGAGACGATTCTTCATATTAAAATGGATTGAAGCAGAATGGAAATGGAAGGGGTTGGGGGAAAGACTCTAGCAAGAACTCAAAAGAGGAAAACTAAATGCTTGGCTCCATTCAACTTTGACAGCCTGCTCACTTGTGGACGGGCTAGACAGAGTTCTGCATCCTAACACTGATCACTAACCAAAATCCCTCATAGAATGACTATGGTTAACAGCAGCCCATACCCTCCGGTACAACTTGCTGTCCTCCAGCTGCTGGCATTAATGCTAGTATGCATGAATTGACAGAGTGAAAGCATGCTCTTCTCTCCCCTCCCCCCAACCGCCTTAAACAAAATTTAGCTGTCAGGGACAAGATGTTTTCTGGAGTATTATGAACAATTTGTTTATTTACAAAATTTATACCCTGCCATTCTGCCATTGCAAGGGCCAAGGCAGCTAATGATTTGAAACATACATGATAAAGTTACATTATTAATCTCTTAAAGTCAACCGAACAATTTGTTTATTTACAAAATTTATACTCTGCCATTGCAAGGACCAAGGCAGCTAATGATTTGAAACATACATGATAAAGTTACATTATTAATCTCTTAAAGTCAACCACCTTCCCAAACACACATCATTAAAACAACTTTTAAAAGAGTTTAAAAACAGGGTTAAAATGCATACAAAACATAAAAACATTGATTAGGAAGGAGGGATCATTGAGGGAGTACCAGAAGAAACAAAGAAGTCCTCCCCCGCTGGCAGAAGATGGCAACCAAGGGGGACAGAGGAATCTCCCTGGGGAGAGAGTTCCAGAGCTTGGTGCCATGACTGAGAAGGCCCTCTCCCAGGCTGCCACCTGTCTAACGTCAGAAGGCAGGGGCACCCGAAGCAGGGCCTCCAAAGATGGCCATAACGGTCAGGGGGGTTCATGAGGGATTAGGCCTTTTTTATATATGTTGGTCCCAAACCATATATGGCTTTGAAGATCAAGACCAATACTGTTAATTGGAAACAAACTGCAAGCTAGTGTAGATGGGCCAAGACTGGAGTGATGTAGTCCCTACAGCCCACTCCAGTCAACATCCTGACCGCAGTGTTCTGTTCCAGTTGAAGTTTCTGAACACTTTTCAAGCGCAGCACCATGTAGAACACATTACAGTAATCTAACCTGGATGTTACTAGGGCACCACAGTGACCAGATCTTTTCTATGCAGAAAAGGCTGCAACTGGCTAACTAGTTAAAGCTGGTAAAAGGTACTATTGGCCACAGCTACCGCCTTCTTATCCACCTGCCTGGGTCCAAGAGCATCCCCAGACTACAGACCTGTTCTTTATGGGGGTTGCAGCCCCATCCAGAATGTGTGACAATTTACATCCGGGGTAAGACCTTATATTCACCACCAGTAGCATTTCCACCTTGACAGGATTAAGCTTCAGTTTATTTGCCCACATCCATTCCAGAACTGCCTCCAGGCACCGGTTCAGGTTTCTACGGCCTCCCGGGATCAGCTGGAAGCACGAGATAGAGCTGAGTGTCTTCTGCATATTGGTGACAACCCAGCCCAAATCTCTGGATGATCTCACCCAGTGGTTTCATGTAGATGTTAAAGAGCATAGGGGACCAGATGGAACCTTGCGGAACCCCATCGGCCAAAGGCTAAGGGGCTGAACAAAGGCCCTCCCAGCCTTTTGATTTGAGTACTGCCTTTTGACAGAACACAGGAAGACTGGGGCGGAGGAGGCAATTTCTGTGTTATGGATTTGTCTGCTCTTGTTCCTTGTGGTTACCATGTTGATACGCAGGAGTCCGATAGTAGATGTGAAATTGGACGTGACTTAAGGAATCCTGTTCTGAAATAAATTTTGTCTGTGTTTAAGGGGCTACTGGGTTCCTGTGTAGTTTTGTGGCACCAGATTAAACACAGCTAGTCCTGTTGAATTTTTTATCATGTAGCCATAAACAAGTTAGTTGGAGTATTTTCTCAAGTCTTGTATATGTTATTTGCCTAAACCAACCACTAGAGGGAAGTCTGGTTACATTAGAAACAGATTTGCTCTCATGTAGGATTTAGATTGCCTGTTTCACACTGTAATGAGACTGTTAAAAGTTTTTAACTGCAAAATATCTCCTATGTGTATGAGAAAAAACACCATTACATAATTAAGGACTGTATTATGCTATAACTTATTAAAATATAATTTGCTTATGTGGAAGCAAATTCAGTGGGACTTAGTGCTTAAATAGGGTTGCAGCCTTCAAATAACAGTGTATACATTAGACAAGAGGAAATATAATTTCAGAATGGCAAATGTAGCTGAAGTCTGGAGTTAGATACAAGATGTTTTTCAAGCCATAAAAATGAATGGCAGGGCAATGAAGCCTTAGGGCTTTTCTGCACTAGATGATCGCATTCCCCCAATCAAATTCAGACTACTTAAGATGCATCTGGTTGTGCAGATGGCACCAGGAATTAGTGTAGGTGATGCCTCTTTCTCTTAATATCCTATCAGTTTGGAGGAGGGACTGTTTCATCTTTGCCTTACAAAAGTGGCGTCACAACAGGTTGGCTCTAAGTAGTCTGGCATTCATCTGCTTTGCCATCAGAACCATTTTCCATGGGACGTTTAGGCAGTTGCTCATCCAAACACTGACCAAGCTGAGACGTTCTCAGCCTCATCAGCATAACATGCCTTCAGACTAGCCTGTGTCAATATATGACTGAGAAGGATTTACTCCCAAACAATCCAGCCTATGCTTCTTGGTTATGCTTCTGAATATAAAACAGTATAAAGTACTCCAGTATTACAAACTCTGCACCGTATATAACAATATAGCTCCTATCAATATCCTCATAACAAAAGTCTTTAGTTGATATATATTTATTTCTAATAAATTCAGTAATGATTTTTTTTAAAGTGCTTTTGGATCTAGACTTCAATGTAGCTACAAATTTTTAAAGCAAAGTGTTTACTGTTTGGTATTTATACTCTGCTTGGTTTTGGTACTTTTGATGTAGTATGTTATTAAAACTTTTAATTAAAAAAATGGGGGGGAAAAGACTAGCCTGTGGATCTGATGCATTTATGAAGAGCTGATTGCGATATTGTGATTCTCCTTGCCTGGATGATGGTGATAAGAGTCTGAACTAGCAGTGTGACAAACTACTCATCCTGAGGTTTAGCTCCTAAGGAAAGAAAAAAGGAATTTAAAAATGGGAGCGGTGTTGTAATAGATTATGCAAGACGAATCTTGGTTGGTAATACCAACTAAATCAATGCAGAAACAGTTGACACCACAGCTAACTTCACTGCCTTTGATTAAAATCTCAACCTATGAGTTAGGGTTATAGTAGGGTACCTTGTTAGGTTTCTGTGAAAGTGGATTGAGTCCTGTAATGTGTGCCCTGAGCTGCTTGGAGGAAGTGTTGGATAAAAATATATTGAGTAAGTGCCATTGCATAAATGGCAAGTTTTCAGATGCTGAGCAACTGAGTTCCTGAGACCGAGGTGGGCAGCCTACAGACCCAGTCTGGACTTAAGACCTCCATTTCATACCTTTCAGGCTGCCAACATAATTGTTGGAGGGAAGAGCTGGTATACAGGGAGGTGATGTTACTTTCTGGACCCCACCTCTAGACTTTGATGAAATTACTTGCCTGCCACAGTCTTAGCCTCTTTCATTTTGAAAATTTTGAGTTACTTCTTGGTATCTCTGGTTTCAAAGCTTCCATTAATTGGCACTAAAAAATCTAAAACTGGGAATGTTGCTGCCTTCCTCATAATGCTTAGTTCTCAATTGGCTTGGATTTTAAGGGTGTGTCAATCTACAAATACTTGTATGTGAACATATTTCATTGTCTTTTTATCTGAGAAGTACAGTCACATAGTTTTGTGGCTCTTTGCCAATAGTTTATAATTTACATAAATATCTCTTTCAGCATACTAGTTTAATGTACTGAGCTCAGAAGGTTAGAATAGAGATTTCAATCTATAAACCAGCAGTAGGCTACTGGCTTCTAAACAGTGGCATTGTTCATCATATAGAGAACACTGTTCACATTCAGACTTAAGCAGAGCTGGCATTAAAATTGAGCTAATTTGCTTCATGTGACTTCTCAGCTGTGTTTTTTCATATAAGCCTTTCGCTTCTTTTCTTTTGGAGTCTTGTTTTGCAAAAATCAGAATGGTTGGGAACCTTTTAACTGTTTGTTAACCTGTCCGAACTTTTATACTTGTCTCAGACTTATGTGGCATAGTTTAACCATGTGAAAGTCTATATTAGCATTATCCAATTTGTTAATTTAATTATTCTATACCTTTCTTACCAAGACTCCAGATGGATTACAGAATTTAAAAAATGCAATAAAGATAATAGACAGGGAACAATTCAATAAAATCGGATCACACCATTAGGCAATGAACAATGCAATAGAACTGGATTTTGTACCATTAGAGAAGAATGAAATAAAATACTGTAAACAAAGCAGTAGGTGGGGAAAGAGGAAAAAAACTGCTTTAAAATTTACACAGACAGTTTAAACAACAACCATGTTATCCTTATAAAAAGTGTTTTACATACTCCTGGCTTGATACATTCCTTTGTAAAAATGTTCTCCTAAAAATTGTTATATACTTTCTGTGAAATAACTTGCACGTAGAAGCCTTCCTGACCTTATCGGTAGGCTATCCCACAAGATGGGAGCCAAAATTTGCAGACAGTTGAAATTTGGTGAGCCTTATATTGCATTTACTTTACAAATAATTTCATTCACAATGATAGATCTTGTTTTGCATTTGCGATTTTTTTGGTCAGATTTAAAACAAATACCTAATAAACCTGTAGATAATACGTTTAGGTTATCATCTGGCATTTCTTTTGCTTTCTTCAGAATTTCAAAGAATATTCCAACAACAAAAGATGTCGAACCTCTTCTTGAAATAGACGGGGATATTCGTAACTTTGAAGTATTTTTGTCTTCTCGAACTCCTGTTCTTGTAGCACGTGATGTAAAGACCTTCTTACCATGTACTGTAAACCTTGATCCAAAGCTCCGAGAAATCATTGCAGGTGAGCATATTGCAATTTTAACTGCATAGTATGCAAGATTTTAATATTGCGTGTATGACAGTTTTCTGAGATACTTTCAATGTTTTCTCCTTGTGTCAAAATTTCTTTTGTGGGCAGTATTCCTGTGAGTCAGATAAGAAGTGGCCAGAGTTAGGGACTACCAAGACCAAGTGAAAGACCCTCAGCAGGGGAAGCAGGCCTAAGAACTTGGGTGAAAGCAGGTGGAAGTAATCAGGATTGAACTAGCTAGCCTGCAAGGTGACTGTTAATCTTCGAATGGCTGATTGGAACTGAGCTAATAAAAAAAAAACAGGCAGCTTTGGCATCTCTTGAGTGGTGACTCAACTTTGACCGTGTGGATACACCAAGTCCCAGGGCAGTGGGGCCCCCTGGCTAGGGAGGCATTGAAAATCCTCAGGAAATATGATGCAAGTTTAGCATCAAGAACAAATTCTAGCCATGGAGTTTTATTCCATTATCTGGTGGTCTTTTTTAGATTGACCTAAGCACTATCGGAAGGACCCCAGAGCTAAGATCCCAGATACATAAGCATAGTAATTTCTTTTTCTTCAGCACAACTACTATGGGGGCAAACGTTATTAAGGTGCCACTATAATCAGGTACCACCAAGTTTCAGCTTGGTAGCCGTCATCCAGCTCATTACTGACTTCAAGCACCAGTTTAAAATATCAACAACTTTCTTGGAATTAGGTGGAAAAGAAACAGAGATGGGCTGTCATCTGCATATTGGTGACACAGCAGCCCAAATCTCCTGATGACCTCTCCCAGTGGCTTCATGTAAATATTCATGGAGATATTACATAGCTTGAGGGATAAGATCGAACTCGGTGGAAACCCAATGGGCCATAGGACAGCGCAGGAATCCACTAGCACCGCCTTCTGGGACCAACCTTACAGATAGGACTCGAAACACTGTAAAAGAGTGTCCCTTAGTCTCATAATAAAATGTGGTTTTATTTTGTATATCTTAATTTGTTAAGTGGCCATGGTGTCTTTTGTGAGGGCAGAAAGGTGGCTGATCTGGCCACCCAGATACACGTCAGAGTAACATTAACATTACACTACTGCAATACACTGTGCGTAGGTCTCCCCTCAAAATCAATCTGGAAACTCCAAGTGGTGCAGAATACCATGGCCTGGCTATTATTGGGAGCTAGATGGAGCACACGTATGACTCCCATCCTGCAGGCACTTCACTGGCTGCCCATCAGTTACTGGGCTCAATTTAAGGTATTAGCAATCACATATAAAGCCCTTCATGGCCTTGGACCCGCATGTCTGTGAAACTGCCTCTCCCCCTACATTCTGCCATGACAGCTTCGCTCATCAGAGTAGGGTCTTTTGGAGAGGCCAGCCTGCCAATGAGCAAAATCAACAGCTGCCTTCTCTGTTGTGGCCCCCACCAGCATGCTTGTGGGAGTCAGGAAGGTTCCCAGTCTCCTAGCTTTCTACAAACGGTGCAAAACTGAATTATTCAAGAGGGCTTTTCCGCACAGGCAATAGAGCTGCAATGTACTAAATGATTCTCATGTGTAGAGCTTACTGAAACTAGGATCCTACTGTGGAATTTTGTATTCTCTAATGTGACGTGTCAGTACTTATGCTTTGCTTCATCTATGTTTTTAGACTTCTGGTTGGTTCTGCAACCCTAATCATATTGCATTGTTTATTGAATGGCCCTGTCAAGAAACTGGTCACTAAAAGCAGTTTCTTGCTAAATTTAAACAGTGTTTCATGGTGAAGCCTAGTTAAAAATCATGGAAGGATCTCTCTAGAGCTGCTTGTAGCTTCAAAGAGTTAGATAAGGGAGATGGGAGGCAACCCAGATGCCTGTCTGGCAGTATCAAGGCCTCACAAAGCCACAAGAATTGAGGAATTTACATTCCATCTCATTAGTACCAGAGCTTGTGGGTGGGAGAAAGTGTTTGTTTAATTTGATTCTATGCAGCTGTAGAGTGTTCGGTCTAATTGGCAAACTCACTTGATTGGTTGAGTCACCTGGTTAGCAATATACCTGATCAGTCTAGTTGCATCATTTGCTGTACATTTGATTGGTCAACTAGAATCAGGCCTACATGGATCACTGACTTGCTGACCATAAATGGAAGATCTTTCATTCTAGTTTTGCCTGTGTTTGGATTACGTCTGACTTGGGGACACTTCTTGATTCTGTGTGGGTCCTACTGACCAGAACTCTTGCCTTGCCTTTTGAAACCCTATTGGACTCCATCTTGCTTGGTAACATCTGAAACTTGAACCAATGCTTGTAAATGTGCTTAGCTTAGAAATATAGTTTTGTTATTTTTATTCTCACTACTCACTGCTCTTTTATTGTCTGTTCCTGCACAATTTTATAATAAATCACTTTCCTTATATTTTGTGGTGTTCTTGGGCTTTGGGCTTTCAGTCTGAATCCAGTAATTTAGCCCATATTGGCTACAGTTATCAGAGTAATTGTTTCCTGGAAGTCACCTTGTAAGTGTCCTCCTTTACAGGGTTGACTTTCTTGTTCTTGATTCTGAGGGCTAGAGGCTTTGTCTCTTGGTCTGTGGCTGCCTGGGTAGGAAGGGGACTGGTGGTAGCGATGCTCTGAGGTGAGAGGACTCACACTTGAGGCGGGCTTGGCTTGCCCTACCTGCCCCTTAAACAGGACTTTGGCTTTACGGTCCTTTGACAGTTGCAACCATCAGTTGTATTGACTCTGTGTAATCAACCTTGAGTCCATGTGAGAAAGGTGGACTATAAACAACATAAATAAATATAAATTTTGTAAAGTAAAATAACTGCTTTGGATAGAAGTTCTTCAGGGTCTTCCTATCACTGAAAAATGGCCATGGGTTGCTTAAGACGCTGGACTGCAGGCTGTGGAAGGCCAGTAGTTCAGCAGTTCAAGACCCAAGTGCCGCATGACGGAGTGAGCTCCCGTCTCTAGTTCCAGCTCCTGCCAACCTAGCAGTTCGAAAGCAAGAAATTGCAAGTAGATAAATAGGTACCACTTCGGTGGGAAGGTAACAGCGTTCCGTGCGCCTTGGGGTTTAGTCATGCCGGCCACATGACCACGGAAACGTCTTTGGACAGCGCTGGCTCTTCGGCTTTGAAACGGAGATGAGCACCGCAACCCTAGAGTCGGACTGGACTGGCTTTCGAGCAAGGGAACCTTTACCTTTACCTTGGCTATGTCTTATCTTTCACGTGTCTTATCTTTCATGTTGAATATTTCAGATGTCCGTGCTGCAAGAGACCAGATGAACATTGGAGCAATCCCATACCCACCACTGCCTTTACATGAGTCAGCTCCTAGAGCTTCATCAGTCTTTAGCCAGCAATCATCAGCCTGCTCTTCAACACACTCCTTTAACGGGCCTTTCAATGGAGGAGTGGTATCACCCCAGCCTCACAGCAGCTACTACAGTGGTATGACAGGACCCCAGCATCCATTCTATAATCGAGTAAGAAAGGAAGTGCCTGTTTAAATTTACTCTGGATTGTATTTTGTTCTAATATTATGAATGCTTAGTTAAAAATACTATAGGACAACAGTAGGAAACTATTGCCAAAGTGATGGTTAGCCTGTTTGATTAATAAGCACATGGCAAACTTAAGCTATTCTGTAGAGTTTTTGTGGAGGAGAAGTTTCTTTTTGGTTGGAATCCTACACCGGAATGCATATTTTTAAATGTTCTTGAAAATTGCCTGAATGCTATATATAAGCGTGCACATCAAAACAGGACTTTAAGCAGTTCTGAATCTTTGTGTAAGGGCTGGGGGCAGCAAAATGGATTGAATACCGAGGAACCCATAGTATGTATGGAGGTGAAGGGATTTATATTGGAGAGTCAGGCATAAATTAAAATTATTCATTTTTAAGCATTTGCACAGTGTCCCACCCTATGAGTATGGCCTCACACCACATCATTGAGCCAGACTTCTTGGGGACTTAGCACATAGCCAGTACTGTGCTTATTAAAAAAATACTTGGAAGAGGTTTGAGCAAGGATTCCACATTGCAGTCCGGACATGTATTGAACAATTCTTTATGACTGCAGTTTATTTTTTTACAATGTGGGCTTCACTATGCAAAATGGATGAAAATTGACCTTGGACTCTGTAGAACTAGGCTAAAATAGCCTTGAGCAAGAAAGATGGCTTTGATAAATACCCTGTCTATCACCCTTAGTTCTTTACAGGAAACATCAGTATTTGTATGATAGATTTGAAGATTCTTGTAGTGAGAATTGTAAAGCTCTGTGATTTTGGAAGATAGTGTAGAAATTAAATAGAGTGTAGAAATTAAATAGCCGCACTGTAAGTTGTCCCTCTGGGAAGAGGATCTAGTGGAATACTCCTCACAGATGCTTACAGCATAAGCTTCTGATCACATCTACTTCTGTGCAATCCTTCTACCATAAGAATGTAGCTAAATGGCCTTCCCTTTAATGTTGCTGCTCTGGCAGTTCTAAATTAGATTATTTAGTTAACTCTGTAAAGAAATAATACAATTGTCATAATGTCATTACATTTTATGTTGTCCTAGTTTTTTCTCATTCAACTAATTTGGAAATCGTACCTTGGCCTTGGGTGGGGTAGGTCACTAGGTAACTGCCTAACATACTATCTTCTGATCATTTCAGAAGACTTTGGAAATTACCTCAGAGTGAGAATTTTCAGTTTTTTGTTTTCCATTCTTAAACAAATGGTATTTGTTGAAGTAAGTTTTCCTTTTGATTTTTGTAATTGTCTTTTTTTGTTGTTACATGTTTCTTTCCATAGCCATTCTTTGCCCCATATGTTTACATGCCAAGGTATTACCCTGGCAGTTCTCATCTCATCCCACGTTCATCAATAAAATCGAATTTGTCCAGAGATCAGAGTCTAGTAAGTATCTTGGGGAGGGGAGTAAATGAACGTACTAACTTTTATACTAAAATTAGTCAGTTGTACAAAAACTGATGTTAGTGCATAGATATACAAAATCTGAAGATAAGGTTAGCTCGGATTGCAAAACCATGTTTTGTTTCACCTTTTCACAAGCTTGTATCCATGGAAACTTTTGTATTGTAAGTGCTTCACTTCAGTTTTGACTGGAATTAAGGAATTCCCATTACAGTAAGTAATAGATGTAGGCATATATGCCCCTAACATTCTTCATTTGTGAATTTAGGCTTAATTTTTTAGAATAAAATTATTAACTTTATTATTTACAAGCCTAGTGAGAAGATAAAATGTTCATTTTCGGATTAGTTTAAGGTGATTGATATCAGAAAGACCTAGGGAGCCAGCTAATTAAACATTCACTTATTTACATTCAAATGTAAAACATTTTATTTATCAATTAGAATGAAAACGAAATTGTACTTATCCTTTACAATACAAATTTAGCTCTTTAGATGCTTACATAATTGTGCCATGATTCCATAAATAAAAATTGGGTAACTGTTGTTCTCATAGTGAGCTTGGTTCAAATGGGCGTAGGAAATTTGTCCCAGTTACCTTAGTTCGAAAAATAGGTGCCTTTTTAAGTCAAAGGTTTGCTGAAGTTTTTAAAACATTCTTACAAATTTGCTCAAACTAGGGGTAGGCAATACAAGGCCTGCTGGCCACATCTGGCCTGTAAAGTAGGGTTGCCAGGTCCAGGTTGGGAAACTCCTGGGGATTTGGGGATGGAGTCTGGGGATGATAGGGACCTCAGTGTGGAGTACAATACCATAGAGTCCGCCCTCTAGAGCATCCGTTTTCTCTAGGGGAGCTGATCTCTGGAGATGAGCTGTAATTCTGGGGGATCACCAGGTCCCACCTGGAGTCTGGCATCCCTTCTGTGAAGGCTTCTATTTTGGAGGAGCTCGTTCTTCAGTTTTTCTGTAAATGGCAAGTCCACTGCTGTCTGGCTGTGCAAGGTTGTTAGCCCAAGCCAGGCAGAATGCCTCGGTGAGCCAGGTAAAACATTTTTGAGTGTCATTTTCCCTAGCCCTGATTTGAAAACGTTGTTTTTCTAGAATGGTACAGAATTTGATACCTCTTCAGCTATTGTTTCTCTCCAGTTTTCACTGAATGCTTAACCATTTTTTATCCAGACCATAATAATGTGTTGTTGTTGCTAGGATATGATCAAGGAGGATGCTGATGAGGGGCTTCCTTCACCCACAGACCCCTCAATGGTAAATGAGTAGTCATGTGGTGTGGAACCTTAGCATCTCATTGCTGCTTCGACAGTGATGAGTCTGCTTCAGTTATAACTGCAGTCCACTAACACTGCATCAGTGGCTTGATGAGCAAATAGAATAGATGGAGACTAATAAGCATAGTTTGTGAATGAATAGCAAACTATTTGCCTTTCCCTGCTGCCTGCTGTCGTACATGCAGTCCCTTTAGCTGTGGATGCAGTGTGTCCCTTCTTCATTAGCAGCACATTGTACTGGCTAGTGAAAGGTACTTAGTATATTTAGCTTATTTATTGTTGTAGAAATGAGTGTTTGATGCCTTCTCTGAATGTTTTTAGCCAAATAACCCACCCACCCTCCTTTCTCAGTTGTATCAGGGCATAAAGCTGCTGGAGTTGACAAGAGTTACAGCTGGACTTGAGGATGGAAGAGAGGAGGAAAGGTTTTCAGTCGTGAGTCTTAGGAGATCAGACAGGCTATATATTTCTCCACCATAGTGATATGTAATGATATAAATGATTACATGCACCTTAGGTCTTATTTCCAAAACGTTGATCTTTCTCTCTTTTAATTCAGTCATCTAAAATCAGTAAAAATTCTTTCAGGACTGAACCTTGGCCTGTCAAGGGCTTTACACTGTTTTCTGCAACAGCTTTCACTGGTATGATTTGGGTTTAGCGTTCATAGTCCAAACACTCATGAGCCTGTGTAGTGGTTTGTGGCAACTAGCATGGTTCATTGGTATATCCCAGCCTCCCCTCTCCTCTTTCCCACATACCTTGCTATTCAGTTATAGCAAGTCTACCACCACAGGGGGTACAAGACTGGCACAAGTGTCAAAGCAAAGCTTAGGAGAAACAAGAAAATGGACCAGTTTTATGAAAAGAAAACTGGAATGGTTGTGATAAGTTTTAAAGATCGGCCCTACCACTGTCCTTGTGTTGAACAGCACCCAGTCTGAAGCTATGTTCAGAAAGACTGCTTTGCTTCATGAGATCTTTCATTATGATACATACACTGTCACATAAATGGATAAATTGATACAGAAAGTATTCTAATTCATGTACCATATGTCACATAAATGGATAAATTGATACAGAATTGATACAGAATTGGCTGGAGGCCAATTCCCTGTTGTTAAATCTGATTTCAGACAGGGTTTTTAAATAGATAACGAAGTTTACTTTTTGAAAACGGGTCAGATAAAGGGATACATAAATGGATAAACGGATACAGAAAATGTTCTTGTCCATGTACCATAGGCTAGAGGCCAATTCCCTGTTGATAAATCTGATATAAGACGGTTTTTAAATAGACAGTGAATTTTACTTTTAGAAAATTGGTATGTTGCAAACTTGTAACTTATTTTTAGGATCATCAAAAATAAGGTCTTCAGCTAGTTACAAAATCTAGATTGCGTACAAGGCTGTTACACCAGTAAAATGTAGTAAACCAGTGTTGTGATTTGCTGCTAGGCCATGTTGGCAGTGAAAGCAAGGAACTTCCAGCACAAGCCATCCCATAAGGCATCATGGGGGAAGTCCCAGCTATACTTTCTATCCTCAGATTAACAATATTGTCAGTACATTACATATTTGAGCCTCTTGAGAAGCCATGATTTTTTTTCGTAACAAATGTCACGAATCTTCCATACCTTAAAGTCTGAGCTGGCATTTGGCTGGCATTATTAGGATTATTCCAAGTAAAAAATGTAACAAGCCACTATGGTGTAGAAAAATATTCTTCAGTGTGTACTATCTAAAGAGTTGCTTTAGGTGTGTGCAGCTTAAAGACATGGGAGTGTCCAGTGGGCTTCTTGCCTCTTATCAGACAGAAGGTTGCTGCAAATCTTATTGTGTTTTGGAAAGCAGTTCAGTGTTCGTTATGGTGTGGGGCGGGGTTATAGAGTTTTAGAAACAGGCCTAAATACCCATTGAGTGTGCAGAACTGCCCACATAGTTTTTTGGGTCTTGGCAAGAATAGTTAATCAAAAGAGGCAGATACTGTTGTGGTATATTTCTGTCTTATTTTCCATCACTTTAAAGGGGGGGGGGTCACGTTGTGTGTTTGCTGATTCTTTATAGGTTTTTCTCCCTCGTGTTCCATGTTAAGCATTTTACTTTTGTGTTACTTTTTGTCCCTTTCTTAAAGCATTGTAAAACTGGGTTAAACAGACAGAGACAGGTACAGCAACTTCTTGCGCTTGTGTTTTTAGATGATCATTACGCACCATATCATACTAGTACTTCATGCTGGGCTGCTTATATACTAATGCACTTGACCAACTTTGAGGTTTGCTTTGACATCCTGCTTTTCAGATTTTTTTTTTTGCATGGCAAATACTTTGTAGAAGAATGTTCTTTGTGACTTCAATGGAAAAACACTACAGCTGAAAAATGGTGCTAGTTTTAAGTATAAGTTTAATTCACACCCTCAGTGTCAGTACTCCAGTAGGGGTGTGCATTTGGATCTTCCCTAGCGAAAAATACACCGAAAGAATCCCGGATATTTTTGGGAACCAGAAGGATCAGGAAAACAGCTGAGAAGGCAGGAGGCTGCTCTCCTCCTATCAGCTGTCCCCTGATGCTTCTTCTACAGTCCATTTAAACCAGGCTAGTTGAAAGGGACTGCAGAAAAGGTTGGGAAATATCTGAGAGGCTGGGAAACTGCTCCTTGCCTACCAGCTGTTCCCACCTTTTCTTTTGCAGTACATTTAAACCAGGCTGGTTTAAAGGGACTACAGAAAAGATCTGGGAAACTGCTCCCTATCTATGAGCTGTCCCCCAAGGCGTAATCTTCGTGGGGGCGGTGGGGCTTCAGCCCCCGCCGAAATTTTCAGGAAGGTGCTCAGCCTCCCCCGGGAGCCACCCTTTCTCCTAGCAAAGCAATGCCTCTGGCCCAGCCCCAGCCCCCCCCCCCCGGGAAATTGGAAAGTCTACACCCTTTTGTCTTCTGTGGTCCATTAAAACCAGTCTGGTTTAAAGGGACTGCAGAAAAGATCAGGGAAACATCTGAGAGGCGGGAGCTGTGGCTAAGCTGTGTTTTCTGGCTTTACCACTTCTGGGTTGGGATCCCCCTGTTTTTTTTCCATCTTGGGTCTATTGGACCACAAACAATTCAGGATTTCCAAAAAAAATCTTGGATCCAAATACTTTGCTGGTATTGGGGTCTGTGATTTTAAGAAAATCCCAAAAAGTTTTGGGGTCCAATAGACCTGAACTCAAAAAAATCAGGGGGGAAAACCTGCATACCCCTAATCTCTAGAAGCATTTGCATTCTTTATTCAGACATTGCTTGTTATAAGGAGTGATCTGGATTACAGTGAATCTCTTTCACACAGTTTGTGCACTGGCATCAGGAATGTTAATATTTTAACAGTTTCTCTTAATGTTAGTGAAAAATTCCACTAACATATTCCATGCAGAAATTCCTTGCTCTTCACTGCTTAGATCTGTGAGGATTTCCAACATCTGCATCTGTTACATTTTAGATCTTAGCCCTTTTCTGCCCTTCTCTCTGTTGCTTACATTGTCCAGCAGTTGAGTGCAGCAGGTCACCAAATATGAATTCTGTACATGTATGGAAAATCTACTAGAGCCATGATATTTATTTAATATAGATAAACCTGACTAGTGCATCTATCTTTTTAATTGCTTCATTTATGCTTCACATTTCTCCACAGTGGGGACCCCAAATGGCTTACATCTTTCTCCCTTTCTCCATTTTCTCCTAGCAACAACCCCGTGATGAGTTAGGTTAGGCCGAGAGTAGGTGACTGGCCCAAGGTCACCCAGGGAGCTTCCACAGCAAAATTGGGGGGGATTAAAACCTGGTTCTTCCAGATCCTGCACTCTAACCACTGCACCACTGGCTTTACTGTAATGCATCTAGGTTTTACTATAATATGTGCATGCTTTAATCTTTTGTGTGGGATTTTAGCTAGACTATTCTAGTTCACTTTTAATATAATTTCTTATCTTATAAGAAGGGTGAGTTTTATAAAGAACTTTCTTCTCATCAGAAATGACTGCTGGTATTTTGAATGAAGAACTCTTTCACCTGTGCATTGAATGCAACAGGCTTTTGTAATTTTGCAGTCTATGGGAGCATATACCCTGTAAACTGAGTCTCCCTCTCTCTTTCAGTCACTATGGAATAAAGAAATCCCTCCACCGCATACCCTTTTTACTCTGTTCTTATATCTGATCACAATGGGTGGAATATATCACTATGTTTAAGAGGTTTTTAGAATTAAATAGTATAGCTGACCCCCTGGGTTGTAAAGAAAAAAAGATCATGCTTTGTCAATATCTAATTGTCTAATTTGGGATGTAAGGAATGGTCCTGAATTTTGTAATAAATATTTTAGAAGCTTGTCCCAAAGATCATAAAATCCTTCCCCCACATTGTGTTAGTTACCTGTTGATTGCTAACCTATTTCACATGTCTTTTACATAAAACTTTGGAATGATAGCTGCATTATCCCTAGGACTTTATCCTGCGGTTATACAAATAGTACAGGACTAAATTGGCAGTCATTCTGATTCTTTTGGTGTACAAGACACAAGGTTGGATCCAGCAGAAAAACTCGTGGAAGGATTTGGAGGGAAGAATTTTTCCCAGTCTTCTTCTGTCATCCTGCTGTTGTGTCCCAAAATCTGCTCTGGGGATTAGTGAACTCTCATGAGTTCTTGCTTGGAGCATTTTGGGGACATACAGAAATCGGCTGAAGAAAGGAAGAAGGGTGGAAAAATCTTGTTTTCCATCTCCTTCCATGTGATTTTTCACTGAATCCAATTCATCAACTTCAGCATCCTGGGCTTTTATTTTAAATGAAAGCAACTCTTGAAGACTGCAAGGGAACACACAGCTCCTCTATAAACTTTTGTTTTATTCCTAACCTCCCTTGGGTATCACTGCAGACTGTTTTTCAGACTTCTTCAGGATGCTCTGACTGTGTTCAGTTTAAGCTGCTGCCGATTCCTGGAAGTCACTTCACATGGGGATAAGAGCCCCCAGGAGGATGATCACCCTTCCCCCCCTCAGAAAGCATATAGGGAAACTAAGAAAATAGCATAGTTTTTCTGTCCCCTCTCAAAGTTACCTCAGTGTTCTGGGGTTCTCTTGCCTAAAGATTCTCAGTGAGTTCTGCAGTGAAAGTATGCTCTTTCCTACAATTTTGGGTTCCTGTTTATCTGCTTAGGCTTCTGCAATCAATGAGTCCTGTAGTCATCTGGATTATGAAAGAGGTGGGGTGATGATTCTAAATTGGACTGACTGTTGTCTAAAGAAAAAGTTGAATGAACACTCTTACCTTTTAAGTATGAGCCACTTCACTGACAGGACAGAAACTTGTGTTTTTAAGGACCTGTGCAAGTAGTGAAGGACAATAAATCGCTGTGGCTTTCCTGACCTCTTTGTGCACACAGCTTTCAAAACATGCAATTGTTTCCTTCTGATATGGAAGCTAAACCTATGAAGGTGGCCCTTCTGCTGTCCTAACACTTCTGCATGATTGTAAGTGAAGGCTTTTGTTCTCTGCTTCACTGATCCCACCCACCTTGGAACTCCTTCTTAAAAAAACAGTCTCAAGGACACTATACTGATTATTGCTGTTGTGGGATGAGGTAGTCCCATTTATTGTATTTCAGCAGTGGTAGGAGAACATGACAAGAAAGGTTTTGAACATATTCCAAATTTTTGTGCACTTTTGTTAGTCTTCCTGCTCTGCGCATTAAAGGAGGCAGAGAAAGTGAAAAAATGAGTTGTTGAGAGTCTTTTCTTCAAGGCTTCTGTGCCTCACATTTAGAGGCCGTACACCTGCGTAAAGCCTAGATTCAGAATTTTCTGGAACTGATGTTTTAGGTGCAAAAATCCTCAAACACGGGACTGTGCAAGCCCAGGGGGAAAGGAGCTGCACCTTTACTGTTCTTTCATCTACTGCAGTGGTAGCATTGAGACAGTTAGGAACTTTGAAAGACTAACCCTGAAAGAAAATCTGCAGGCAATTTAATCTCTAGTTCAAAGATATATATTCTTTTAGTTGTTATTCTAGTATTACTGTACATAGTCAGGGCTTTTCTCTGTTTTGTAAGTAATTTCTTTCTCCTCGTCGGAAACGCCGGTGCAAAAAACTACTGTTGTGTGGGATAACTCCTTTCTTCCGATG
>NW_015163619.1:889329-921768 GCF_001447785.1 Gekko japonicus | reverse complement strand
TAAAATCCTCCCCACCCCACAGATCTTCCACCGGGGCCTTTTGGGAAATGCTTTTTGTGGGGGCTGCTGTATGCATCTTTCCCTCACTGATGGCATGGAAATGGCAGTGGCATTCTGTTGTGAGCCTGTGTTTGGTTCTGCAGCTGCCCTTTTCAAAATAACTATTCCTTTTCCTAGTAAAAGTGACATTGTCAAGCATCCAATCTGAATTGGCTATTTGAGGTCACTGAGTAGCTTGGTTTTCCATCAGAATGAATGCAGTGCTATGGAAAAGCCAAATCTGGCTTTGTGACCATCGCTGTTTTGTGTTATGTTTCCACCAGAAATGGTGCTGAAGTCGCTGCCTCTTGGGGTATTACTAGCAATTAGACCAGTGAAAAAAGAAACTCCCGGGTTGTCCTTCCTCATTCCCAACAATTTCATGTTGTATAACTATTGAAAATTACTACTTGCCATGTGATGCTACAAGCCCCTGCTTCTCATTTCCCATCATTTCATCTTGAGTTTCAGATGCAAAATCTTATTGTTTATGCAAGTGGTATTTGTTTCTATACCTTTTCTGCCGAACTGATTTCTTCAATGACCTTTTGTTTTGTTCCCTTCTCTAGTTCTTATTCTGTTTCCCTCTTTTGGGAACTTAGGTGGAAAAAGAGGGTGAATATGCAGTTAATGAACTTCTGTAGTGAAATTTCTGTTGTCAGGCAGTCCCTTGCTACCAAATCCTCCAGAGAATTTCCCATCAGGCAAACATCCTATGGTGATGTTTATGTTATTTTCATCTTGAGTTTCAGATGCAAAATCTTATTGTTTATGCAAGTGGTATTTATTTCTATACCTTTTCTGCCGAACTGATTTCTTCAATGACCTTTGGTTTTGTTCCCTTCTCTAGTTCTTATTCTGTTTCCCTCTTTTGGGAACTTAGGTGGAAAAAGAGGGTGAATATGCAGTTAATGAACTTCTGTAGTGAAATTTCTGTTGTCAGGCAGTCCCTTGCTACCAAATCCTCCAGAGAATTTCCCATCAGGCAAACATCCTATGGTGATGTTTATGTTATTAACAGCTACACATATTACAATTGCATGGAACTAGAAGAAGAAATACCCTACTGAAGCTGATGAGTAGTTTGAAAAAGTGCTAAGGATGAAAAAACTGATGCATCATCTCCAGAAGGAAGAAGCAACCCCCACCCCCCAAACACTGGACCTAAAAATGCTTTAGAAGTTCATGACATTAAAAAACAAAAGAGCTCTCATACCTCACCAGTTTGAAAGGTTGGCGTATATTGTCAGGATGTAGTCAAGAAGAAGCAGTGTCAAAAGCAGTCCCACACAGGCCCTGACCTGGATAGCCCAGGCAAGCCCAATCTTGTCAGATCTCGGAAGCTAAGCAGGGTTTGCCCTGGCAAGTGAGTGGAAGGGGGACCTCCAAGGAATACCAGGGCTCAGGACGCAGAGGCAGGCCATCAAGCCCCCTCTCTGAAAATGTCCCAAGCCCCACTAGGGGTCACCAGAAGTCACCATGACTTCCAGGCATGCAAGCACCCCCCCCCCCAAAAAAAAAAGCAGTCCCACACAGTACTTTCAGTGTGGGCCTTAATTTAATATCCATTGTTGACATTACAGACAGAATTTTGCTACTGTAATGGTTTTTCTTTTTTAGTTAATAACAAAAATTGTAAATGTATACATTTCTACTTCTGATTTTTCTTTATATTCCACCTGAAATTACACCATCCATATATACTTTAAACTAACATCCAATTCCAGGTTTTTAAAGAAATACTATATTTACAGGAAACGTTTTCTTGTTTTTTTAGGCAAACATAAATGGTCGTGTTTTAGCACAGTGCAACATCGATGAACTGAAGCGAGAGATGAACATGAATTTTGGTGACTGGCATCTTTTCAGAAGCACAGTAAGACCGTTTTCAAATCATATATGTAAATACAGACTCTTGTTGTGTCGTCAATACCTGGCTGGCCTGATCTCATCAGACCTCAGAAGCTAGGCAGGGTTGGACCTGGCTAGTGCTTGGATGAGGGACCACCAAGGAAGTCGAGGGTTGCTACACAGAGGAAGACAAGGACAAACCACCTCTGTTTGTATCTTGTCTTGAAAACCCTACAGGGTGGCTATGAGTCGGCCACCGTTTGATAGCACTTTGCAGACAGATGTGTTCTTAGATGAATGTACATAGGATTGCAGGTTTATAGTAATTTGTTTACTTTGTCTTCAAGGTATAGTTTATACTGAAAAAAAATTACTAAATATAGCTGTGTCAGGCATGGAGTTTTCAGTTTTAACAAGGCATGGGACTCTTTTTAACAGACATGGGACTCTTTTTAACAGACACACATTTATTTTCTTCATTTTTATACTGCTTTTCTCCCCAGTGGGAACACATAGGGCTTTTCTGCATTCTCATTTTCCTTGCTTTTATGTTCCTGTTTCAGGTTTTTTTTCTGTTCTGCATATGTTTTATTTCTTCTAGTGGTCAGTTCTGTATTACATCACTTTATTGTCGACATAAAAGCCGGCAGTTTAAATCTGCAGGGAGATATGTCACACATAAAATGGTGTAATATCAAATTGACCTCTAGTGGGAGCAAACCGTGTGTGGAACAGACCCCCCCCCCCTTGCAGCAGGAACACACAACTGAGGAAAATGAGAATACGGAAACCCCCATAGTGGCTTACATTGTTCTTTGCTCCTCCATTTTACTATCGCAACAACACTGTGAGATAGGTTAGGGTGAGTTTGTAACTGACCCAAAGTCATCCAACGAGCTTCCATGGCAGAATGAGGATTTGAACCTGAGTTAACAGGATCCCAGTGTGACACTCTAACCACTGCACCACACCGGCTCTCTTACATTGAGGGGAGTCACAGTATGAGGCCAGGGGTCATTTTGTAGAAAAAGAGGTGCAGGAGCTCATTAGCATACCTCTTAGCGTAACTCATTAGCATATGCCATGCCCCCTGACATCACTGGAAGTGTGTCAGAAGGGGAAGCAAAAAAAGGGGGGGAGGCATCTTCAAAAGCCTCCCCTTTCTTTCCCCAGCCGGCCTGCCAAGGCAGGGGACGGGGGGGGGAAGTGAAGAGAGAAGGGGTTCAAAGTTTAAACCCCTTCTCTCTAGAGTTGCGCCGCCGCTTTCCATTGTATTCTATGGGGCCATGGAATACAATGAAAAGATTACGCCGCTGCTGCGGCGCAACTCTAGAGAGAAGGAGTTTAAACTTTAAACCTCTTCTCTTTTTGCTTCCTCCGCAAGCCCGCTGGGGGTGGGGCTTGCCACTACTGCCATTTGTGCCCGCTCCAGCCCCAAATGACCCCTGAAGAGAACGTTTTCTCCCAGAGCCTTCCCAGCCAGCATTTTCTTGAGTTGGTCTCAGTATTCCTGGGACCTTTCTCTCTGTCCCTTATTCCTGCTCCTGTGAGACAGCTGGAAGTATCTGGTAGTGCTGCACACCACTCTATCTTTTGACTCTCAGAGAGAGATAGCTGATAGAGAAACCCTCTGCCAACCCTTTGTTTTGTCTCCAAAGCCCTGAATAACTGAACATAGTATTATTTATTTAATATTTGGAAAATGTCTGTGCTGCCTCTTCAGAGTCCTGCTGGAAGCAGTTTACAATTAAAAACCAAAGTATATATCCCTCCATAACCAAGCCATTAGACATGTGCAGCATAAAAAGTATCCATAAAGCAGAAGCAGGCCGTTAAAACTGGTAAGATAAAAGTTTAACCTTAGTTAAAATCCTGGGTAAAGAGATGTGGTTTAGCCTGATGCCTAAAATGAAATAAAGTAGGTGCCAGCTGAGCCTCAAGGGGGAGGGAGTTCTGAAGGCCACCACGAAAAAATTGCCCTGTCTGTAGTACTGTCTGTCTCACTGCTGAAGGTTGGGGGCCCAGACAACCGGGCTTGAGAGACAAGTCTTAATGGGTGGGCTGGATAGTATTGGAAGAGATGGTCTTTAGCTCCTGCCAAGTGTGCTGGTTATTATTATTGTTATTATTTACATTTATAGACCGCCCTTCCCCGAAGGGCTCATGGTGGTGCACAACAGGTTAAAATACAAATAAGTTAGTTTCAATTTAAAATAAAATTAGCAGTGCTAATCGGTGGCATAAAATTGTGCTTAATTCCTTCCCTCCCTCGGGTGGATCAGGGACCGGTCATCGGGGAGGCTTTATCCATTCTAATTACAATTACAATTATTATTATTATTGTTGTTGTTGTTGTTGTTGTTATTAATCTATAGACCAACTTCCCCAAAGGACTTATGGTGGTGCACAACAGGTTAAAATACAAATAAGTTAGTTTCAATTTAAAATAAAATTAGCAGCGCTAATCGGTGGCATAAAATTGCGCTTAATTCCTTCCCTCCCTCGGGCGGATCAGGGACCGGTCATGGGGGAGGTCCAGGTAGAGAGTTCAACCAGGCTGGACAGATCGAGGACAGCCAGATGTCTTTTGGGACAGGGATCTTCTGAGGGCAAGGCTCTTTGGGGAACAATACCGGGAAAGGTGGTCCCACAAGTACGCTGGTCCCAGACCATTAAGGGCCTTAAAAGTCAGCACCAAAACCTTGAAGTGGATCCGGTACTTGATTTGGAGCCAATGCAGCTGGCGAACCACAGGTTGTATGTGTGTAAATACCGGTGCCGTTGCATTCTGGACAAGCTGTATTTTCTGGGTCAGCTTCAGGGGTAGCCCTGCGTAGAGCGAGTTACAGTAATTCAGCCTTGAAGTGACCGTTGCATGGATCATTGTGGCAAGGTCAGGGTTAGAGAGGCAGGGGGCTACCTGCTTGACCTAGCGCAGTCAGAAAAATGCCAGCCTGGAAAAATTCGCCACCTGGGCTCCATAGTTAAGGAGGGATCCAGGAGCACACCCAAAGTCTTGTTCATCAATGCTGGTGTTAGTGGCAGACCGTCAAAAGCTGGGAGTTGGCATCCCTACCTCGGATCACCCCCTTCCCAGCCACAGGACCTCCGCCTTAATCATTGTGGCAAGGTCAGGGTTAGAGAGGTAGGGGGCTACCTGCTTGACCTGGCGCAGTCCTGGCAAAATTCACCACCTGAGCTTCGTAGTTAAGGAGGGATCCAGGAGCACACCCAAAGTCTTGTTCATCAATGCTGGTGTTAGTGGCAGATCGTCAAAAGCTGGGAGATGGCATCCCTACCTCGGATCATCCCCTCCCCAGGCACAGGACCTCCGCCTTAGATGGAGTCAGTCTCAACTGGCTCTGCTTCAACCACTCAGTCACAGCCTCCAGTCCTGCAGCCATATTAGATGGGGCAGTGATCAGACAGCTGCCCATCATCAGATACAGCTGGGTGTCATCAGCATACTGGTGACAGCCCAGCCCGAAGCTCCGCACCAGCTGGGCGAGAGGGCGCATATAGATGTTGAACAGCATAGGATAGAGAATGGCCCCTTGGGGAAACTCACACACCAAAGGGCCACTCTCTTCCAGGGCCACTCTCTGCCCCCAACCCTGGAGGAATGAAGTAAGCCACTTCAAGGCCACTCCTATACCGGTGAAGCAGTGGGCCAACAGGTCATAGTCAACCATGTCAATCACTGTTGTCAGAACTAACAACAGCAGCAGCACCGACCTGCCTCGATCCAGCTGTCTGTGGAGATCGTTCATGAGGGTGAACAATGCTTCCTCTAAGCTGTGGAGTCTTGTGAGCAAAAAATCTACTTTGTGAGCTACTGGCATTAAAGTTAGTTTGCTCCGGAGCCATCCTTCCTGAGCTAAGACAAAAATGTGAGAGCCGGAGGCTAAAAAACTGTGAGCTACCTCACACTAACTCAGGTTAGAGGGAACACTGGTGACCAGCACTGTCTCCATCCCGTGGCTGGAGTGGAAGCCGAATTGGAATGGCTCTAAGGTCAATGTGTCCTTCAAGAAACCCTGGAGCTGCTCGACCACCGCTCTCAAATCACCTTACCCAGGAATTAGAGGTTTGAAACCGGGTAATTGGCTGGATCCGATGGGTCCAAAGATGGCTTCTTCAAGAGCATTGTTACCACGGCCTCTTTTTGTCCCCCTAGATAGACCCCTGAACTTAGAGACAGATTGGTAATGTCCATCAGGGGGCCACGTATTCCATCGCTGGCTTTCACCAGCCACAATGGACACGGGTCCAAGAGGCTTGTTGTTGGCCTAGCAGCTCTACGGATCCTGTCAATGTCAGCCTGAGAGAGTCGGCTGAAGTTGTTGAGCACCGAATCCACAGACGGCCAGGGGGCCTCAAGTTCTCTTACTGCATCAACAGTGGCAGGCAGGTCGTGGCAGAGTGACAAGACTTCATCTGCAAAGAAGCTTCCAGATGCCTGACAGCTGAGGACTGAATTTCTCATATTTTGAGTTCTCCTTGCAAGGGAATTTAGAGATCGAATCACCCTAAATAATTGAACTGGGTGAGAGCTAGCAGATGTGATGGAAGCTGTGAAGAGGGATTTCTTTGCAGCTTCGTCACGAGACCAGTGCAACACTCACTGTAGCGTTCTAACTTCTTGCTTCATTTCCCTGAGCTCCATTGTATACCATGGGGCCAGGTTAAGGCAAGAACGAAGAGGGCGTCGGGTTTTTCCAGTTCTCTATCAGCTCATCTGATAAGTTGCCGGGAGGCAATGGATCCCACAGAGCATTCTGGAAACCAGTCAGGTCCATAAGTCTCCCAGGCGAGCATAAATCCGCTCACCACCTAGACAAGGCAGGTTTGATCTATACAGCCAGGCCTTCAGGGCAAAGTGATCTGACCCTGGCACTCTGTCCGCAGCAATCAAATCAACATCTATTCCCATTCCAAAGATAAGATCCAGAGTATGGCGGGCTTGGTGTGTGGGACTCGGTACAGTCTGGGAGAGTCCTAGTGTTGCCATGGATGTCACCAGGTCGAGAGCCTGTTTGGAGGGGGCTGCATCAGCATGGGCGTTGAAGTCCCCGAGCACCAAAAGCCTTGGGAATTCTAAGGCCCAGCCAGCAGCCACCTCCAGCAGGCCTGGCAGGCTGTCTGCTGGTGTGCTAGGTGGTCAGTACACCAGCCAGACAGCCAAAGTCTCTTCGGCTTCCCACACCAGACCCACACAATCAACACCAGAAATCTTTGGTGTGGGGAGGGCCCTGAGAGAGAAAGACTCCCAGATGAGTATTTCCACTCCCCACCCACCCATACATCTGGGACTGATGAAGGACCAAGAAACCCGGGGGGTTCTTTTAAGGCGACTGTTTCACCCTCCCTAGCCCAGGTCTTGGTCGCACATGCCAGGTCCACTTGCTGCTCAGCAAAGAAGCTTTCCAGTGTGGTGGTCTTACTATTGATGTACTTGGTGTTACACAACATCAGTGTTGGGGACGGGTATACCCTCTGAATCTCTCCACCATCTTCCTTGGGATGGGACAAAGATTGGAAGGAGACTGAGCATATCCATATCTCTGTCACCTTCCTTTATAACATCTTCTTCTACCACCATACTTCCCTCTGCCCCCAATTACAGGGATCCCTGGCCCAAAATTGGTGTTACAGGAGCTCTCGGCGACCTCCCCCATGACACAGCCTCTCCCTTTGCCCACGTAAACCAAGTAACAGTAAAATCACTAAATACAGTTAAACCCACCTAGGCAAAACAGTTAAGTTCCCCATCTGACAACAAAAACTCTCCTTCCCACCCAGCCTTCCATTACTCCCACCCCCCCAGCCACTAAATAAGAAAGAAACGAATCTATTATTTACTAACTAATGAATTATGGGATCAGGATCCTCACTGCCGCTTCATATATACTCCTCCTCAGGACTCTGCTCCAAGACCATGTGGGGTGTTGATTAGCCGGTTGGCAGCGACAGCAACGGGTTAGAGCTTCTTGAAGCCGCCTGGGCTGGTGGTACTCCAGCACGAAGACTGCCTAAAGCCGTCCGGTTCCAGGGACTGCCTGAGCTCATACAAAGCTGCCCGCCAGTAACCCCAAATGTCACAGACTCCGGGCTCCAGGGAAGAAAACACTAAGGGGGGGGGGAATGAATGTGGCATGGATTTGAGAGAACAGAGGGAAGAGAAGGGACTGGATACGAAAAGCACGAGGAGTGGCAAAACATCAAAGAAACGGTTTGCTAAAACGCTTCCCTGGCATTTTGAATATGTGCCTTCCCTACATGGACACATCCATGCAAAGCCGGACCTCTGTGCCCTTTGCATTCTCCAAGCAAAGTGTGCATGGAAGTTCCTTTGTCCTGGAGAGCTTAGACCCCCTCACCTGGGATGGGCTGAGGCAGCTGCCCTTTTCTGCTTGTGGGAGGAATAGCCGACTGATAGCAGTCAGTTTTTTAAAAGGTGATGAATGGGGCATAGGTGTTCGGTTTTTAATAGTTTCGGTGTATTATATGTCTACTTTAGTGTTCATTTTTATCCTCTTTTTCCATTGTTACCTGTTGTGGTGGATAGGTAAATATTTTAAGTAAATGAATGTTGCAGTTCAGGCAGCGCAGGAAGGTTCCTTGACTTTCTGGAGTGACCTTCCAGGAGTTATGAAGGGGTGGGGTGGGGGATGGATCAGGATCTCCCAAGTCTTCTCACGGAGGCTCTATTTGCAGAAGTTTGATTCCCATACATAAATGTGTTTGATTAAATCTGTAAACTTCCATGATAGGCTTGTCTACATATATTTTTGTCCTAGCAATTCCAGGCCGTTTTAGTTTCCCATGCTACCCTGCCGGCATAACAATGGCTGTCCTTCATGCACCAGGTACTTGAAATGAGAAGTGCGGAGAGTCAGGCCGTCCACGAAGATTCCCGTGCAGCAGCTGAACATTCCAATCCCCACAACGATCTCGCTCGTCGTGCCACACTGAATAGCGAGTTGCCTCATACGGAACTTACAGGCCTCTCTGGTCAACCTCCCTATGCTCTCAACTTCAGTTTCGAAGAGCTGAACACTATCGGTTTAGATGAAGCCCCTCCACGTCACAGTAACCTAAGCTGGCAGGTAACTCGGAAGTAGTCTTTGTTTTCATTCATTTCCTGTGTTTGAGCCACGGCAGCTATTACTAGTAAGCGCTGCCTTTTTAAGGAGTTAAAAATCTATATCGAGGCATGGATATTGATTGCTTACACATTAATGTATATAAAAGGGAGCGACCACAATCTCTGTAATTCAACATCCCGGGGCAGAACACAGTTACCTGCCCTGTTCTAGCTCCGTGCGTACAGAGCCTCCACCTCACGTCCATGACTGGTGGTGTTTCCCCATTCTCTTCAGCAAAAGGAACAGCTTTGTATATACAGACAGATATGTGATTGCTTGTAGAGTGAATAACTTGTTCTGTGGGGGGAATAGTTTAGCATGTCTAGAACACTGAATTTTCCCATCCTGTGAGAAGCATGTGGTCTGTTATTTAATTTAGTGTTTATCCCTTCCTTCCTCCAATGAGCTCAAGGCAGAGTACCTTGTTCTCCTCTCTTCCACCTCAGCCTAGCCCTATGAGATCAGGCTGAGACAAAGTGTCATTCAGCAAGCTCTGTGGCAGGGTGGGGAATTGAACCTGGAATATGCAGTTTAATCAATGCAGGATGCTGGCTTTCACTGGCTATGAGGGATCAGAGATCAAATGGCAGGATGCTGGCTTTCACTGGCTATGAGGATTCATGCACATCTGTTCATACCTGTGTACTGTGTTGAGAAGTTCTTGCTGAATCCTGAAAAAATCCTATGACTAGATCTTTAATTTATATTTGAGTATCAATGTTTGGTGATGACCCTTTACTTTTTTTAGAGCGGCCTCATGCTCCTGTAACTAACATGGACTTTTTCCCTCTTTGTACAGTCGCAAACTCGAAGAACTCCAAGTCTTTCAAGCCTCAATTCTCAAGACTCTAGTATTGAAATTTCAAAGCTTACTGATAAGGTACAGGCAGAATATAGAGATGCATATAGAGAATATATTGCTCAAATGTCTCAACTAGAAGGGGGTGCAAGTTCTAGTACTGTGAGTGGCAGATCCTCCCCACATAGCTCAGCAGCTTTTTATATGGGCCAGAGCACGTCAACAGGCTCCCTGCATTCCAGCATTGAGCAAGATAAAGGAAAGGATGCAGAACAGAAACAAGATGATGGAAGGAAGTCTTTCTTGATTAAACGGAATGATGTAGACTACAGTACATCGGGGGTATCTACGAGCGATGCATCTCCATTGGATCCCATTACTGAAGAAGATGAAAAATCAGATCAGTCGGGCTCCAAGCTTCTGTCAGGGAAGAAGTCTTCAGAAAGGACCAGCATTTTCCAAGCCGCGGACCTAAAGCTAAAGGGAGTAGCTTTGCGCTATCAGAAACTTCCAAGTGATGAAGATGAGTCTGGAACAGAAGAATCGGATAACACCCCCCTGCTCAAGGAAGGTAAAGACAGAAAAATCGAAGGGAAAATAGAGAGGCAGCCAAAATCCCCAGAACATGGACCTGAGCCCATTAGAACCTTGATTAAAGCAAAGGAGTACTTGACGGATGCTCTCCTGGACAAGAAGGATTCCTCTGACTCTGGGGTGAGATCCAGTGAGAGCTCTCCAAACCACTCCCTTCATAATGATGGAGATGACTTGCAGCTTGAAAAGGCCAATCTCATTGAGCTGGAAGATGATGGCCGCAGTGGGAAAAGAGGAATCCCTCATAGCTTAAGTGGCCTTCAAGATTCAACATTGGCTCGTATGTCGATCTGCTCAGAAGATAAGAAAAGCCCTTCAGACAGTAGCTTAATAGCAAGCAGCCCTGAGGAGAACTGGCCAGCTTGCCAGAAAGTTTACAATTTAAACAGAACACCCAGCACAGTCACCCTAAATAACAATAGTGCCCCAGCCAATAGAGCGAATCAAAATTTTGAAGAGATTGAAAGCATCAGAGAGCCTCCTCAAATCATTCTGCGCCCTGGATCAAGTTCTAACGCAGTTGCAGTACAGAATGATAACCTGAAAGGTGTGGCCCACAAGCGAAGCCAGCGTCCAAGTTATGCCAGGCTTTCAAAAGATTCTTCTGAGCTCCTTACCGTTACTGGCTCTGATGCTGCAGGCTTTGGGGAAGAGAGAGAGAGCATTCTTTGAGAGGTCTGAGTTCATATGGCATGCCTGAATAATAACATTTCAATGCCTTCCCTCTTCTACATGCTCTTTCTGATCAGGCTCTTTATTGGTTTACCTCCCTATATTATGGTTTGGAGTCCCCCGTCCTCTCTCTACCCAAGCATTATCATGAAAAATTAGAGGTACTTAACTGTGGCTGGACTATGCCCTTAAGCCCCATAGATTTCAGTGTGTGTTTTAAGTTTGGTGTGAGATAATATCCAGAGTTAATGAGCAGTCCCTTCACCAATAAAGGCAGTGTTTAACTCCCCATGGAAGCAGAAATTCTAACTGCTGAAAAGGAAAAAAAAATTAGTATTAAGATAACCTTGCAGAGACAAAAATGAATATTTTTTTAAAAAAACAAACCCTTCCAATTAGTAATTTTCAAAAATTAGTTTTGCTGGTTGGGTGAGATAGGGATGGAATATCCCAGACCTACAAATTTACATTTCTGAGTGTTGTGTGTGACAGTTGAGTGGTGATGGTTCAAGTAGAGATCCAAATATGGTCTTAAATGCAACTCTTATTTATTACATTTCATTAATGATGTGGTCCTGGGAAACATTAAATGTGTAAGGAATAGGGTCAAGTTTTAAAAGGATTACTGCATGTGGAAAATGGTAGTTGTGCCTAAGGTTTGATGTCATTGGATGAATTCTCTGTAGTTGAATAGTCGCATTCAAGGAATTGCACAAAGTGCTTGTGACCATAGTGTTAGTTGAAGCCATGTTCAGGCTGATGCTTGGATGTAGCCTTTTAAAATTTATTATGAAGTATTTTCACTTTTTAAATGAGCATCTGCAGATTGATATGGTTTTGCCTGATTGTGGAAGATGAAAGAGCAGTTAGAAATTGCCATTGCTTTGGGAGTAATTAAAACGTACTGTTTGGCTTAATCTAGCAAGCAAGCTCAGAATTTTGTCCTTCCCAGTAGATGTCAGTAAACTGTACTGCAAACGAAACATGCATGAAGTTCACAGTGATTGGTAAATCATATGTATTCCAATAGTATAGAGGATAATAAAATAATGGGCTTGCTGCTCTTGTGTCTGAGGGTTTTATTTACTTGAATGGTTGTGTCTTCATTTGACTGAATGGCACTAGAAGTGCATTCACGATCTGGGAATCTATATGGGACTTCTGTACACTTACAACAAAACCCGACAAAAGCTTGGATGTGCTTTAGCTTACCAATTTCTAGTACGTGAATAGTGCTGCATAGCCACTAATGACATGAAGTATGAAAGAGAAATCCTTAGATCTTTTTCTAGTGCTCTAAAGAACTGCTGTTTTTTAAAAAATAAAATGAAGATGCTTTAATTAGTGGAATCCATTTTTATTGCAAATATCATTGATCTTTACAGGCTCAATATAAGTAAAACAGAAAGGTGAGCAGTTCTCCATAGTGAGAATGAAAAGCAAGGAAGATAGATGACCAGAGAGAGAGAGAGAGAGATTCCAAAAGCCCAGGAGAAAGAAAGACAGGTCTGAGTTAGTACATAATGAGTACTGAAAATTGCCAGTGGTTAGGAAATGGTGAATGCCTATGGTAAGAAAGTTATATTATAAAAGTTTTTAAACATTACATTTTGTGTTCTTCATTAATACTGTCTTGGGTCAACATGTCAATCTTTGCATTGCTCAAGGACAGTGGCCTGTGATGTAGATTTTTGCTCTATTGACTATGTATGTCAACACAGATAAGATATGTAAAGAAAAATGGCCGAAATAGACAAGCGCAGTAAATACCTTTGAGAGTAAATTTTATGCTCTTGGCTCCCCAGAATGCTGGGCCATTCTGTATCATTGCCAGAAAATAGATGCAAAAAATAAACAGAAAACCCTCAACATCCTTAGAACATGAGAAGTAAAGTGTGTTGGAGATCTAGGCTGCCTGAGAATTACCAGCTTCTTCCCCCCCCCCTTTGCTAATTACAAATATTTATTATTTTGATGATGAGATCCAAGAACTGGACTTGTGTGCGCAGCAGAATGTGTATTTGATGCCATAGTTAACCGTGTGGAATAGAGTATCCCTGACTTGCATGTTCATATAAATAATAGTTTCTGTATTACTTTTAGCTCTACAGAACACTATTGTATATTGACAAAGTCCATAAAATGTTAGACCCAGTTTTTGTTGCTGAAATGTTTGGATTCTGGATGATTTCTCTGCAACGTTCTATGCAACCTTTTTCTGCTTCATGACTTTGTAGTTTAGGTTGGAAGGGCAATTGCTGATAAGCTTCGAATGTTCCACATGTAATTTTTTTGCCTATGAAATTTTAAGGCACTAACTGATGAAATCACAATTTAAAATTCTGAGTGCGTCAAACACTTCTGATTATGCTCACACCAGCTCTTAAGTCAGTCAGTATGTGCACAGTACAGATAAGACTTCAGCACTAGAAAATGAATAGGCTTACCCAGAGTTATGCTAGAAGCTTCCTAAAGTCTTGTTCAGGATCTATAACTTCTGAATCACAACTGGTTGTTGCAAGATTGGATGAAAGGATTTCTTTGATTTTACATGATCCTCACTATTTTGTCAATCAAAGCTCAGGTGTCTTCAAAACAATCTCAGATGTAATTGGAACATATATCATGACCATGCAACTTAATAAGCAACAGCATTGTCTGTTCAGAATCTCAGTGAAGAGCAAACCATGTCCAATATCTGTTGGCTGGTTTTGACATTCCTAGAAGATGGAGGTTCCTTGGATAGTGGCCCTGTTAACAGTGCTAAAATTCTCCACACTTTGACCCCTATCATTTGGTTTGTTCTCTGCCTCAGTCCAGAAAGGTGCCATCTCAGGATTTCCCTGGGTTTTTCTGTTTCTTCTCTCTCATGGTGGCTGGGTGGAAATACAAAGTACTCTTGACATTCCACTGTTCTTTCACCTGAGCATATGAGTGCATTTTCCAGTATGACCCAACCTGCCTTCAGCTCAGAAAGCTTTAAACTACAGGCACTAGGTATTGCTTCCCACTAGCTTTGAAGGCACCCATCTGTCCTTTCTGAGCACAGAATAATAGAAAATGAATTTCCTCTTATACAGCAGCTGTGACCAATCTCCCCCCAAGATGCTTGGGAGAGAGTTCAGTCTGAATAATACAGATCCCCTTTCTTAACTGATTCAAAGTTATCTGCTAGATCATGGGGAGAAAGAGGTCAATGGCCAAATGTTTGGACATGGGAGGTCCTCTTGCTAATGATGGTGCAGGGATTTCCTGCTTCTCGGCTTGATAGCTTCCTTGACCCAACAAGATATTGATCCTTTGTAAGGCTGTGGCGGTAGTGAGCACATATAGGCTCAGCCTCTTGGGGATAGCATTATGGTGTGTGTGTGTATATGGGGGGGTCCAAGTAGATAACCTGTTGTTTTCTGAGAACAAGTAAAAACCATACATCCAATAAGCAATGCAGTTTGTGCAGGAGGAGGGTGTGTGTGAAGAAAGCTCCCTAAAACTTTCACAGGTAATTAAAACTGCAACCCTGTTCCCTTCTATTTTAAAAAAGAATGGGAGCCATCTTGACCGTATCAGGCAGGACAGCAATCTGCACACACACACCCCCAGCAGAATTGCTTGACCCATTTAGGTGTACTCCATGAGGGGGACTGTGCTTTATACCTACCACTGCTTCCAGACAGGCAGCAACACTGTCCCTTGCATCTTGCTGGTAACCATTGTGAAGTCCAGTGTGTAGTGGTTTTCTGCATACAAAAGGTGCACACTTCACATAAAAAAAGGTGCACACCATCTGGAGGTCAGGCCTGTCTTGAGAACGGCTGAAGAAAATGGAACTTCAGCCTCAAACGTCTCTGCTTTGAAGGAGCCGTGATGATGGTTGTCCTTCATTGCAGTTAGCATAATTTTTGCAAATTCCTGATGGATGTTCCTATATGTATAGGTGAATAGCGGAGGAGTTTAAAGCAGTCCAGCGCATACGCTGGGATTGTGCTGGCCAAATTCCGTGATTTCCAGCCAGGCATGCGATTTGGAAGCTTCAGTATGCACAGGCCACTGCTATCCATCTTCCAATTATGGTGAGATTGCAGGAGCACATGACAGCTATGTCCCAATATCTGTTATGGAATCAATTCAAGGTGCTGAATATGACCTACAAAGCCCAAACACCCTAGGCTTTAATCTATACAAGAGGCTGCCTCCAATGCTTTGTTCTGCTGCAGCCTCTATTTGAGCAGACCATTGGATTCAGACCAGTTTCACATGGGGGTTTCCCCTTGCCAAGGGCGGGGGGCCCCCCCCCCCCCAATCTTTCAGGGAATCTTTGGGAGGTATTTGGGATACCACAGGACTGACAGTCTGGATCCAAGCTGCCATCTGTGCCTTAAGGTACAACTCAAAGGACATGTAAAGCAGTGTTCTTGGAACTTGGAATTTCTGTTGGAGGCCTAAAGTCTAAATGTTGGCCCTGTTCAGTGTTCAAATGAAGCAACCACATTTCCCAGTTTCTCTACTGATGGTGTCAAACACAAGTCTTCTGGAATTTGGATTTCGATGTCTTTACCTAGATTTTGTCTGTCCCTTTTAAGTTCTGGGATGCTCAGTGGATGTAGCAACCACTGTGCCTTCCATCCTACTGCACCTTTAGCTGTCTACCTTCTGATATCCTGTTTGCGCCATCAGATTAAAGTCTGTGAAAGTATCATTAACAGAGAAAGCACAGGATCCAAGCCTGAATCTCCCCCACACAAACTGGTGGTGCAAAATGCTGTCAACTCACAGCCTACTGATGGCAACCTTGTAGGGTTTTCAAGACAGGAGACATTCAGACGTGGTTTGCCATGGCCTTCCTCTGCATAGTGACCCTACTGAGCCTTAGTGGTCTCCCATCCAAGTACTAACCAGGGCCAACTCTGCTTAGCTTCTGAGATCTGATGAGATCGAGCTAGCGTGGACAATCTAGGTCAGGGACCACACAACTTAGTCAAAGTATTAGCCAAGTTACAACACAAGATCCCTGGTATTACAGCTGAGCTGAAGTCTACTAAATTCATTCTGGTAAGTGTGGCTCATATATCATTATGGCTGCTTGCCTTGGTCATGTAACCTCAGGGATCCTTTTTTTGTGGGTGGATGATTTTAAATATAGCAAAAGGGTGTGTCATGATATTTGCGTTACTGTAGGGATCTCTAGGTATAAAATCTGCAAAAACAACAGGCTGAGTTGCAGCGGTGCTGGTCTGTATGTCAGAGAGGTAGTTTAACAAACAGTGCATTGGAAACCTTAGAAACAAATTTGTCCACACAATTAGTGCGCTCCCCATCTGCCAAAGAAAGCTGACCAAACAAAATAGTACTTGAGCAGCAACAAAATTGGGACAGTAGTCATATAATTTCACATTGATTGGATAAATATATTACCAGGTACCTTATTTCTCTGCAGTGGAAGGAGCTAAAGATTTACCTTTTTTCAAAAATGAAACCTGGGAATTCAGTGAACATATTACACCTGTTGTGACAACAGTATAGCATGACATAACAATATTCTAACAATTTATGGTAGGGTATGAGCTTTCGTGAGCCATTACTCACTTCTTCAGATGTCTGCTCTACCACAAATTTTGTTAGTCTTTAAGGTGCTACTGGACTCTTACTCTTTTCTACTGCTACAGACAAACATCTTGATCTATAACAGTATTCTGGTGCTGTTGTTGTTGTTTTTTAAAGCCCCCTGGTGGTGGGAGAAGAAATGACTGCCCTGGGGACAGGGTCAATGGCTGTCATATGGGCCAAAAAATCCAACACCCACACAACAGCTATCCAGGCTTTACTACAATCTTTTGCAAAACTTCAGAGCAAAGCAGTTGTGAGAGAGACTGGGAAACAGCTAGGGAAACACACAGAGGTGCACAAATGCACCATGATGCTGTGGGGAAGCAGGAAAAAAAATGTGCTCTCTAAAAGCATTTAATGTGTGGCATCTAACCTGTATGGAATACCTTTCTGTCTTCTTTAATCTCAATGAGCTGCTCTCCTTCCCCCTTTCTTTTAAGTCTTGCTTATCTAGTGAGATACCTCTCCTTCCCTCACAACCCTAATTGAATCTTTTTCCTATCAGCACAGCTGCCATCAGCATTCTTTTTTCCCCTTACCAAAAGTGTTCATTACATTTTTTGACTTTTAGGTAACAAATATATGAAACCATCCTGAATGAAGTCAGAAATGGTGCAGAAGCTAAATGAACTATTTGCCATAGTCTTTTTGCTGTGGAGGCAGAGATCCACATCCATGGAGGGCATCTGTGAAACTATGTCAAAAAGGGGACAAAGGATAAAGTTTTTAGAGTAAATTGACACATTACAAATGAGCAGGTCAGTGGAGCTAGAGTTGTGTTTGGACCAGTGCTATAACTACAGACTTATCTGGAGTCATCACTGGGCGACATAGCCAATTTTGCTTCTGGTGAAATCTAAAGCAGACTGAAATGTTTCAGAAATCTTTCCAGGATGGGTGAGTGGGCAACAAAATAGCAAATGAGATTTGATGTATGTAGCATGTTTGGAGGAAAAAAATCCTAATTTCACAAACTTTGATGGCTGTACCTATCCATGAAGGAGAACTCAGTGGTTCATGGTGATCAGTTCACTGAATGTGAGCTTTGATGTATGGCAGCAATAAAAAGATGTTAAGAATTATTGGGGAAATGAATGATCACCACCACCAGTAAATAATGCATAAAGCAACGCAACCATAATCAGTATCAAAAAGGATTTAGCACTGGAAAAGCTACTGCAAAGAGCAACAAAACTACTCAAGGGTTTGATGAACTTTTCCCACAGAGACCTCCCCAGAGTCCTGCTCAAGGCAGCTTATGATTAAAAATATTTTAAAGTATTGGAGGCTTCTAGTTTAGAAATTCTATTGATTGAGGGAAGAATCAGAGGTTTATAAAACTACTAAGAATAAGGCCCATTGTGGAAATAAATACAACAAACTCTAGAAAGCGGCTCTGGGCAGGTGCCGTCTCCTTGGGCACTCAGCGTCAATTTGCTGTGGTGACCTCAGCAGGGAAAATGACACGGAGTCCACCATTTTCTCCAGAGGAACTGATCCCTGCCATCTGGACAGCAGTTGTAATTCTGAGGGATCTCCAGCCCTCACCTGAAGATTAGCAACAATAGTTCCCCAGGAGGAAATGGCTGGTTTGGAGGATGGAGTCTATGGCATTGTACCTGTCTGAGGTCCCACCCCTCCTCAAACCCCACCCTCTCCAGTCTCCACCCTTCAAATTTCCAGGAATTTCCCAGCCTGGAGTTGGCAACCCTATCTCCTTCCCAGCCAACCATCAACCTACCTTTCTTTGCCCCTCTGAATTTCCATCTTTCTCCCCACCTGCAGCCTCTACCTAGGAAAAGTACAGTCTTTCTCTGCAGTGGGGTCCTAAGTAGGAGGGAAGTGATCTCAGCAGGGTATAGTGACACAGAGTCCACCCTGCAAAGCAGCCGTTCTCTCCAGGGGAACTGATCTCTGCCATCTGGAGAGCAGTTTTAATTCTGAGTGATCTCCAGCCCTCACCTGGAGATTGGCAGCAGTGATTCACCAGGAGAAAACAACTGCTTTGGAGGGTGGACTCTGTGGCAATCTATTTAGCTGAGGCCTCTCCCCTCCCCAAACTCTGGCTTCTGTAGATTCCACAAAATATCCAGGAATTTCCCAATCTGGAGCTGGCAACCCTAGTCAGGACTGGCCCCAATGAGTTCCCCACCAAGGCCAAAGTAGCCCTGGAATGGGCCTTTTTACTGACAGAACCAAGCTTGGTTGTCTAGCAACAGCCACTGAGGAAAAAGTTAGCCCCACAAGGACCAAGCAGGAGAAGCGTCTTCGTCAGGAGAGACAGCCGTTTTGGCAGTCTATTCTGTCAAAGAAGTGGCCAAGCTGGCAGTGAACGGGGAAGAGGAGGAGCAGACCCAGCCCCCAGCCAATGGCACATGAATACTCTTGAGTGGCAGTTGATGGGCCAATGGCTGATGGAGCAAACAGCACTACCAATGGGTGAGCCAGAAAGTGTCATGATTGTAGTAGTAAAAGAGAGATGTATTTAAAAGTGTACTTTGCATCCTGTTATGCAGCTGCCAAGGCAATTTCCAACACAATTAGAAGCTTAAAACATGAGTAGCTATTGAAATAAATCTCAGAAGTTGGTCCACTGCAATGAAATAAGAAGTTTTGTGGCACCTTACCTGCTAACACATTTATTGTGGCAAAAGTTTCCTGGAGCCGGAGCCCACTTAGATGCATAAAGACCAGCAAAGTGGACTCTGGTCCACAAAAGCTTAATGCTTTAGAACAGTCATTGGCCTTTAATATGCTACAGCACTCTTGGTCAATATTAAAATCAAAGACCTGCAACAGGAAAGGTATTCACAGCATGAAACCATTACAATGGCCAAGCAGCAGTAAATGATTAAAATGTCATTAAAAACAAAATAAATACAGACGTCATGTTTAAGGAGAACCATTGAAAGTAAAACAAACAGCATGACAACTCTACTAGCAAAACAGAAGTGAGTTGGCAAAAAAACTCTAATGGAGCCTGGGCAAAAAGGAAAGTTTGGAATCTTTCATACCAGAAAGTTGATTCACATAACACATACATAATGCCTGGAATTCACTGCCTAGTTGTCTCTAGCTTATCTGTTGTTAGATTCAGGTGAGTAGCCATGTTGGTCTGAAGCAATAGAACAAGTTTGAGTCCAGTGGCACCTTTAAGACTAACAAAGTTTAATTCTGGGTATAAGCTTTTGCTGATCTTAAACGTGCCACTGGATTCAAACTTTGTTTTATCTATTAATTACATTTATAGCCCATTTTTCTGCCACCATAAAGCACATTGACTTACCTAGGGCTCTCAGATGACTTAAAATAACCATAATAATTCACAGGAAACTGCAAGTTCAGAAGCAATATGCCTCTGAGCACCATTTTTTTTGGTCCATGCTGTGGGGAATGACTGTTGCTGCATCTTGTTACGAGGTACTGTGGCTGGTTGCTATTGGAAACCGGATGTTGGTGTATTGCATGAAACCATAAAGGATATGGTTCTTATGAAATAGTTAAACTTGTTAATAAAGAAGTTTAATTAAATATTTCCACTTGAAAGCGTGTCCCTTATTCCTGTAAAAGGTAATGGGGACCCAAGAGAATATGAGGAATACTTCTTGGGAAACCCACAGCTGTAAAGAGGTTCCCCACTTGTTTTTCTTGCCTACTGATTTTTGGCAACCAAATTCAGCTGCATAATTTGGGAACACCTGTCCACTACATCATTGAATTTAATTTTTGCATGCACTGAATCGGAACATTTCACCCAATTCCTTTTCTAAATGAATTCTTACCATCTTACTAATGAACTTATAAAAAGAACAGGACTTTTAAAATACTGAGAGTGTATTCTCTACCTGGGCCAGAAGGTGGCACTCATTTACCACACACCATAAGAGTGGATCAAAAGTGCTTGGTATGAATGGAATGCAACTCAAAAATAGGAGTATTATTCAGTAGTACATTAAAATATTTGCATGTGTTTCCTCACAACTACATGTTAGAGCTGGAGGTTCATTTATTTGACCAAGGGTAGATTTAAGGATCCTTCTAGTGGCAGCGGTGTACTTGCTGTGCTAAGTTTTCTGAATTGTTATACACAGCAAACTTGCGGTTGGATAAGAACAAAGTTTTGAGTTCAGTGGCACCTATAAGACCAACAAAGTTTTATTCTGGCTATAAGCTTTCTTGTACATGCACAGGAATGCTTACATCCAGAATTAAACTTTGTTGGTCTTAAAGGTGCCACTGGACTCAAACTTTGTTCAGCTGCTTCACACCAACGTGACTATCTTTCTTTGCAATTGGATAGTTCCTCTAATTTCTTGGTGCCTTTGGAACTTGGACTTGTTCATATTGATGAATGCAGTTTGAGACTACTATATATTGCATGGATTTGATTTTCTGTGGACACAATTGATAGCAGCTAACCTCAGCCGACACTGTATCTCTGAATGTAGCTTCTACGGTCCATACTGATCTCTGCGTTCAGTTTTGAATCAGTAAACTGATCTTGTAGAACCGTAGGTCCCAAAGAAGGGGAAGACTTGGGCTTGGTGCTCTCAGATCAGTCAGGAACTTTTGCTAAGCAGATTCTCCCAATCACTTTTGTCAAGCCTCATCGAACTTCAGCTGTCTTTTTTTGTTCAGGGAAGAGCTGTTAGGGGAAAGCTGAAACTGGCCCCCCTCTTCCAGAATGCTTTTACACCATGGAATTATTCATTTAATCTCTATTAGTAACTATGATGATAGTCCTGTTGACCAGATTCTGGATTGAATTGTTGCCATATTAGCCAATGCTCCCAAAGCCCTGATCTGGAAATGTCTTAAGTCTGAAAAGTTACCAACTTATTTATGAGAGCAAATGTGTGATCGTTAAATACAATAAAAAATTTAAGAGCGTCTTTAAGCATTTGTTTTAAAAGTGCTGGCCACACTGACTGAGAGCAGCCCGTAAGAGCCAGATTTATTGATCTGGGAATGAAAAGGCATGAAGGAGTGTTTTTTACCATTCATTTTCCTCTCAAATTCAGATGGCTTTGCTTGGGAGCGGTGGAAACAAACACAACTGGGACAGTCCATTTGAAATAGGCGCTGTAGGGTTGAGGATGTGCCTTCCAAGACCTTTTGACGTTTTGGAGGAGTTTTATTAGGATCTGACTTTGAATTTAAAAGTATGCAACAAGGGTGCAAAGGGCAGAAGTGTCAAATTGGAATAATAGTGGAATTGGAGGAAGGGCTTCTGCTGTTTCTGTCCTCTCTGCTACTGATAACACAGCTGATAGGCTGTGGGAAGCTGGAAAATTCACACCATTTATCAAATGTGCTGAAAACGTAGTTTGAGTTGCCCATTGTGTCATGCATGGTTAATTCCAAGGTTCAAAAACCATGTGGCTGCTTTGTAAGTAAATGATCAAGTTTTCCAGTGGTGTCCCCTTTGGTTTCTAATAGGGAGCTAAGTGCCAGTGAGAGCAGTTCCGCTTTAAGAATCCTGCATTTGAATATGAAATGAAATCCCACAAAATGCCTTAAAAGGGAAGTAGGACTATTGGGCTGTTCTGAGGAACAGCCAATGATTTCTATATTTGAACATTGCACATATTAAAAAGGGCACGTGAAAAGTCCACTTATATGACTAAACTTGAAAGGATGTGGTGTTTGAGAATAACTCTGCCTGCCTGTTTACTTAAGCCTTGGGATCCTGTCTGACAGAAACAGTGTTGAAGCATGAGAGGGCAGTAGTTACCTTTTCTCCACTTCAGTTGCTTCTCTTTTGGGAAGTCTGTGTTGCTAATTGGTTGGGGCAGCTTCTCTGTTAACAGATCAGAACTGCCCCCCCTTCCCACCAGTCTCTGTGGAAGGATTTGATGTTAAGGGCGAGGAATGGCCGCTGCAGCAGACTGTATGGCGCCACCTACATACCTGTTGTCTTTCGTGAAAGTGTTACAGGCCTCAGGTGAGGCTTCTGCATTTCACCATAAAAGTCCCCAGAGCAAAGAGATCCCAGCCTTGCTTCCAGGTGTCAAGTAACACATTCCTCAGGAGGACTCCTTCCTAAAACTTTGCTACAGATTTCTGAATCCAAGCACACTGTAGATTCTGCTGGAAGAAACCATCTGTTCTAATTTCTCCACCTTTAGGCAAAACTGTAATGCTAGGTGCTAAGAGCTGCAGGATAACTCAGTATACTTTGCAATGGGGTCGGCAGTACAAGTAAGAAAACAGCATTAAAGGTGGTGGTGGTGAGAATCTAGTGATGGAATATATGAGCTGCAGCCCTGTACACAGTTATGCTGTATGAATGTCACTGAGTTCAATGGGATGTAGGCAGCCTGTGTAGGACTACAACTTGAAGTCAGTACTTATAAATGCAGTTTTGCACTGGTGGGGGGAGAAACAGTAATGCTTACAGCAGCCAGCGTTTAATCAATAACATGAGTGTGACTTTCATTTCTGAACAGCTTAGTCATATAGGAAATTTACTGTGAGTGATTAACAAATCCCCTTTTCCTTGAGATATTGCATGGCTTCACATAAAGCTGGAATTCAGTGACTATGCTTCATCAACTCTTGCAGTAAGATTTTGCAGGAACTGAGCTGTGGGGAAATCAGCCATCTGCAAGGCTTGGTATGCATAATTTATCCACAAAGGTTTATTGGAGTTGGAGCCGTTGCTCTTAGAAGTTCACATAAGTCAATCAACAAACAGTGAAGACCAAAGGAATTTTACCTTCCCTAGCTGCATTTGATTTTCCAAACTTTAACGTCATCCTTTTAAGAAGTGAGCAATTTAAATAATTTCTCAAGCTTATCAACTGGACCTTTAGGATGTAAAATTTAGTGACCTTCCAGTTTTATCACACACACACAAGCTAAACAAGCTTATTGCTAATCATATGTATTTTTAAAATCAGAGCCAGGAAACTGATGGTCCCCCCCCCCACAAATAATGCAAGCAAACTATTCAATAAACACACGTGATTTATTTTGATTTTGTATAAAAAGGTTAAGTTTACAACTAAACTTTTATAAAAAGTTTAGCATGATTACGTACATCATTATCCTTTTTGCAGAAATACACATTTCTGCTACTATACAAGAAAACTCTAATTAAAGAGTTCAAAGTTTCATTCCCATATTTATATATAAATATATACACAGCATTCAGTCTTAGGTTTGTGTCAAAAAAGGATAATTTTTGACAAAGACTTCACTGAAAAACTGAACACTAAATCCTTCTAGTACTCACGCTCCACCTTTTGGAGGAAAAAAAAGGCAAAGTCTGCTTTAAAATGGGCAATTCCTTTGAGAGTTTTTAAAAAAACATTTCATTTCGCTCCCTGCTGTGGGAATAGTATATAAATGAAGCCTTCCAACTGGGGAAAGGGCATTTAAAAGTTTCTTCATAAATAATTAAGAATAAGTCCATGTTGTAGAATAGGGAAGATGATGTCCACAATTTCCTTTAAATGTCCATTTAATTAGAGATGGATTTTCCCCTCCAGATACTGAAAAAAAATCAGATTCAGCATCTTGCCAAAAAAAGTCTCTTCTTGTGCAAAGAAAAAAAAACTCAGCAAACACCTGCAAAAGATTGAAAAGAGGCGTATTTTAGAAGAATGCTAACAGGGCAGAGATCCGGACAGACTGGCGCCAGAGAGGAAGCCACAGTTTTAACATTTAACCAAACACTCAAAGATTGGGCAAACCCTGGTGTCCAGATGCAGCATGCTCAAATTCTCCTACTCACACACACACAAATGTCTAGGGGGCGTGATTGGAAGAAAACCCAATTGCCTATATAATCTGTATTTGGATCAATGTCTGCAGTGCTTAAGAGGCACCAGGCAGCCTCTTGGAACAATTACTAGATTACAAATTCTTTTACTGATCCCAGGAACAATCATATTGTTCATGCAGCTTTCCCTGTTCCAGCGTAGGTTTAAGAGCAGTTTAGCTTACTATACAGCAGATAATGTTTGAGCATTATACTACAGCTACGCAGTGTTTTTGTGATTTAGTTGCAGTTTAGTTTTTTAAACAACTTTTCAGTTTAGATATACTATAACCTTAAAACTCTTCTCAGAGTGCATTCTCTGAACTCTGGCCAGACACAACCATGTGTGCACACAAGTACACACACATTCCTTGCCCTCCAACTGGAGAGTAATCTAGATCATACAGATATTCTTTTAAAAACCAGGAACTGAGCACTTACCGCCTCATTTAGCCACAAAGTGCTTTGCTGTCATTTGACATTAACTCTGAAGGAAATTCAGCTGCCTGTAAGGGAGGTGGGGAAAGTGAGAGGAGGGGAGGGAGAGACAGAGAAGGGTATTAAGCATCTTAACAGTTTAAAAAAGCATATATGAGGAACTCCAGATGCACTATGTCATCAAACATGACCGGGAATAATTTCTATGGGTGGCATTTCAGTTTTGGTGCCTAGACCCTAATTTTAAGAACGTGTCCCCCGGGGCCTCCTTTATTCCAGCCACAGAACAGATTCAAACCAACAACAATGCAATTAATCAAAGCGGATTGAAAGATTATTTATAGGTGAAAACGGCCTGAGAGAAGTCAGCCAAGGCTAGTAGGGCGCGTACCTGTAAGGACAAGATACTGATGTCCGTGTTTAAGGTGGTCAGAGGGGTTCTGGAGGAAGGGTTTTGTCCCGGCCTCTGGTGATGGAGGCTGACGATACTGGGGTGCGTGTCCAGAGCGATCTGCAGGTCCAGAATGTAGTCGATGACGTGCTGCAGGATTTCCATTTTGCTCACTTTCTTGTTCTGAGGGATGCTGGGCACCAGCTCTTTCAATTTCGAATAGCAGTCGTTCATATTGTACAGCAGGCTCATAGGGTCATCCACCGGGGTTTTGCTCCGGGATATACCCAGGCTGTGTTCCGAGAGGCTGTTTTTCCGGACGGATCGCACGGGACTGAAAGCTTTCATGCTTGAGAAGGGAAAAGAGCCCCGGCTGCACTAAATGACAGGCACGCGGTGGGAGAACCGCCTCCGCCGCCTCGTCTTCTTCGTCTTCTTTCTCCTGCCCTCACTTCCCCCTTTCTGTCTGCAGCAGCCCGAACTCGGTCAGAATGAAGCTGAAACCGCCTGTTCCTCCTTTTATACAGCACGTTCTGCAGCTGATCAATCCAGCCTGGGCCGGCTGCTATTGGAGGCGCTACGTGTGTCCGTCAGGCGCGCAGGCACTTCTCACTGGTACGAAGAGTGCCGGAGAGAAGGCTCAGGCCTTCCGCGTTCTGAGCCAATCTTGGGCAAGGGGGGGCGTGTTCCAAGCACAGCTGTGGCTGGCTAGTAAATACTGTAGGGAGTGCGGAGTCTGATTCAACCTGAGGCCGTTTTACAAGAAGGACTTGCGAACGAAGAACAGGGGGAGCGCATCTCGATTTTGCAGACAGCTCTGAAGCCGGAATACTGGCTGCCTTCCAAAGCAACAAACTTCCACTCAATATAACGATCTTAAAAACGCAACTAAATCTTGACTCAGTGAAGGATGGTAATATCACACGCGCACAACTCTAAAAGATTGGTTTGGTATACGCAGGGTTTCGAAACAGAACAGCAAGGGCAACTCTGCATCGTGGTTGCTGGCATTTTGGGGTGCTGCGGGTTCTAGTTGCCCAGAAACACTTTGATGCACCCGTGAATTTCAGGCGGTCCGAGCTTATGACAGAGATGCAAAAGAGGGCTTTTAAGAAGTGTAAGAGCTGCTGTGTGTACTTCCAAAATTTCATCGAATTCGTTGTTCCGTACTTACTGGGGTTTTTTAAATAGTATTTCTGCCAACAGGCAACAGTAGATGCTGTAAGGGGAGGCACTACAGGAGGGAACACTGTAACTCAGTCAGGCACATCTGTCAGACATGCAAGACCCAATGGAAAGGTCCCCTCTGCCAGCAGCAGAATACTTGACCTCTGAGTAAGTAACAGAGGAAGTTTTCACAGACTGAGAAGTTGCTCAGTAGCTAATCTAACAATGATAACTGGAAAGTGAACCTGCATTTCCAGTACCCAGATATGTATACCTTGTCCATGAAAGGCTCCTGATTCGTGTCCCTTCCTGGCAATAAATTAGACACAAAGGAATCCTAAGGACAATTATAAATGTTTGCAAATGTTGGTTTTTAAACGTAGCTTTCCTGAAGATAATCCCTGGAACTGGTGCTGCCAGGTAGATTTCAAACATGAAATTACAGCTTTATGATTTTTTTTAAAAAAAATTCTTTCACCATTACCTTAAAATATTCTGACAATGAAAAGAAGAAATCACATTGCCATTGCATTAAGATCTCTCTGTTTGATTGTCACAGGAGAGTTCATGTTAGGTATAAATCTGTTATGATGGAGCAATGCCTATGCATCAGAATGCATTCTCCTAGTGGAGAGAGAACTGATTCCGTAGGCAGAGACAGAATTACAAACCAGCCATCCATTTTGTTCCCTTTGCCTTCTTCAGAAGAGCTTCACATGTTGTAATCTTCTGTGAGACGTCCAGGATTTTATCATCATTGGCAGTAATTTGTAGCTTCTCCCTCAGGCTCAGCATGTACTCCTCAGACTTGGTGCTGTTTCTTAAAAGAACCAGAACCCAAGTCCAACCCTTCAAATAGTGATGTAAAGAGCCTTTGGCCTACAGCCAAAGTTCGGACTGGTAAAGTCCAATCCAACACCCCACCCCAATACAAGCACTACCTGCTCATACCTGCCCCAGTTCATCCACTAGAGGTGGCCACCCTTGCAGATGAGAAGAGCAGGTGGGCACTTCTCCCTTATGAAGCCCATTAAATGAACGAGTTGGAGATACACCATGATGACCTTCCTTTGTGTGAAGTTCACACTTGAACAGTACCCCTCTATTCTTTCTGTTTCATTTCGATCCTGCTCTTCCTTTGAGGAGCTTGGTGTGGTGAACATGTTCTCTTCTTCCCCCTACCCACAAGAGATGTTGTTTGAATGGGGACCGGCACACAAATAGGCACCACTGTGGTATGGAGGAGTGTTCTGGTCACATGTTTTTGCTCTGGAAGGTATAGGGGAGGTGACAGCTACTGCCACGATCAACATACAAACTAAGGCTCACAATCTCCCTTCCTCCCCTGCTCTCCCCCCTCCTGCCCCTCTCTCTCCTTGCTGCTTCATTCTACCTGACACATGCACTGTTTGTGGAAGGTTTCACAACCCCAATGCAAGATTATATTTCTATTTTCTTCCTAACTGGTGTGCTTAAAACCACACGTTCAATCAATTTGAACAGTTGAAACCTTGCCTACATCTTATCCTCTATCTGAAGAAATGACTGGGGGGGGGACTGTAATCCGGTACACATTTATTTTATTTCCAGTGCACTCTGAATAGTGCTTTCCCAGTAGTAAGCCCCACTAAATAGACCTGAGGAGGATTCTGTTTAGAATTGCTCTCTTCTGGAGTTCTGGCCCTGCTAGTAGACCTCCTGAGGGCACCTGGGTTTTGGTCACTGTGTGACACAGAGTGTTGGACTGGATGGGCCTGATGGCTTTTCTTACGTTCTTAAGCCAGGCAGTACTTTTATAAATATTAATAATTTCTACTAAGTGCTTTGTAGATAGAGCCTTTCATGTTTACCTAGCAGCTAAGCTCCTAAGTAAGCACTTGTAAAATAACTCATACAAATTAAAAATATACAAGGAGCAACCCCCAACTATACTACTTTGTATTTTCTCATAATTAATATATTCCTCATCTGGTGTTTGGGGGAGAGTCTTGATAATTTTGATTTCTGACTAATTCAATCTATTTTTTTAACATCCACAACTAGATTAGATTACACTAAATACAGCATATTTTATTGCTGCAATTTGTTTTTGCGTGTCTAGGAAAATAATCTGTCAGACATTCATGGGTAGCGTGCAAGCTGGCAGAATATATTGCAGCTACTTTGAAATATTAAGGGTAGTGGTCCTAATGGAAGACCGAAGGCACTGTTAAACCCTGAGTTTCTGACACATGGTAATTTAATTGAATACATTGGGCATGATCCAGCTAAAGTTTTGGGCTCATGTTTTTTTCAAGGAGAAAATTAAGCATTTAAATGTCTCTTCCTGTAATCAATGAAACTGAAAGGCTTAGTATTGGCTGGATTATGCTTTTTGATGAAATGTTCATATTCTTTTCAGAGAACATTGGCTAATAATCTTGGATGCAAAATTAAAGAGTTTTCAATAGGAAATATTATGCACATACTTAATTGTCCTGTTGAAATTGTAGGACTTCAAAGTGCTTAACTTTGGCAGAACTGCTCCATTAAGGGGGTGGTTTTTCAGGAGGTGTCTTTCAAAAGTTCAAATAGTGTGTGTTTGTGGATGCAAATGTTCCCTTTGCAACATTTTGGGTCAAATTCACACAGCCTTGAGCAACATACTATTCAGGTAAGATTTGCTTTGTTCTTCCCTATCTACCTAATAATCCTTATTTGTATTAGTCTGTGTGATCACATGAATAATTTTGCTATAAACCAGATATATGCACTACTGGCACAGGTGCATTTGCAGCCTATCCATGAGGAGCAGGGGCATAGCCAAATTTTTTTTACTATGGGGGGCATTTTAATAAGTTGAGGGCACCACCGCACCACCACCCATGCTGTGTCAGGAGTGACGAGAGAGTAAAACATTATTTAAACCGGTAAGAGAGGGAGAGGAGAGAGGCAAGGGTGCTGGCAGGCAGGATTGGGTGATGGTTCAGCATAGTTGTGGTGCACAAAATGTTTTTAAAAGCAACTGAGAGAGGTGAGGGCGCAGGCAAGGCAGGGTGATGGCGAGGCTCTGGCACATGTGAAAAATAAATTTTAAAAAGTGATGGAGAGAGAGGTGTGGACCGATGCTCCCTCTAAGCTCTGGAGTCCTGTGAGCAAAAATTCTACTTTGTGAGCCACTGGCATGAAAGTTATGAGAAGGTGATTTGGCTGCTGCATAACTTAGTTTGCTCTGGAGCCCTCCTTCCCGAGCGAAGACAAAAATGTGTGAGCCAGAGGCTAAAAAACTGTGAGCTAGCTCACACTAACTCAGCTTGGAGGGAACACTGGTGAGGACGCCGACAGCCAGGGCAGGGTGATGGCTTGGCGCAGCCGTGGAGTGCAAGAAAAATAAAATAAACCAGCTGGATGGGAAGTTGGGACGCCTGGGCGGTAAGTCGGGGGGGGGGATAAGATGCCCCACTGTAGCTACAGGCCTGGTGAGGAGAGCTTGTTCGCACAGCCAGACCCGACACTGATGGTCAGGAGACTGAAGGCAAGTGCAGGAAAGAAAAGTTCAAATGGCTTTAAAAGGGGATTAGAGAGATTCATGGAGAATAGGTCCACGAGGCTTGATTGGGATCTTCATGTTTGGTACCTCTGAATCCCAGTTGCTAGGGAGCAACAGTGGGAGAATGCTTTGCAGCTTGTGTCCCTGCTGTGGGCCTTCCTGGGCATCTGTTCAGCCTCTGTACCACTGGTCTGATCAGGGCTCTTTCCCCCTTGTGTCATGAAAGGCTAATTCAAGCTGGGCTGATAAAAAGAAAAAAAGGTGTGTGTGTGAAGGCAACAATTAGCAAAAGGATTTGTGAATCAGATCCCCAATGCTGCCATTGTAGAGCCAAAGGTTTGCCAGAAGCAATGGCTTTCTTCTTCCTTGCCTTTACCCTTTTCTCTCTCTTTTTCTGCTGTCAGGCTGTAGCCGATTTATGGTGACCTCACAGGGTTTTCAAGGCAAGAGACCTTCAGAGCTGCCTGTGCAGGAAAGGCGGGTTATAAATACAAAATAATGACTATAAATAATAAATAGAGCTGGTATTCCTTGGTGATCTCCCATCCAAATAGCTTCCAAGATCTGATGAGATGTAGCCTGGCCTATCCAAATCAGTTTTTTTGTCTTTTGGACTAATAATGTCAAAATCTCTTAAAAGTGAATTTCTTTAGTTGTCAAATGCCCTTGCTGCCTCAATGGCCAAATCACTAGACACATTGAGTGTTTTCAACTTTTGTTTATGTAGACTATTCTTATTTTGGATTTTTTTTAAAAAAAAATCTATGTATGGGGCTGATATTACAAGGTTTCCCTGACTGGAAGAATCTGAATTAAAGATTATACGGCTTTGGGAACCTCTTTATCTGTGATCTATTATTGATGTGAACATTTCCTTGAGAACCTGGTGCATAGTGCAGTGGCCTGGAGAAAGTGGTTAATTTTTGTACAGTCTTAAAAGCTACAATGAATGCAGTGCGTTTCTCTCCTGTTTTTTCAGGATTCCAGTAACAATAAACAGTCCTAGAGGTTGGGGGAGGCGGGAAGGGATAATGACCTGATTTTTGTGTCCTGCCTGAATACTAGAGGCACACAAAACGAAAGCTGTGGAACATCTGTTGGAAAAGACACTTTACCCCATCCCTCTACAAGCAATATGTGACTCTTTCCTCCTTGCCTGTGTACTGCAAGGGGGCTGGCTGTAGTGTAAACAGCTGTAAGAGCAATGGCAGCCACAGGAATCCAGTGCCTTGTAAGCAGTGAGTGAGCATAGATCCAAGGTTCTCTTTGAGAGAAGTTGCCCAGGTGAGTGGGCTCTATGCAGATACCTTCCTAAAAGGTCACACACACACACACACACACACACACACACACACACACACACACACACACAGAGGGAGACGGTTTTCCTTAACTGTCTTCAGCCTGGTGCTGCAAGTGATGGAGACAGGCAAGGGTGTACAAGGGATGCAATCCTTGGCAAGGGGATAGTGTCTCTCCTCCACCCCCCTTTCTGTAACTCCCAATCCCGATTCTGTATACGGGGAGGTTCTCCTGCCCCCCCCCCAAGGCGCCCTGGGCTTCTCCCTGTAAGAGCTAGAAGTACTCCCGCCCACAGAGTGAGGAAAACAGGACTCCTTCCTCTCCTCCGGGGCCTGACTTCTCCGCGCAGAGGGGCTCCGGTCTTAGAGTTGCTCCCGTCTAACCCCGTTTACCGCACGGGGTTGGACCGGCCCGGGCACAGGAGGACTGCAGCGTGGCCGAGCGCCTCCAGTCTGAGCCCCCTGGGGCCAATGGAAGCCAACAGAGGTCCAGCGTGGCGGCGGCACCTTCTAAGAGGCTCCGGCGGAGCGGCTCTGCCTGCCTGGGGTTTGCCGGGTCAACCCGCCCCCCTCTCCCGCCCCTGGCCAGCCCAGCCGCCTCCCTTCCCCTCCGCCCGGGCCAGGCCGGCGGCGCCTCTCAGGCGGCTGCCATAGCGACCGGGGCTCGGCCCTGGGCTGTGGGAGGCTGCGGCAGGGCTCAACCCAGCTTGGCGGCGGCGGCGGCTCCTCTTTCTCACCCGGGCGGCCGGAGCACCTGCAGTGGGGCTAGCTCGCCCTTGTAACCGGGGGCGGGGAGGGGAGAGCGAAGGCAGGGCTCTCCGGCCCCGGGCCCTTTCTCTCTGGCTGCAGTGAAGCGCTTCTGAGGGGGAGGAGGACGGACGGGGGGTCCCTGTAGCGTAACACTGTGCCGCAGAGCTCTTGCCGCGGCGGGGGAAGGTTTACCTGCCTTCTGGCAAGCCCCGGTACCGGCACATTCCTTCCTTGGCTGCCTCCTCCTCGCTCTGTCTGCCGCTGCCTTCGGTTCAGCGTGCGTGTGCCTTTGCAGGCAAAGCAAGGACAATAGGCATTTCTTTCGCTGGCTTCGGCTTTGGGTTTTCGTAGTGGGCTGGTGGGGGGGGGGCACGTTTGAAGAGTCCCCCCC
>NW_015163619.1:888259-889301 GCF_001447785.1 Gekko japonicus | reverse complement strand
CCCCCCCCTTTTAAACACCGTTCCAAAGATTTCTGTGGGTAAAGCGCCAAGGCTGTTCTGGAGTAACTCACTGGATTTAGTTTTTAAGGGCGTAGCAGCAAATTGGAGTTTTTTTTCCTAGGGACTTTATATAGGATTGCACTGCTGAATGACTGCAGTGAATTTAGGTTTAATACAGGACTGCAGTCTTTTAACAGCTCGATTCTATGCATATTTAACCCCCGTTTCATTTAATGGGGCTTACTCCCTGAAAAGAGTGCATAGGATCACAGCCCTGAAGTTAGTTCCACTTGTCCAGTGGTGCTTACTCCCGGCTAAGTGTGCAGTACGGTGATCACACGCGCTCATTATGGAAAATAAATTTAATCGGAAAGGGCCAAATTGCAAGGATCACTCGCTCATTTGTGTGAACTACCCTCTAGTCTGCCTGACACATGGAACTGCAACAAGGCAATGCAAATATCTTTTTTCCTACCATGAGGAAGTCTGTCCTTGGATTCTCTAAACGTATGTGGACTTCTGAAAAATCCCCATGCACTGAATGATGTCCCTTGCTAAACCCAATGACTTTCTCAGCTGCCTTGACCCTTTTTCTCGTTCTACTTCGTAGCGCGACGCGTCGCCAATCTTTCCAGGAGAGGCAAGTTTTAGAAGGGGGGGGGGGCGTAAAATATTGTTGCAGAATCTGTGAAGTGCCCTCATCTCGAACAGCCTTTTCAGCTTTCACAAAGGATGTTCCTGTTACTTTTGTTCCGGTCACAAAAATAAGAAGGAGCGAGAGAAAGAAATTAACTAGGGAGAGATAAGGTCTGGAAAACAATCTGGAATTGCCAGTGTTGGTGGGAGCTCTGCAGGGCTGGCGTCAGGAAGTCTGCGCCGCCTTCTATTACTGTTGATCCAGCTTTATGCAGCTGCACTCAGTACAATTAGCTTGTAGAAACAATCCTGCTGTAGGCAGCTTTTCCCCTTCAAAGCGCGTTTCTGTACTGACCCCCCCCCCTTTCCATACACACGCCGTAATGCTGGAAATCGAGTCACAAGC
>NW_015163619.1:876565-887749 GCF_001447785.1 Gekko japonicus | reverse complement strand
CCCCCCCCACCTCAAGATGTTCAGGGCCGATCACGGCCGCCGCGGGCGGAGAGGAGCCCCACGGTCACAGGCGCAGTTGCTTCCGAAGGTGTCTCCCTTCTGCTTGACCCTTCAGACAGAAGCAGCAAACGCCACCCGAGTGTCCTCTCTCCGCAACGCCCGCCTTGCCGCCCGGTTTGCGGAACACCAGGCGCCGCTGTTGCGAACTCTCCGCCACACGCCTGGCGCGTGCTGCGATGCGTAAACTTTTTTTTGCCGGTGGCTCCAGTTCCCGGCTGGGGAGGAGATGCGCACAGGCGTGGCTTTCCCCTAGCAAGCCGCTCAGGCCACTTGTGTGGGTGAGCAGAAGAGAGCCCTACGTGGAGTGTGCAAGCCTGCAAAGGAACGCCTCTTGGGCTAAACAACCCCCCCCCCCCAGGAGTCAAGGCTGTTGCGTTTGCCTAGCCACTGTTGGCTAGCCTTCAAGTTGTTTTGTTGGTACTGGGACCACGGTCACAGAAGAACTCTTTCTAGGAACAGGAGTTCTAGGATATTTTCCTCCCCCCCCCCCCCCCCCCCCTCCTGAGTGCTTCATGTTTCAGAATGTGCTACCTAAACTCTACCAAAAACTCTTAAAAGCAACAACACCAAATCTGAAGTTTGATGTCTTTCTGTCATGCTACTCCTGGCTATCCGAGAGCATTTCTGTACATAGATCTGTTTCTGGTTTTTCTTGCAGCTTGTCCAGAAGGCTGAACCCCCTTCACTGTGAGCACACTAGAGTTTAATCCTGGGGGTGGTTATGGTAAGCATGTGGCCTAGTGAAAGAGAAATGTGCAGGGGACATGGAGAGGGGAAGTGTAATCCATTGGTCCTCCCTGTGGCACACCCATTCCATGCCCTTGAATGTTCAGGGTCACACTTAGCATCTTTGTAGTCAAGGGACTGATTCTTCCCTGCACAGGTGCACTACCTATGGGTGGACAGATGGCTCTAGGGCTGAGTGCCCTCACTCACTACACCAGTTTGGTATAGTGGTTAAGTGCGTGGACTCTAATCTGGGAGAACCAGGTTTGATTCCCCACTCCTCCACTTGCACCTGGCTGGATGACCTTGGGCAAGCCATAGTTCTGATAAGAGCTGTTCTTGAAAAGGAGCAATTTCTGCCAGAGCTCTCTCAGCCCCACCTACCTCACAGGGTGTCTGTTGTGGGGAGGGGAGGGGAAGGAGTTTGTTAGCCGCTCTGAGACACCGTCGGGTAGTGAAGAGCGGGGTATAAATCCACTCTCCTCTCCTCCTCCTCCTCCACATGGAGTGGCAGTGCATCATGACAGTACAGGGAAAGGGAGGCCTGTCTCCAGAGCCCCATCTGGCCCTCCCCATCCACTCAGTTGTGTGAACTTTGGAGCAGGCATAATGTGGTCGGGCAGAGGGGGAGGCTGACTGGGGAATGTAGGCTCTGTGCAGTCTTAGTACTTCCCCTGACTGCCTATCAACGGCATGGGGTGGTAGGATGAATATAGCTCTGTTGAGTCATGTTGGATTTCTCCAGGGTGGGAAGAGTCTAACATTTAACACAGCAAACACTACTGTACCTACAGTACTCGATGCAGTGTCTGATTATGCTGTGGCAACATTCCACAGGGAGCCACAGATAGTCATGGGAGGGCATGTTTGTATAGGGATGGGCATCCAATTACATGGGATGGGTTCAGGACAAATGTAATGTGGGAAATGGCCCTGATTCTGTGTCCATCCAGATGCAAGACGTTTCAAGATGTGAATCTGTCCATATCAAGTCCACAGGGAGCCACAGATAGTCATGGGAGTGCATGTTTGTATAGGGATGGGCATCCAATTACATGGAATGGGTTGTGGGAAATGGCCTTGATTCTGTGTCCATCCAGATGCCAGACCTTTCAAGATGTGAATCTGTCCATATCAAGCTGTTTTCATATCTACACTGAAATCCCATGCTACTCTTCTGAATTTATTATTTCATGATGAAGAATCCAGGGTATCAGTTTTCATACATCAATTAGTGGTTCACGTGGAATGATTATTCCACTCAGACTGTGGAGTTGTAACTGATTTTCTGCAACTGGCAGAAAACCTATATGGTCTTCTTATGTACAAATCAGACCTGCAATATGACTACCTGTGCATAGATGAGGAAGATCCTACTTCAGTTCTAGGCCTAGACATGATGCTTTCTATGTGGTGTAGTGCCAGTTTGGTGTAGTGGTTAAGTGTGCGGACTCTAATCTGGGAGAACCGGGTTTGATTCCCCACTCCTCCACTTGCACCTGCTGATGTGACCTTGGGTCAGTCACAAGCTCTGGCACAGCTGTCCTTGAAAAAGAGCAGTTTGTGTCAGAGTTCTCTCAGCCCCACCCACCTCACAGGGTGTCTGTTGTGGGGAGGGGAAGGGAAAGGAGTTTGTAAGCCGCTCTGAGACTCCAAGTGAAGGGCGGGGGTATAAATCCAATCTCTTCTTCTCTTCTCTCTTCTTCTTCTCTTCTTAAAGGTAATAACTAGCTCTTTGAATTGGTCCAGGAGGTGAATAGGCAACCAGTATATCTAGCACCTGTCAAGCCTGCTAAAATGACCAAACTGAGGCTATCATACTTTGGTCATATTGTGAGAAGACAAGAGTCACTGGAAAAGACAATTATGGTAGGAAACATTGAAGGCAGCAGGAAAAGAGGAAGGCCCAAGATGAGACGGACTGACTCAATCAAGGAAGCCACAAAGGCCCTCAGTTTGCAAGACCTGAGCAAGGCTGTTAATGACAGGACATTTTGGAGGCTGGTAATTCATAGTGTCGCCATAACTCAGAAGTGTTTTGACAGCACTTCGCAGACACACAGCATCACCTGTCAGCAATCTTGCCATCACATTTCCCACTAGCTAAATCATCTGAATGGTCTTCAAAGGCACAAGTGGCAGTAATCCAGCCTGGTTGTGGCCAGAAAACACATAACCCTACGGCTGGATCCTGCCTGTACAAGGATGGTGGCAGCCGTTCATATGTGCTGAAACAATTCTTTGAGTTGGCTTAATTTATATTTCTTCCAAGGAAAAGCTCTGTTATCTGCATGTGCCACATCTGCACTGCAGGAGGGGAAGCTATCTTCATTTTTTGAATTTCTGCCAGCCCGTGCGATATCACAAGAATGCATCTGAACTTTGTGGTTCCTCTGGATTCCTAAAATGACCCTTGGATTCTTATACTTAGGAGAAGTTATAAAGAAAATAATCCAGGGAATCTATTATGAAACTCCTGATGGTTAGAAGAGTATAACCAGCTAAATGGAAAAAAAATGTTTGCTAGTTTTTTCTGTTCAAAAAGCCAACTCCTAATCTATTCACCGGCTATTATACTAGATTTCATGGGTAGCCCCACAGAGGAAGGTCCATAGAGATCCATTTTGCTCTTGCTGGAAGGCTTTTGAGTGGTGAATGGGATATTGGATTAGCAAGAAGATCTTGAAAATAAGTTCCAGGTGGCTGTTTGTGTGTATGAGTGTGTTTGTGTGCGGTGAAGTCAGTCGTCGTTATTTTGGGGGAAGGGGCAGTAAAGATTTTGTGTAAAGCAGCATCCCCTTTTGTTGTGGCACTGTAGCAATAGTAATAGCTGAAGGTTTTAGGGGAGGTTTGAGATATCTAGATTATATATGAGCTAATTCTCATTTAATTTGGAGACTCACTCAATTGACATTACCTTATTCTCCATTTTGACCCAGTAAGTCCTCCAAGTCAGGAAGGGGAAAGTAACACAAAACAGATGCTTTCAGCAGGGTGACTTAACTGACACTCCTATTACTGGTATTAGGGAAGTATCCATGGTGCTTATTATCAGTCATTTTCAAATATCTACCACAGCCCAGCTGTTGCTTGCAGTGGTCCTATATAATTTCTACAGTCTTGGCACATGACAACATGTTTGCACAGTTCACTGGTGATCTCCAGGACACAGTTTCCCAAGAGGTTTAAAACTAAGGATACAAATGTGAATAATTCCTGTTTTAGAACTGGAGATTAGTGGTTGACGGGGTTCTTTTGCATAATAACCCAAGCTCAAAGTCAAAGCTTGGGATATTTGCTATGCTGTTCAATGTTGATTGGATTAATAACATCTTGCAACAATGCAACAATTTTTGTTGTTACTTTTGCTGTTGGACACAATAGAAACTGAACCCAGTACTTTATGCCCTGACGGGATAACTGTAGGTTCTTATTCAGTCTCCCTTCAGCACTCTGAAATAATGTGCTCATAAGGTGCACTGTCTGACGCTTCCCCTGCTCAAGGCCAACGTTGCCCTGGCTCCACCATGGCCTTCCCTGCAGCAGAGAACCTGCAAGGTCTCAGATTGGAGAGCGGAGGAGGTCGCACCACCTGGCTCCTCCACCTTTCTGTAACCCTCCACTGTTCCACACTTCCTAAGCAGGGAAACGTCATCCTCCCTGGGCTTACATAGGCCACCCTTCCAATCCCCTCCCCTCTACCCCTTCACCTAACCGAAAGTCCCTGAAGCCCTGTCTCAGCTGCCTCTGCCTCCCAGGCTGCTCTCTTTTCCAGGAAGGGCTTGATGATGTGACTGGCTCCACTTGGCTGCCAAACTCTAATTACTGAACTTAGAGTCTGCAGCCCCACCCTGTCTGTTCTGGGTGTCTCCTGGCCTGGCTGCTGCATCTGCCACTTGTGTACGGCTTGTCTCAGTCAAGGTAAATTAATCCTGCAAGTCCAGGGCATGTCCTGATGCTGGACATACTGCAAAGTGACTTTTTTGGTGTCCGCCCTCCCACTATGGCTCAAACTGCCCTGCAAACACTGTTCCTGGGCCTTCCCACATCCCCGAAGAGTAACATTTTGTGTGACGTTTTGGGCTACAGCAAAAGGAGTATGGCAAGCAACTCACAAATGGAAATCTGTTCAGTCTGCAAAAATGTTCTGCAGGTTCCAAGCTAATCTGCACATTCCCCCCAGTTTTGCTTCAGGAAACAGGTTTTGAAAGAGGAGCTCCCTTGTTTTGGTCCAAACCCCTGCAAACCTCTTTGGCCAGAGACAACAGTGGAACAGAAGTAATGGCAACTTGCATCTCCCAAATCAGTGACAAGTCTCTTAAAAATGATTGCATTTTGTTGTTTCCAGCCTTATTCTTGCATTTTCTCATTCTCCCTCTTTTTTTGTAAAGTGTGTATAAGATGCAGTGTTGCCAGTTCTCATTCAAGTCACTGTTCATCCAACTCATAACCTGTAGCTTACTGCTACTTCCATCATTTCAGTGTTGATTTGTAGATCTTGACCCTGAAATGGTGCCATGGTGGGACTAGGTCTCTCCTATCCCATTCTATATATATTAAAGTAAAGTAAGTGGGAATTGAGCCTTTTCAAGTTTATCCACCTCCATGGATATGAAGGCTCACTTGAAGCCGCTGGAGCAGAACTTCTCTCTCTTTGACTGGAACAATCCCTCTAAAGGGTAACAGGAAGAGGCGGATGACAGTCTGGTTGTCTCTTTATTCGTGGCTTGGATTGCAGACACGCTCTGGCCCCCAATTCTCCCCAAAGCATTTAAAGGTTTCCTTTAAATGCTTTGGGGGAGAAGCAGGGGCTGGAGTGTGCCTGCAGTCCAAGCTACAAATTCGCAGCTTGGAGTGCAGGCTCCAGTCCCCGGCATGATGACATCACTTCTATGTGACGTCATCACATTGGGGCTATCCCTGCCCCCCCCGGGAACACCCCTCAAGGTCCCCTGTATTAGCATATTAAAAACCCTGTCTTGAGCGTAGAAATAAGAAAAAAAACGGGATGTTAAATATTTAGAAATCTGGCTTCAGTTAGGACCTGCACATATCCCACAGATATTCCCACTGCTTTCTTTACCTTCCTGGAGCCAGCCTTTCTCCAGACGTTCATAGTACAGGCGGTAGAACATTAATGTCTACATTAAGAAGGGATGATCTCACTACTTTAAAGAGAGCTGGTGCTAGAGAAGACACAAATGCTCCAGCCCTGACCTGGATAGACCAGGCAAGTCGGACCTCGGAAGCTAAGCAGGGCCGACCCTGGCAAGTATTTGGATGGGAGACTTCCAGAGAATACCAGGGCTGGGAGGCAGAGGCAGGCTATCAGGCCACTTCTCTGAACATCCTCCATGCCCCAGTAGGAGTTGCCAGAGGTCGCCATGACTTCCAGGCAGGGGCACACATGCAGGTACACAGAGAGAGAGAAAAATGCCAAAAAAGAATACAAATGGCTACAGGCTCTTAGCCATCCACACACAACATACCTTGAGTGTGCCAAACATAGACTCACAGAAAAGTACAGAAACCTTTTCCTTCAACTTCCAGTGACACCTTAATACTACTGTAAGTGCATTTGGATTTCTGCAAATGGAAAGATTTCTAGCTGTAGAGTGCAAGTCCCTTGTCTCCACCCTCTCTCTGCAACCCAAAATGCTACTTCAGGAACTGCATGGGGGGGGGGCGTTTTGGGCTGCAGCAGCAGGAGGCAATGAGTAACTTGCATTTTGCAGCCGGAAATCCTTCTCTCTGCAGAAACGCTGAACTGAATCTATGTCATGGATTGTATGGCAGAACATTCCTCCTTAAAAGGCTCAGGAAAGCGTCATCCATGTTATTTGTTTGTTTACATACTGAGTTTGCTTATGTTGGAAATATGTGTGTTGCAAGGTCTAAAATTCAGTCATTATGGGGTTAATGTGTGTTCACCTTGTGTGCTATTGTTTAGACTGACCTGGAAGAGAACCTGGCACAGAGCCAATGGAGAGAAAGCCCAGGAAACTGAAGCCTACTTACTAACAATCATTGGTTAATCTATTCAGGTGATTGCCTTCTAGGGGTCAAGAAGAGGAAGAATCTCCATTGTTGTAGACCATGTGGTCAAAGTGTAAAGATGTAGTCTTTGGTGACTTTGTTGTTTTGTAGATTTCCTGTGTACCCTTCCCTTAGAAATAAAGACTTTTACACAGAAGAAAATGCCTCCTCTCCAGTGAAGCAAAAATCCATTGCAATCTCTGAATATTTAACTATTTTGCCAGTTTTCCCAACAGCTTATAGGTAGGGTTGCCAGCTCTGGGTTGGGAAATACCTGGAGATTTGAGGGAGGGGGGAGAAGCCTGAGGAGGATGGGGTTTGGAGAGGGGAGGGTTGTCAGTGGGGTACAATGCCATACAGTCCACCTCCCAAAACAGCCATTTTCTCCAGGTGAACTGATCTCTGTCGCCTGGAGATCAGTTGTAATCCCAGGAGATCTCCAGCCACCACCTGGAGGCTGGCAACCCCACTTATAGGAGACGTTTGTCACCGAGACTCAGCCGGTTCCACAGTTATAAACTATGCAGTCAGAGCATTATAATGCAATCAACAATGCAATAAAACAGAATTACAAAACTAGAGTGCCGCACTTAATCATATAGTATGTACAATAAAACAGCACAATAAAATACAATAAACAATGAAACCAAACTGGGTTGTGAAGTTAGCGAAAGGGTGCAACAATATAATTATAACAGTATTAATTTTAGAGACATCAACTGTGACCCCATTCCCTTTATAAAGATGCCCTGTTTTGCATAGGCTGCGGAATGAGAGAAGTGGGGGAGTCTTCCGGGCCTCCTTAGGGCAGGCCATTCCACAGGTTGGGGGCCCCAACAGAGAAGGCTGCTGTTTGCAGGGTGGTGCCACATATCTAGAATAAGACCTACCTTTGTGCTTGGAGTATACAAATGATCTAGAGTATACAAATTTTCCACCAAGTTGCTAGGAATTCAGTGTGGCGAAAAATATGGAAATGGGGGGGGGGGGAAGATGGGTGAATGGGGGGGGGGGAAGATGGCTGAATGTCCATTTTGTGTTCATTTGCTTAATATTCTGCACCTTTCATTTGCATAATTATTTCCTATTAAGGAACTCGCATCCAAGATGTGATCTCTGTGATTAAGTTTTTTTAAAAATCGCAGCGGACAGCTATGCAATCTTTCTTTGGGATGAAGAATCTATCCTGCAGTGCTATTAACAAAAGTTCTTTTGACTTGTTTATTCAATTGAACTGTAAAGAATTTGCTAACACAGGATCACATGGGACAGACTGGCTCTACGTGACTCAGCAGTTGTCATCTTAATGTTCAGGTGGTACAGTTACATCATGGGAAGTACACTTTTCTGAGTAATCTACTATGCAAGATCCATCTGTCGACCAGAGAATTTTTTCTCAAGTTTTTATTTGACTTTGTAAAAAGACACATTGTCTTAACCCTTCCGTGCTCATCACAAGGTAATTGTTATAATCTGTAGCTGCCTGTACATTTCATCATTCACGTTGCATTTCTGCAGGTATAGTCAATGAAGAGTTTTTAATCGTCAAAGAAAACTTAATTGTACTGCCTCACCAAGATAGCTAATACATCTTGCTATTAAGTGCCAAAAAATCCAGATGTTGTGTTAAACCTGAGTTTGATGCAAATTAAGAAAAATAAATTTGCTTATTCTTATTCCATATGTGTATATTCTGAATCTATTTGATATTTTACAATAAATTAAAATGTTATGACAAAGCTTTATCTAGGAGGCAGGTTAGACGCAAAGAAATGAAGAGCAGTGGATTATGTTTGTGTGTATGAGAGCAAGGGAGAGTTGCAGTCAAGCATATGATAATACGGAACATGATCCTGGGTATATTAATATATCCACGTTCCCCCCCCCCCCAAGAAATGTTATGTGAAAGTACTAAATGGCTGAATTGGGTGGAAAGCCTGAGTTGGCTTCTGTGAGTAATACCATGACTTCATTGCCATGTCAATTCTGGGAAAGACCTCTGATTTAACACAGCTTTTGGATCATAGAACCATAGAGGTGGAAGAAACCTCCAGGGTGATGTAGTCCAATCCCCTGCACAATGCAGGAAATACACAAATACCTCCCCCTCCTCACCCCCAGTGACTGCTGTTCCACACCCAGAAGATGACAAAAACACTCCAGGATCTCCAGCCAAACCGGCCTGGAGAAAAATTGCTTCCTGACCCCAAAGTAGCGATCAGCATTTCCCTGGGCGTGTAAGAAAGGGCCACAAGAACTAATCTGCATTGCTGTCAGATGGCCATCTAGCCTCTGTTTGAAAACCTCCAAAGAAGGAGAGGAAACCTGTTCCACTGAGGAACTGCTCTGTCAGGAAGTTCTTCCTAATGTTTAGCTGAAAACTCTTCTGATTTAATTTCAACCCATTGGTTCTGATCTGACCTTCTGGGGCAACAGAAAACAACTCTGTACCATTCTTTATATGACAGTCCTTCAAGTACTTGAAGATAGTTTTGTCACCTCTCAGTTGTCTCCTCTCCAGGCTAAACATACCCAGCTCCTTCAACCTTTCCTCATAGGAGTTGGTCTCCAGACCCCTCACCACCTTCGTTGCCCTCCTCTGGACACATTCCAGCTTGACTATATCCTTCTTAAACTGTGGTGCCCAAAACTGAACACAATACTCTAGGTGACGTCTAACCAGAGCAGACTAAAGCGATACCATCACTTTGTGTGATCTGGACACTATACTTTTGTTGATACAGCACAAAATGGCATTTGCCTTTTTAGCTACCATATCACACTGCTGACTCATGTTCAGTGTATGGTCTACTAAGACCCCCAGATCCTTTTCACACATACTATTGCCAAGACAAGTCTCCCCCATCCTATAATTATGCATTTGATTTTTCCTACCAAAATGCAGAACTTTACATTTATCCCCATTGAAGTTAATTTTATTTGTTTTAGCCCAGTTTTCCAGCCTGTTAAGATTATCCTGTATCCTGACTCTGCCTTCTACTGTATTTGCTACCTTCCCAATTTAGTATCATCTGCAAATTTAGTAAGCATTCGCTCTGTTCCTTCACCCAAATTATTGATAAAGATGAACAAAACAGGTACCAGGACAGACCATTGAGGCACTCCACTTGTCACTCCAAGAGGATGAGGAACCATTCACAAGCACTCTTTGGATGTCATCTGTCAGTTACAGATCCACCTAACAGTCCTAGGATCCAAACCACATTTTACCAATTTGTCGACAAGAATATTATGTGGAACCTTATCAAAAGCCTTACTGAAATTAAGATAAACTATGTCTACAGCACTCCTTTGATCCAGTAAGGTAGTAACTTTTTCAAAAAAGAGAGCTAAGGTTAGTCTGACATACTTGTTCTTGAGAAACCTATGCTGGCTCTTAGTAATCACAGCCATCCTTGCTAAATGCTCAAGGACTATTTGATGATTTGTTCTAAAACTTTCCCAGGTATAGACGTCAAGCTGATGGGTCAGTAGTTACCCTGATCCTCCTTTTTCACATTTTCCTGCCTCCCGTCTTCTGGCACCTCACCTGTTCTCCAAGAATTCTAAGAAAATAATGGACAGAGGCTCGAAATTACATCCGCAAGTTCTTTTAGTACCCTTGGATGCAGTTCATCTGGCCCCGAGGACTTAGTTTCATTTAGAGAAGCTAGGTGTTTATGTACTACCCCTATGCCAATCCTAGGCTGCATTTCCCTTTCCTCATCATGTGTTCTGTTTTTGCCATGCTGAGCATTGTTTCCCTTGCAAGAGAAGACTGAGGAAAAGTAGGAAGTGAGCAGTTCTGTCCTCTCTTCATCACCTGTTACAATTTCACTTTCCTGTCCCCGCAATGGGCCTACCATGCCCTTGCTCTTTTTCTTACTTCGAACATAAGAAAAGAACCCTTTTTGTTGTTTTTAGCATCTCTCGCTAGGCTAAACTCATACTGAGCTTTAGCTTTCCTAAGTCTCTCTTTACAAGCACTGGCTATTTGTTTATGTTCATCCTTGGTTATAAGGCCCTCCTTCCACTTTCTAAATGAGTCTTTTATATTTCTCAAGGCTTTAGAAAGCTGTTTATGGAACCACCTTGGCTTCTTTAGGCTCCTCCCATTTTTCCTTCTCATAGGAATCTTTTGTGATTGTGCCTTCAGTATTTTGCTTTTAAGAAACTCTCATCCCTCTTGAACTCCCTTCTCCTTAAGCATTTCTGTCCATGGGATTCTACCCAGCATAACTTTAAGTTTGTCAAAATTTGCTTTCCTGAAGTCCTACCTATATGTCTGACTACATACAGCTTTTACTTACCCCAAGACTGTAAATTCCAAAATTACATGGTCACTACTACCCAGGGTGCCCA
>NW_015163619.1:851817-876272 GCF_001447785.1 Gekko japonicus | reverse complement strand
CCTTTTAAATAAATTGTACCCCTCAATCCTAATATTCAAATTGTGAGTGTCATTCCACCAAGTTTCAGTAATGCCTATTAGGTCATAGTCCCCTTCCTGTATTAGAACTTCAAGTTTCCCCTGCTTGTTTCCCATACTCTCAGCATCAGTGTAGAGAAATCAGAATCTATGTTTTATGCACCCTGAGGTTTTCATTTCTATACTTATTTGTGAGTTAATGTTACCTAGCATATGTGTCACTCCCCACAAAACTTTAGAGTTCTTATCTCCAGTTATTGCCATCATACTGGACTTTGCATTTTTGTCTCGCTCCTCCACAGGATTTAGTTTAAAGTTCTCCTTATTAGGTTTGCAAAGGATGAATCCATATGGAACTGATGGATGAATAGTGAATGAAAAAACTGTTGGAATCTGCTTTCAGCTCTTTATTCCCAGAATGACCAATGTAAAAAGACCTAAAAGCTATACAGCACAAACAGTGTTAAGGGAGTAAGAAATATGCATGCTTTAAAATGTACTGTTTTATTCTGCACAGTATCTGTCTGGGATGTGGGGGGGGGGTTTGCTTTATTTGAACCAAAATACATATTTTGCTATTCTGGTCTCCCCATTCTGGAAAGAAATGGCAACCATTTTACCACATACTTAGTGAGGTAAAATTCTTCTTATAGCTTGATCTGGATCACATGATCAGCTTACCTAATGGTGGCATTTCACAACTATGAAAAGTTACCATTTCATCAATGGTCATCTGTAACATCTGTTCTTTGTTTCTGCTTGAATGTCTTTTCCTGCGGTATAAATGATGAAATCTAGCTTGCTGAGAAAGAAGCAAGCAGCATTTTAAAAACACCCACAAAAGACACATACAGCAAAAAAAGAAAAGAAAAAGAAAACGGGCAGTGCAATCTTCAACAGAGTTATACCCTTCAAAGTCCATTGTAGTAAATGGGCTTAGAATGGTTTAACTCTGCTTAGAATTGCTCTGTCAGGCTTTAAATTGTCCAGCTACAGGGAAAGCAAGCACAAATCTAATGTCTGATAGTAAAAAGCTCCAAAGAGAAGTTGTGGAATTCCTTTGACTTGCCCTGTACGTGGTGGGAATATGCAGATGTTCCTGTTGACACAGTCAATATATGTCCACCAGGGTTATATGCCTGAAGAGTTCGACACCTCACTGCAAGTGCCAATACAGTAAATCAAAAGCCTCTCTGGCATTATCTGGTTTCCTTTCTGGCTTGAAAAGTTAGAACAGATGTCACCAGAGACAACAAAATGGATTTTACACACCCAGAGGAGCTTTTCTTGATGCTGTTAATAGGAAGCTCCTTGAAATGCTAATGGACACAGTTTTATGTTGCTGTGTTTGCAATAGAGAGAGTGGGAAACAGCTCTGATCCCTAAAAAAAAAAAAAAGGAAGGAAGGAAGGAAGGAAGAACAGAAGATAAAGCAACCCTTTTGTTATTAATCAAGGAAACCTGCTTCTTCTGAAACAGGAAAGTGCACGAATGGTGTAGCAGAGATCTCCATAGCAATCTTCTGCATATACAAAAATGCACCAAAAACTGCTGAACGCTGTTGACAGGATATGGCATGTATTGCACTTTAGTTTTACAGGATTTGCATAGATGTTTTACTTTTCTTTCTTATGGGACTAAGGATATTTAGAGTGAAAGACCACGCTGAGGGCGTCCCTCCTTTCAGTGACCTGAGAATGCAAAACTGGACAAAAACAAGATTTTTATAGACCAGGCTCTTTCATACTGAGGTGCTGAAGCAGAGTCTCTTGGACTTTGTCAATTAAACTTACCTAAGGCATTGCACTGTCTTAGTAATACACAGTCAGGAGGCCTTGTTTTGTACCTGTGTGCTCTTGAACGTCAAAGCATGCTCCTCAAGTACCAGAAAATGGGGCCGGGGGGGGGGGATTAGGCTTCGAGGGGAGGGGCTTTTTCTTTGTCTGCTGTGTGACATAAAGTCCCATGTATCTATCTGTACATTTTTAGTTGAAAATGTTTGCTTTGGTAGGAGGATGTCTGGACCTCTAGTAGGAAAAATGGGAGAAACCGAGTTAAGGTTTCACAGGGATTTTGTTAAATTCTGTCTGCAAAAGCATTTGAATGGTGCACATTACAACCATTTTTATACCTAGATTGGTGGAAATTGTTATCTGTGGATGCAGTATTGAAGTTATTGTGATGTTGTAGCCAGTCTCTTGGGTAGGGTTGTCAAGTCCTACCTTAAGCCGCAGTGGGGGACTCATGGCTTGTTCTGGAAGTACGCGCGCGTTGCGTGCGTGCACCACGAGCACGGATGACTGCGGCCCCGCCCCTGGCGCACCCGGCGTGGCTGCGTCACTTCCGGGTGATGTGCTAATGCTGGGCACGTCCCATGCTTTGGGGGTGGGGTTCCCCCTGGGGCCCGATCCGTCGGCGGCAGGGAACGGGCCTCTGGGGCGGGAATTTCCCCGCCCCCCTGCGGGACTTGGCAAGCCTACTCTTGGGCCCTGAACCTGGGGTGGTTTTTCCTGAGAGAGAGAGAGACTCCCCAAAACAACCTCTGAACCTCCTAAAGCAGTGCCCTCATGAAGCCAGGCTTGGCTTAGACAGTGGCTTTTGCTAGGAACCTCCTTTCAGTGACCTGTAAAACCTCATATCAAGTTGCATTGTCAGAATATCCTCCATGCAGGTAACCCCACCCCACTCTTCTCTACTGTCCTCTCAGTCCAAAAAGGACTAGAATGGGCAAGTCTCTGCCCTTGCCTCAGGCATCTTCTACTGACCAAATGGCCAGTCTTTTGTCTGCCAAATGTACAGGCAGGCAGGGACAAAGAGCCTCTGGTCTGTGCTATTGTCATGAATGAAGCGTGTTGCATGTTTCCATCCCCATCTCCTGTTTCACCTGTATGACAGGAAATGCCTTTAGAATAGTACTCTCATTCCTGTCTCCATATATTTGTCTAAAATATCTGCATTCCGATACCTCTGCCAGACCTATCAAGGTAAACATTAACTCTCCATGTCTAGTGAATGGTCACCCATTCAGGTTCATCCTGCCGCACATTAAGAAACATCACCTCTTTTGTGCACGGACTCTAATCTAATTCCCCACTCCTCCACTTGCACCTGGCTGGATGACCTTGGGCAAACTATAATTCTGGCACAGCTGTAGTCGCCGCAGCCGCTCATGCCTGTCTTTGCATTGACTCATTGTCTCAAGTCAAATGCACTTCCATGTTGCCTTGCTCCATCCCTCAGGATACTGAGATAACAAATAAAACATTCAAATGTTTAGTGATCCTTCCTGGTGTCTATCAGGGACCCATTTCCCACCTTTTGTCTAAATCTGGGAACCTATTCAACCTGCCTTTCAACCAGTTCCAGAAGAACAATGCAACACCTGGCTAATACCATCAACAGTATTGTGAATCCAGATTCTGCCCCTCTGGAACCTCACTGGTCACACCTAGGTTTTGCTCCTCCTGGTGTCACACCCCCTGGGATCCCTTATTGGTCCAGGTAATCTTTTGTCTTCACCTGAGACTATTTATTTATTTATCAAATTTATACCATGCCCTCCCTGCCGAAGCAGGCTCAGGGCAGCTTACAAAAAATTAAAACACATAGATAGACAAGCCCCTCAAGCCCTCCCATTGGCCCACATTGTTTTCTCATGTCTATATCCACTAAAGCACATGGCCATCAAGGTGTGCAACTCTGAGGCAGCCTACAGTAGAGGCAGCCTACAGTTTGGGTCCCTTCCCTTTCCAGCAATGGACCCCTGCACACCTGGATAGGTATAGTATTACGCAACCTCCCCACCCTTCTATCTGTCTGCTAACTTCTTTTTGCTTCTTCTTGTATGCTTGCAATCCTTGATTTGAGTGTAAATACCTAAATTATTATTTTTCTTAATAGAACCCATTTCTCTTTACAATTTGGACTGGTTGTTGACTCAACTAAGGGTCTAAGGGACTATCTCCGTAAACACTGATAGCAGACCCATGCTTATTACCCCACCTCTCGCTGAGGCCTACCATTTGACTAATTTCTCCCAGAAACTAAAATCAGCTATTCAGCTTTTAAAATCAAAGCTGGTAGGGGTACCAACGCCATCAATGTACATGGCTTTTTTCAAGGAGCTGAGTCCGTGTAAGCCTTGAGGAGCTTGCATTCGAAATATGGCACAACAAAGCCACCAAGACAGTGCGAAAAGGGATGTGTGAGGGATTAAAATATGGATTCTGTTCTTCAGAAAGTTACTGGAACTGGAATTTCAGTACGGACTCCTCCCACAGGGCACAAAGTTCTCATATGACCCTGGAGGCATGGGTAAGAGCAGTGCCATAGTGACTCTAATGCAGCTATTATGATATAAGACCACATTTCGAGATCACATTTGTAGTGATGAAAGTAGTTTACATAAAGTTATATGTGTTGTACAATGTTGCTGGTTTGCCACTACAATTATCTGATCCACAGCCATAGGCTGTCTTTGATAGCAACCCAACTGTAGCATAAGAACAGTACCTGTTAGTCAAGGTAAGCATGCAAAGGCATAAGTGTACCTTGTGTACCTTGAAAGCTTGATCCACTGGGGTTGCCAGCACTGCCTCAGCAAATTCTAAGAGATTGTGAGGGCAGTGCCTGAGAAGGGTAGAGTTTGGGAGGATGTGACACTCTTGGAACGTTCCTGTATCTTTGTGGTTCAGCCCACACAGACATGAGTAAATTCCTAGAGTGTCACTATGGATGCCATTTTCCTGTGCTTTTTACCCTCTTGCTCCTTAGTTTTTGTTATTCTAGTTTGGTCCTTACATCTGTTAAACACCTCTTATTATGCTTATGCTAATTTGCTGCTCACCCTCTTCCTATATGTATGGACTGGGAAGTTCCATTTCATTGTATCTGAAGAAGTATGCATGCACACATCCACCTTGCGTAAAACTATGTTGGTCTTAAAGGTGCCACTGGACTTGAACTTTTTACACCTGCAGGATATAGGCAGGAGACTTCTTCCTGGCAACTGCCACTGCCCACTACCACTCTGTTGGCAGGCAGGAGAAAAATAAACTAAAAAATTGTCATCAGTCCAATGGTGTTATATCACTGCCAAGGAAAACCTGGTAGTGAAGTCATGCCTTTCTAGGAATCAATGAGAACTCTGTGGTAAAACCACAAAGTTTCCAAAAATTCATAGAGAGGCATGGCATTACTTCTGGGTTTTCCCTGGAAGTGACATAGTGCTGTCATACTGATGTCACCCTCTGCCCATGTCCCTGCCCAACTCCTGCCAGTTGCCAGCCTCTGTCTGGCAATCCTATTTTAAATTGCCTGAATGGGCAATTAAATTGTCATGATTCATTCAAGGATGCACTCTTGCACATCTTGGCTGCCACCTCTGAGTAGAGGATTAGATTCTATGTTTTTTTAAGCCTAACTCTGATGGTGACTAAGGAAGGGAAAACTCCATATACACTCATTGAAGGCATGCAACCCTGTGCCAATACAAAGGGCTTAGTAAACCATGTAAGCCAATATCACTATTGGTTTATGCTTGCTTAGACCATTAGAAGCCTCTATAATGCAGCAGCCTAACAAAGTCTGTGTGATGTTGTTAACTCAGCCCTTCTCTGTCACTGCTCACAGGGGTGAGCCAGCTAGCATGTGAGCCTTCCCTTCATCTGTCCCACCCCCCCATGTTGTATCTTATAAGCATGCTCAGAATTCATGATATGATTACCACAAAGAATGATGGTTCAGCATAATTCCAGTGCTTCAACTCTCATCTAGAATGCTGAATTCCAGGACAGTCCCCCCCCCCCCCCCTCTGCTTTTGGATCCTGCTCTTTCAACCACTTGCATAAACAAGATATTGGCTCGACCAGGCAAGCGAATTGTGGAGTTATTCCCCCATGTGATACAGCGTGGGTTTTTTTTTAAAAAATGCCCCAGTTCAAAAAGTTGATAGCAGCTGCGGTTAAATTTTCTAAGAAGATAATGCAGAGGTGTTTCAACAGAAGAGAAGAAATGACTTCTTGTACATTCTTTATTAGGAAGTGGTAAGTATATTTGTCTTGCTACAAACCATACCTATTTCTGGAAACATTGGTTGGTTCTTTTTCCTCTTAATAGTGAGAACATTTTCATTCTATTGACATTCTCAGATCTACTGATACTTCAAAAAAGCCCTCTGTTCTAATTTAATTGCTTTAAATTAATTTCCCCCATCTATTTGCTCTTGATAATGGACAAAACAGGTATTTAGCTTTTGACATGAAATTGTCAAGTGTAATGTTCACAGAGGAACAAAAGTGATCATTTGGTACAATAAACTTTAATACCTCTGTAAATGTTGGGTGTGATCTGTAAACTGCTGAGGCATGGCCTATCACATTTTTATCCCACTGTTCCTTCAGCCAGTTTATGATTACATTTTCTGTTCTTCCTTGTTCTGTTTTCACAATAACCGACCGCCCCGCCCCCTAGAGGTTCTCTTCCGGAGCTCCGTACCTGAGAGCTCCCCCCTGACTAGAGCCCTGACAATAACCCTGTGAAGTAGATTAGGCTGAGGGCCAAACTACATGTTATACTTTTAACAAGGTGGGTCCACGGCTCCTGGGTTCAATTCATTTCCCTTGCAGCTACATAGCATCTCACAACAGCAGCAGTCTAAAGGACTTCATGGGCCCAACTTTGTGTGCGACCATGCTGTGAAGGGAAAAGGGTCTTTTGCCTCCACCTGTGTGCTATTTTCCCAAGCCAAAATAGCCCCAGGAGGAGCTATTGGCCCCATTCAATACAATGTGCTGTTTGGCCCTGAGAAAGAGAAAATGTCCTAGTGAGCTTTGTGATTGAGAGAGGATTTGAACCAAGGTCTTCACAAGCCTAGTTTGCAGTTCTAACCACCACTCTGCCCTTGTTCTCCAAGTTCTGTTCTCATGGTGCTATAGAAATCATTCACCTCTTGGTTTGTCCTGTCTACCCAGGAAAATCTCATTCTGAATCATTGTGATGGATAAATAATGGATAAATATTCAAATATAGTATGTATATTTAACCTTTCCTTGAAAACTTCAAGGGAGCAGTCAGGCCTGTAGCCAGATATTGTTTGGTGGGGGGGGGCACCAGGGGGCATGATGTCACTTCCGACACAAAAAGTCTCAGCCCAACCTCCGGCATTGGACTTTCCTTTCACCATCAGACACATCCATAGCTGAGCGTCCTTTCGACTTTGGCCCAGCCGCTTCATTCTTTCTGGGGTTACTTGTACTTGCCCTCTGCTCTTCCCCAGTAGCATACTGGACACCTTCCGAACTGAGGGGCTCATCTTCCGGCATCATATCTTTTAGCCTTTTGTTACTGTCCATGAGGTTTTCTTGGCAAAGATACCAGCTGAGCTATTCAAAGTCTTAAAAGATGCTGCTGTTAAAGTGCTGCACTCAATATGCCGCAAATTTGGAAAACGCAACTGTGGCCACAGGAGTGGAAAAAGTCAGTTTACATTCCAATCCCAAAGAAGGGCAATGCCAAGGAATGTTCAAACTATTGCACAATTGCGCTCATTTCACACACTAGCAAGGTCATGCTCAAGATCCTACAAACTAGGCTTCAGCAGTATGTGGATAGAGAACTGCCAGAAGTACGAGCTGCGTTTCGAAGAGGTAGAGGAACTAGAGATCAAATTGCCAACATTCGCTGGATCATGGAGAAAGCAAGGGAGTACCAGAAAAACATCTACTTCTGCTTCATTGACTACACTAAAGCCTTTGATTGTGTGGATCACAACAAACTATGGCAAGTCCTTAAAGAGATGGGAGTACCAGACCACCTCACATGTCTCTTGAGAAACCTGTATAAGGGTAAAGAAGCAACAGTTAGAACCGGATATGGAACAACTGATTGGTTCAGCATAGGAAAAGGAGTACGACAAGGATGTATATTGTCACCCTGCTTATTTAATTTATATGCAGAGTACATCATGCGAAATGCCAGCCTGGATGAATCACAAGTCAGAATTAAGATTGCTGGGAAAAACATCAACAACCTCATAAGAACATAAGAACATAAGAGATGCCAATGTTGGATCAGGCCAAAGGCCCATCCAGTCCAACACTCTGTATCACACAGTGGCCAGAAATACCAGTGTCATCAGGAGGTCCACCAGTGGGGCCAGAAAACTAGAAGCCCTCCCACTGTTGACCCCCCCCAAGCACCAAGAATACAAGGCGTCACTTGCCAGAGAGTTCCTATCTATACCTTGTGGCTAATAGCCACTGATGGACCTCTGCTCCATATGCTTATCTAATTCCCTTTTGAAGCCGTCCATGCTTGTAGCTGCCACCACTTCCTGTGGCAGTGAATTCCATGTGTTAATCACTCTTTGGGTGAAGAAGTACTTCCTTTTATCCGTTCTAACCCGACCGCTCAGCAATTTCATGGAGTGCCCACGGGTTCTTGTATTGTGAGAAAGGGAGAAAAGTACCTCTTTCTCTACCTGCTCTTTCCCATGCATAATCTTATAAACCTCGATCATGTCACCCCTCAGTCGTCTTTTCTCCAAGCTAAAGAGCCCTAAGCGCTTTAACCTTTCCTCATAGGGAAAGTGTTCCAACCCTTTTATCATTCGAGTTGCTCTTTTCTGCACTTTTTCCAAAGCTATAATATCCTTTTTAAGGTGTGGTGACCAGAATTGCACACAGTATTCCAGATGAGGTCGCACCATTGATTTATATAGGGGCATTATGATATTGGCTGATCTGTTTACAATACCCTTCCTAATAATCCCCAGCATAGCATTGGCCTTCTTTATTGCAGTCACACACTGTCTCGACATTTTCAGTGAGTTATCTACTACAACTCCAAGATCTCTCTCTTGATCAGTCTCTGCCAGTTCAGACCTCAGATATGCAGAAGATACTACTCTAATGGCAGAAAGTGAAGAGGACCCGAAGAGCCTCTTGCTCAGAGTGAAACAGGAGAGTGCAAAAATTGGTTTGAAACTCACCATAAAAAAATCTATGATCAAGGCATCCGGCCCCATCACTCCTTGGCAAATAGCCTGCTCCTTGGGAGGAGAGCTATGGCAAACCTAGACAGCATAATAAAAAGTAGAGACATCACCCTGCCAACAAAAGTCTGTATAGTCAAAGCAATGTTATTCCCAGTAGTAATGTAAGGCTGTGAGAGCTGGACTATAAGGAAGGCTGAACACTGAAGAATAGATTCTTTTGAATTATGGTGCTGGAGAAGACTCTTGAGAGTCCCTTGGACTGCAAGAAGATCAAATCAGTCAATCCTAAAATAAATCAACCCTGACTGTTCCCCTGGAAGGCCAGATAGTAAAGCTGAAACTCAAATACTTTGGCCACCAAATGAGAAGGGAGCATTCACTGGAGAAGACCCTGATGCTGGGAAAGATTGAAGGAAAAAAAATAAGGGGACAGCAAAGGATGAGATGGTTAGACAGTGTTACCGATGCAATGAACATGAAATTAAGCAAACTCTGGAGGACGACGGAAGACAGGAGGGCCTGGTGTGATGCGGTCCATGGGGTCGCGAAGAGTCGGACTCGACTGTGTGACTGAAAAACAACAACAGAAAAACTCCGGCACCTACCCACCTGTCCTTCTCCACCAGTTCGCCACAGTCTTAGTATGAAGTTTGAGGCCAGTGGGTTTTCCTTGAGTTAAGGTACTGTACCCCCAACACACACCATGGCCTCGGCTGAGCTGGCCCAGAAGCTGCAGGAGCGATTGTTGTGGGACAGGAGTTTGAAGCCCACTCCTGATAAGGAGGAAAGTGAAGAGAGGGTCACTTTGGGAGGTGCAGTGAGCACACAGCCATGGGAGGGAGAGGCAATACAGCGGACAGACACACTGGCTGAGCAGATGCCTCACTGCGCCTATGCCAGCCCAGCCACGCCGGGTCACATGATGCCAGCAGCCCCCAAAGCTCAGCCAGTGCATCTGCCTGCTATCGTGCAGTGAGAATCCTGCCTCTCCCTTACATGGCTGCACCACTGGCTCACTGCTTGCTACTGGTTGTGGGGGTAGCAGAGGGGCAGACCATTCCACTCGCTGTGTCACCTCTCCCTCCCATGGCTGCAGGCTCACTGCTCTCTATTGGCTGTGAGGGCAGCACTGGAGCGGGCCATTCCACTTGCTGGTTGCCCCAGGCACCCAGGGGCAAGAAGGGACCGAGGGGGGAGGGGCATCGCCCCCAGGAGCCCTGATGGCTACGGGCCTGGAGTAGGGATGCAAACTCCTGGTTGGGAAATTCCTGGAGATCTGGGGATAGATTCTGGGGGAGGGCAGGGTGTTGAGTGGGGAGGGACCTCAGTGGGGTATAATACTATAGAGCCCATCGTACATAGCAGCCATTTTCTCTGAGGCAACTGATCTCTCTTGCCTGGACATCTGGTGTAATTCTGAGAGAGCTCCACACCCCACCTGGAGACTGGCAATCCTAACAAGAAGGCTGATATCCTAATTCCCCCAAAGCAGTTTATTTCCTTGTTTGTAGAGGCTTATTGCTGAAGGCCAATTCAAACATTCATGTCCTATTACAAGCAGTGATAACTGGTGTATTTTCCCCATTCTGAAATCCTTTTAAACATCATCAGAAAACAGTCTGCCAATCTCACATGGGTTCTACAGATTTTTTTTCTTCTTAAAAGAAATCCTACCTTGCCATGACACCAAGATTGGTTTTCAAGGTGAGCTATGTTTTTTAAAAATAATACAAAAATACATTACAACCAATTTACAACAATAAAATCTGACTTTCAAAGGCTGACATACCTGGAGGAGGGCCTTGGATGGGAGAAGGTAGTTTTGAAGTTCACAGGGCAGAGTGTAGTTCAGACTGGTTACCCACTGCAGTTCTGTGGTGCTGCTATTAACCACTGGTGGCCTTCTCCAACTGTAGAGCATTTTCAGTTAGGTTCCTCACCTTTTGTTGTATTATCAAGGCCTTAGTCTGTATAAAAAAGGCAAGCACTGGGGGAGAAAGAGAACAACATTTTAATGTATTTAAATTATTTCCCCACAAACTTTGAAACTTGCATTATTCCCCACACTTTCCCCCCTCTTGTTCAAACTTCCACTGTCAGGTAGCACCCAGCAAGTTGCTATGACTCCAACACCTAAGATGGCCTCACAAACCCTGCGGACATTCAACTACTGGAGAACAGATTGGATTGGTAAAAATAAGTGTGTGTGTTCTCACAGAACCTGAGAAAATAGCACCTTCACTTTGTTAAAAAAAATCTGTTTGTGCCACTCTGATAATCACTTCATAACTGGTGGGATAGCAGAACATATGTCTCTGAAGTGGCAGAATATAGAAGTCTGTACCTCTGCTTAGAGGAGAGAGAGAGAAATACCTTTGCAGTGTGTCGTCTGTAAAATCAGTGCCAAAGGGTTCCTTCTTTTAAAATTTGACTGAAATGTAAATGACTCATGAAAACTAAGTGAAATGCTGTTGTTTTTTTTAAAAAAGCATAATGTATAGATGAGCCATTAATGTAAATGTTTAGTTGACACTGAGTCAACTGTCCCTGTTTACCCTATTTCTGTCCCTGCCCTGGTAAAATGCTCTGTTTTTTTTTCTTTTTAGAAGTTGATGGGGATAGTTTGTGTTTTTTTAATTAAAAAAACCATTCTTGCTGTGCACATATGTACATTAGAGTTCTTCAAGTTTCAGTTCCCTCACCCTGGGCTGGAAGCAGCTGATACCTCCCAAAAGTGTTGGTGCTCCAAGCACCACTCACTGTGCTGCACCACACCTACTCTTCCATCCCTCAGCTCCACCCTTACAAAACTCTTTTTACATGCTCCATCAATGTAGGCCCCGCCTCTCTGATAAATGGTACCTCCATGTCCAGAAGCAGTATCCTGATGAATACTAGGTGCTGGAAGCAAACAACAAAGGAAAACTGCTGTTTTGTGGCCTGCTTATAAACTTCCCAGAAGCCTTTAGATGGCTGGGGAATAAGTCATGGTTGCCAACTGGCCTGGTGAAAAAGTTTCCTGTCTCTTTAATATAGGCTTTAATGGAATGTTATTTACCTCCATGCCATGAAAAGCTTCAGCTACCCATTTTCACACACTGAAGGGACAGACTATTTTTCTTCAGGTCATTGGGCAACAAAAGCTTGGAGAAAAAAATGTCCTGTCCCTTTATTGATCAGAAATGGGCGTTTGAAGCCTTTCATAGCATTGTGGCAAATGACATCACCTGCTAAAAAAGAATCCTATTAAGCTTATATGATTAGGACAAGATATCTTTCTCCAGTCTGTTGGCAACGAAAGAGCTTGAGGTAGCAGGAAGCAAGTGACGTCTCCAGGTTCACAAACAGTACAGAGCAGAGGTGGGGCTCTGAATCACCTCAGGTAATTTATCCTTCCCTGTCACATGTAGTCTTATTCTCTTTTCTCCTCAGCCTGATCTTGTCCGATCTCAGAACCTAAGCCAGGTTGACCCTGGGATGGGAGACCACCAAGGAGTACCAGGGATGTGACAAGGAGGCAGGCAATGGCAGACCGCCTCTGAACGCCTCCTGCCTTGAAAACCCTACAGCGGTGACTTGACGGCACTTTCCACCACCACCACCACCACCACCACCACCACCAAGGTTGACCCTGGGATGGGAGACCACCAAGGAGTACCAGGGATGTGACAAGGAGGCAGGCAATGGCAGACCGCCTCTGAACGCCTCCTGCCTTGAAAACCCTACAGCGGTGACTTGACGGCACTTTCCACCACCACCACCACCACCACCACCGCCACCACCACCACCACCACCACTCTGCCTCTCCTAGTCTGCCTATACAAAAGGGGGAAAAGCCTTCAGGAAGCCCCCTGAAGCCATGTTGTCCATTTACTTCCTCACATCGTGCACAATTATCTTATGGCATTTATGGGCATAGTGTGTGGCACTGGTCTTGATCAGAGATGACTCTTAAAAAGGAATGTACAAGAAAGGACTGTACAAATTGATGGACGAGAGGTCTGTCAACAGCTACTACTCACGATGGTTAAATGGAAACTCCATGTTCAGGCTACTCTCTTCATGCTTTATGGAGTAAACAGGTTGTGTTGGGTGTGAGGTCCCCACCCAATGGGTGTGTTCAGACGGGGCATTTCAGCCGGCATAAACTGTACTGGTTGGAACCGTTGCAGTTTATGCCGGCTGAAACGTGATCACACTTACCTCCTGTCTGCAGAGCCCATCGCTGTATGCCCGTTCACACACAGCGGGCGTCGGCGTTTTTTTTTTAAACTCAGTTGTCGCATGCGCATAGGCAGCCATCCACAGAATGGCGATCTTCACGCATGCGCAAAACACCCCGTCCAGAAAAGCATGCCCTGAAGAGAGGACTTACCTTTAAAGTTTAAAGAGCAAACTGGCCTTCCTGAGGTCCTGGACTCCTCTAAAATGTTAAACTAAGGACCTTTTCTTCTTTTTTTAAACAAACACCGGGTTGAAGCTTCGCCCAAGCGCATATCGCTGACCTAAAAAAAAAAATGGCGGGCGAAAATCGGAAGCCTTGGGCTTCCAAATGGAAGTGGCTCTACAACGGTGGAGAGCGATCAGACCGGGGGGGGGGAAGCGATTACAACCGTTGCACTCAGAATACCACCACTTGGGGACCTAGTGGCAGAATACAATGGTTTAAAGCTCTTTGCAACGGTTAGGAAGGCAGATGTTCACCGTGTGAACGCCGGTAAGTACACCAATTCCAACCGGCACCAGTGTTCCCTCTAAGCTGAGTTCGTGTGAGCTAGCTCACAGATTTTTAGCCTCCAGCTCACACATTTTTGTCTCAGGTGGGCGAAAATCGGAAGCCTCGGGCTTCCGAACGGAAGTGGCTCTACAACGGTGGAGAGCGATCAGACGGGGGGGGGGGGGAAGCGATTACAACCGTTGCACTCAGAATACCACCACTTGGGGACCTAGTGGCAGAATACAATGGTTTAAAGCTCTTTGCAACGGTTAGGAAGGCAGATGTTCACCGTGTGAACGCCGGTAAGTACACCAATTCCAACCGGCACCAGTGTTCCCTCTAAGCTGAGTTCGTGTGAGCTAGCTCACAGATTTTTAGCCTCCAGCTCACACATTTTTGTCTCAGCTCAGGAAGGATGGCTCCGGAGCAAACTAATTTATGCAGCAGCCAAACAGCTCGCTCACAACTTTAATGCCAGCAGCTCACAAAGTAGAAATTTTGCTCACAAGACTCCACAGCTTAGAGGGAACATTGATGGCACCTATACCGTTGTAAATGCCCCGTCTGAATGCACCCATTAATGTCTCCTGTCACATGTGGCTGGTAGGTTCTCCTCAGTTCCAAGGATGTGTTGCCCACTTTGGTTTTAACTGTGGCTCATGAGGAGAAAGGGGACCCTAGCTCCCTGACTGTGGCTCCATAATGTGTTTTGAATATACAGATGCTGGGACCAAACAACAGGGATTTTGTTGGTCTTGATTCCTCTACCCCCCCTTCGTTTCCCTCTATCTTCTATGGGTTAATTATCCTCTTTTCTTCCCTTCAGCAATAAATACAAATCCAGTTTTTTTCTTTACTTTGCCCCAGTGGTCTTTAACGCACATGGCCCAATCCCCATCTTTCTTGCCCACTTCAGAACTGGTTGCTAGGAGGAATGGTGCAAAATGGTCCATTCCGCCTTTGTATGGTAGGGCTCATCTTTACCCCTCATTCATCTCCTCTCACAAAAGCCCATGTGGCATTCAGGGAGTGAAGCCCACAAATCCTTTTTACATACATGCTAGCTTCAAATCAGAGCCTTAAACCATTTTTAAAGTGTTTTCAAAAACTTGTATCTATTTGTGTGCATACAATTTTTTGTTTTTCCAAAAGGGTGGCCCTCGGTGCAGTGACCTCCAGACATTAAATATATCGGGGGAGGAATCATCATGACTTTAAACTTATGATTAAATGCACACACATTCCCGATCTTCCTCCCCACCACTGCCTAACCAGATAATACTTGTTGCTGGATGTGTGTGAACAACTTGGCACACTTGGGAGTTGTTGTGAAATTAAACATTCTCTTAAACATGCCTTTTTTAAAAAAATGGAAAGTGCTGTGGTCAGCTTACTTGTTGCTTCAGAAGTCAGTTTAGGACAGGCTGTTGCAGTGCAAATGGATACAAAGTTCAGTATGCAGACAAGAAAGGGGTGGGCTTCAGGTACTATTGCTTGGCAAGAGGATAAAAATACAGGAATGTCCCTATTTTCATATGTCCAATAGGGCATATATGACTGGAGCCAGGCAGATTCTGTGCTGGATATGCCAGCAAAGTCTTAGAATGTCAATAGATTGTCATATGTAAAATGTCATATATTTCAGGGTAAATGTGATTTCAGATGATCTGCTTGGTACTATTTATTTATTTAATTATATGCCCCCACCCCCCAACTGGCAACTCCGTGGACCAAACCTGGTACCTTCTGCATGCCAAACAGATGTTCCACCCCTGAGCCATAGCCCTGTCCCGATGAAGTGTCGCACAGGGCATGGAGCTATAATGGGGTCTGGTGGTAGTCTCCACCAGTGTTCCCTCTAAGCTGAGTTAGTGTGAGCTAGGTCACAGTCTTTTAGCCTCCAGCTCACACATTTTTGTCTTAGCTCAGGAAGGATGGCTCCAGAGCAAACTGATTTATGCAATAGCGAAATTGCTTGCTCATAACTTTAATGCCAGTAGCTCACAAAGTTGAATTTTTGCTCACAAGACTCTACATCTTAGAGGTAGCATTGGTCTCCACCTATGTATGTGGTGAGACTTTTACCAAAGAACTATAGGCAGAAATCAACATGCAGCTACACACATGAAAAATTGGCCCCTTTTGCAGATTGGAAAACGCTGCTTGAAATTCAAATGAATGTTAAGCAGCTGCTCAGGACATCCTGCTTCATAGCTGGGCCTCATGCTGCAGGCAATGAGTGACCAATCCCATTTCCCAAATCAGAAACCCCAACCTTATTGATCCAGGGGCACTTTTGGATTTAATAACATTGAGTAGGAGCCCCAGGGCCAGCAGTTCCCATGAAGGGGGGGGTACTCCTGCCAAGACAGCATCCCACCATGATGGAGATGGCAGGGATTGAACCTGGGACCCTCTGAATGCCAAGCAGATGCTCTACCACTGAGCCATGGCTTGTACTGAGTCAGACCTTCAGTCCCTCAAGACCGGTATTGCCTACTCAAACTGGCAGCAACTCTCCAGGGTCTCAGGCAGAGGTCTTTCACATCACCTACTGCCTGGTCCTTTTAAATGGAGATGGCAGGGAATGAGCCTGGGACCTTCTGGATTGCAAGCAGAGGCTTTACCACTGAGCCATAGCCCCTCCCCCCACGAAGTCATATCCGGTTGCATAACTGCCAACTCGGACTGGAACTCCATTAAATGGTCAAGCTTGAAGATAGCCTCGATTCCTTCCCCAAAGGCATGAAGGGGAAGTGACTGTATGAGCTGGGGTTGGCTTAGATGAATACACACATGAACACACACGAAACTGCCTTATGCTGAATCATACTGTGGGTCCCTTAGGGCCAGTCTTGTCCACTCAGATGGGGTCTCCCACAACACCCCCTACCTGATCTTTACAACTGGAGATGACAGGGACTGAAGCTGGGTCCATATGATGCAGAGGCTGTTCCACTAAGCCAGGGGAGTCAAACTCATTTGTTATGAGGGCCGGATCTGACATAAATGAGACCTTGTTGGGCCGGGCCATGTGTGTCATAAAATGTAATGCCAGGTAGCAGAGATATAAACTTTATAAAGGACACAAACACAAAGGTGTTTTTTTAACTTAAAATAAAAACATGCTTAAAACATTAGCACTCTTGCAATATTTTGTTTATTTAACAGTGTCTGATAACTGACACCTCTTGCTCTGAATTTTTGCATCAAAATGTCTGTGGTGTTGCAGTCTTGAGTATGCTGTTCGGGTGTGTATCTGTAAGCTGCAAACCTATGATGATGCAGCAGCAGCAGAACTGGAAGAAGAAGAAGCAGAAGACAGACAGTTCCACTGCGGGCCTGATAAAAGCCCTCCAGGGGCCTGATCCGGCTCCCTGGCTGCATGTTTGATACACCTGCACTAAGCCATAGCACCTCCCCTGTTAAGTATGCAACTCAACAACGAAGTAAGTAACAAAGTGAATCAGCTTTTATTGAGAACGAGAACTTCCAAAGATCACACAGCATCAAATGACACAACAACTCCACACACAACAACAACACTGGAGCATAGCTCCTTTTAAACTCTCCCAGGCTGGTGCAGCCATGCCCTCACATAGTTAAGGTCCAATCGTATTACAGAGATAACAACCAATAAACACAGTTCCCTCCAGCACAGTTCTCTTACATTTGATTGGTTACTGAAAATGCTTCAGCCAATAGTGTTGTTCCAGATTAGAATCCGGCTGAGGTTTCAAGCTTAACATTGTGTTTCAATGGTTAAGACACAACATCCCCAACCTCCAGGTGGGGCCCCGAGATCCACCAGACTGCCCCCTAGTCTCCAGGAATCGGTCCCCTGAGGAAACTGGCAGCCCAGGAGAGCGGACTCCATGTACCTTAGCCTACTGAGGTCTGCCCTCATTACACAAACTCCACAGTTTTTTGTGGCTTCCCCCCCACCAATACTCCAAGAAAACTGAAAATGGCTGCTTGCCATATGGTACCAGGGGCAACCTTTGTGGGAAGGAAGGGTCATCGTGGGTCACTAGCCCAAACCCCCACTCACTGGGTTTTTTTCGAAAGGGTATAAGGCTGCAGCTGCAAGGACCAGTGCCCTCCTCTAACGCTTGCTGTTACTGGCGCCAACCACTTCCCCACCTGGAAGCCTTCCCCATCTGGTAGCCTTCTACTGGCCTACTCCAAAGTTCCCTCTAAGCTGCGGAGTCTTGTGAGCAAAAATTCTGCTTTGTGAGCTGCTGGCATTAAAGTAGCGAGTGATTTGGCTGCTGCATAAATTAGTCTGCTCTGGAGCCAGCTTTCTTGAGCTAAGACAGAAATGTGTGAGCCAGAGGCTAAAAATCTGTGAGCTAGCTTACACTAACTCAGCTTAGAGGGAACACTGACATGACACCCCTTACCCCCAACCATCAGGGATGGGCTACTCAGCCTGAACAGGGCGGGATTCATGCAGTCTATCAGTTGCTGCTGCCACTGGGAAGAGCCGTCGCCACTAACCGGAGCCTGTGGGGAGCCCTGGGCCACTGTGACCCATTTGCCCCCACTGGTGACGATCTTGCTGCTGCTGAGGCTGCCCGCCCTCACCGCTGCTGCTGCCACCGCTGCAGAGCTCCTCCTAGGCTGAGCATGCGGTTGAGACTGTGGAGGCTGGGGCATGGAGCCATCCCCTAAAATTGGTCAGGTCGGCCCACTGCCATAGGTTCCTGAGCGGCAATGCCATCCTGTCCGTCTCTTCCTCCTTTTTGGGAGGCAAAGGTGGCTCCCAGCTACATCTGCATCGAGGGCTACAGCAGCCAGGTAGAGCCGGAATCAGTCCAAGCCTTCCACAGAAAAGATTTCTTCCCAATTTTTAGATCTGGATTGGCCTACAGTGTTAATTTAGAATGTGAAAATGGATCCAATTGATATTGTTGTGATATTATACACCTTTGTTTTCTAGTTGTAGAAACTGCAGGAGGACTGAGATCTGCTCTAGCATAAGTAGACCCTGGTGCATTCCTCTTAGAGAGGGACACCAGAGAAGAGGCCTCCGAAAGAGCCCTCTCTGGAATTGGTTGGCGCCCTGGTGTGTCACTCAGAATCTGTCCCTATCCACAGTCCAATTGCAAGGAGCGATCCCAAAAATCAGTACAAGTTAACAAGTATGCCTGATGATATAAACTAAGATCAGGGAAACCAAGTCCTCCTTCATTGAACAGAAGATGCATGGAATTCACTGCCACAGGAGGTGGTGGCAGCTACAAGCATGGATGGCTTCAAGAGGGAATTAGATAAACATACGGAGCAGAGGTCCATCAGTGGCTATTAGCCACAAGGTATAGATAGGAACTCTGTATTCTTGGTGCTGGGGGGGGGGGCAACAGTGGGAGGGCTTCTAGTGTCCTGGCCCCACTGCTGGACCTCCTGATGGCACCTGGTATTTTTGGCCACTGTGTGACAGAGTGTTGGACTGGATGGGCCATTGACCTGATCCAACATTGGCTTCTCTTATGTTCTTATGTTCTTATTATAGATGGTCCTTATTTGCCAACATGTATACTATTTCTTAATCACCAGAAATAGTTGGGAATGTAAAATGAGAGATAAAGTTTTTACTTTTCATGACACATTGTTGGTAGAAAGTAGAGCCTGGAGTTTCCCCAGAATTACAACAGAGATCAGTTTCCGTGGATAAAATGGCAGATTCAGAGGGTGGACTCTATAGCAACAGATCCTTTCAAAGTTCCCCTCCTTTCCCAAACTCTGCCCTCACCTAGAACTGCCTCCAAATCTCCAAGAATATCCCAGGATGGTATCGACAAACCTCGTATAAAAGCTATAGTTACATGTCAATAAGCTCACTTTGCACATTCTCAGAGAATCTTTTTTCACATTTTAGGACTGATAATATAATTTTGGGGGAAAGATATCTTGTGGGCCCTGATTTAGTTTAAGCCCTGAAATTTGGTCATTTGTGTATTGTACACTCTTAGGATATACCTGTGATACAAATCTCCCTTATATATAAAAGCCAAATGGTGGTGGCACTTCTCTAGAACTTTCCACACGCTCTGGAATTGGTTGGCGCCCTGGTGTGTCACTCAGAATCTGTCCCTATCCACTGGCTGCATTGCTCGAGTCTCGCCTCCAACATTCTAAACAGTTTGCTGTTCCTCTCCCCCCCATAGCCAGTCAGAACACAGAGGTTATTTGCATATGCAGCCTCATTGGCCTTTGCCTCGGAACACAGAGGTCATTTGCATATGCGACTTGATTGGCTTTTGCCTCTAACATTCTAAACAGTTTGCTGTTCTGAGGTAAAATGTGTCCAATCTCCGGGTGATGGCTGGAGATCACTCAGAATTACAACTGCTTTCCAGATGGCAGAGATCAGTTCCCCTGGAGAAAATGGTGGGCTCTGTATCCTTATATGCTGCTGAGGTGGCCCCCGTATGATAGCCAGTGTGACGTAGCAGTCAGGGCTTCAGAGCACGAAAGAGGCTGCAGGTGTGTGGGGGGTGGAAAGCTGAAGAGTGAAGGGGAAATAAAGGTAGGTTGATGATTGGCTGGGAAGGAGATCGGGTTGCCAACTCCAGGTGGGAAATTCCTGGAGATGTGAGGGATGGAACCTGGAGAGGGTGAAGTTTCAGGAGGTGTGGGGCCTTGGACAGGTACAAAGCCATAAACTCCACCCTCCAAACCAACCATTCCCTTCTGGAGAACCATCGTTGCCAATCTCCAGGTGAGGGCTGGAGATCACTCAACATTACAACTGTTCTTTAGGTAGCAGAGATCAGTTCCTCTGGAGAAAATGGTCGAATCAGTGTCTTTATACTCTGCTGTGAGAGCCTCTTTCTAGAGGCCGTTGCATTTATTTCCACAACGGACCTTTTCCCTAGTTTATAATATTTTTTATTTTGGTTTAACTGTCATGGCTTCCAGTGAATATTATTGGGAAGTGTAGTTTGGTGAGAGTGTTGTCAATTTTCTGTTAGCTTCACAGACAGAACTTCTTTCCCAGGTTTCTCTGAGAAAAGGTAACAATTTAACTCAGGTAAATTGAGGCAGGCAATGGCAAACCATCTTTGAAGTCTCTTGCCTTGAAAACCCTATGGGGTCACCATAAGTCTGTTGCAACTTGATGTCACTTTCCATCACCAAATCTGTGTAGGTACATTATTCACTATACTGATTTCAACAAGAACGTTTTCTAGGTGCCAGAAAGATCAGGATTCTACTTTGAATCAAGCTCTACTTTCATTCAGGGTGAATAAAAAAATAAAAGAATTAAACAAACAGTATCACATTGAATGGTTCCAGACTGGCTTGTTGAGAAGTGCATAGCAAGTGCAGAGCTCAATGTAAAAGGTGCTAACAAGGACAGTCTGAATAGACTTTGTGGTGTGACAACCGCAGCATACTCTAAGTATCTTGTTTACCGTTTTAAAACTATTTCAGTAAAATGTTTACAAGAATTGGGAGCAGCTCCTTTCCAACTTGCCTTCTGGTCTCTCTGCTGAAATAGTAAATATTAGGCAACTGGAGGAATTTACAAAGAGACCTTAGAGCAGACAATAGGCGGGATAGTATTGTTGACCTATGAAGGTGGGGGAGTGGCAGCGGAAAGAAAAGCAGTTGATTCTGTAGGAATTGAAGGTGATTAAAGGGACTGTAAACAGCACCATAAAAATGTGTGTAGGACTGGCCTTGGGTGTGGGAAGGACCAAACACACTTGGTTTTGTAGCTGGAGAGAAGGGAAGAAAGCCTGGGGTGTGTGTGTTGTGGACACATATAAGGATGAAGCCCTGGTTTCTGAAGGAGTGGTCAGCAGCTTTCAAGAGAGGGAGGGACTGTTGCCTTAAGAACATCTGAAAATGAGGCAGACTGTCTTTTACTTCATAGCTGCCCTACTTTCCCCCCTCCCCAACCTTTAACCCCACTGACAGGCCTGACTGATCAGTGCCTGAATGGAAGACTTTTCTGAAATCCCATGTATTTTTCCTTGGCTTCCATGATGGAAGAAAGGTGGAATATAATATTGTAATAAATAACTACTTTTTAAAAAAATCCAGCGTCTCTGCTTGCAAGATAACCAGCCAGTCTGGCTACTGTCTCCCTATACATACACTTTAGAGCCTAAGCTGAGTTGGGCAAAGTGAACTGTGGTTTCACTGTATAGTTGGGTTCTTAGCCAGAGTTAAAGCAGGAGATGATCAGCATTCTGTTTGCACTGAACATATCCCCTCTCTCTCTCTCTCTCTCTCTCTCTCTCTCTACACATAGAGGAAGGCATGGTGAACATTAAGACCTTTCTCTCTCTCTCACTCACCCACACACACACACACACACACACACACACACACACACACACACACAAAGTTCCATGAGTTTCTTGAGAAAAGGCCATGATATAAATGGAACAGATTATCTAAAATAACAGAAATGAAGAAATGGCATTGGTGGTATCATGATGAGGGGGAAATGCCACGGATCTGCGAAATCATGGTTGAGGACCCTCTTTCAGCTGACCCTCTAGGTGCGCCATACAAGTCAACTCCTCATTTGTAAAATGGGAACAAGCCATAAGCTTGTTGGGAGGGCAATCTCAAAAACACTCTACAGCACATTAAACGTGACATAGAAATCGTTATGATTAATAACTGTAGGCCTGTTTACAATCTAACCCACAAGGTCAAGTCTCTAGCAGTATTTTATTTATTTATTTAGGGTATTCATATGTCACCTTTCCAGAGTCCCATTTGAGGTGGCTTACAAGTAAAAACAATACCATAAATAATAAAATCATCATAAATTAATACTGTAAAAATCAAAGAAGCCATTAAAAGCAAACAAGGGCAATAAAACAACCACTGAGGAACATAAAAAATCCACAAGATAGATCTCAGACCAGAGCCAGAAAATAAAACAGCAAAAAGGATGAAAACGTTTAGTTTAGAGCCTGGACAAAAATATGTTGACCTTGTGCATAAAAGATGGTAAGGTAGGTAGAAGAAGAAGAGTTGGATTTATACCCACCCTTTACTGGGAGTTTCAGAGTGGTTTCCCTTCCTCTCCCCACAACAATCACCGTGGGTAGGTGGGGCTGAGAGAGCTTTGAGAGAACAGCTCTGAGAGAGCTGTGACCAGTGTTCCCTCTAAGCTGAGTTAGTGTGAGCTAGCTCACAATTGTTTAGCCTCCGGCTCACACATTTTTGTCCAAGCTCAGGAAGGATGGCTCCAGAGGAAACTAATTTATGCAGTAGCCAAATTGCTTGCTAACAACTTTAATGCCGGTAGCTCACAAAGTAGATTTTTTGCTCACAAGACTCCACAGCTTAAAGGGAGCGTTGGCTGTGACTGTCCCAAGGTCACCCACCTGGGAATCAAACCCAGTTCTCTAGATTACAGTCCACTGGTCTTAATCGCTTCACCAAACTGGCTCACAAGCCTCAAGGGGCAGGGCATTCTCTCCCCATACCATAGAACTTGAAGTGGTATGAAATGCAATAACTGAGTTGGTGAGTCTGTGTACGGCTTTCACACCCATTGGATACTTTCAATGCACCTTAAGAACTGTTTGCAAGTGGATTTTCTTTTTTCACACAGGAGAATCCAGTTGCAAATGGTTGCTAAAGTGCAGTGAAAGTGCATTATCCAATATGTGTGAAAGCAGCCTGTGTGCGTGTGTGCATGTGCACATACAACTTGTGTTCTGCAAATGTAGATAAAACACCCGGCTGCCTAGAAGACGCCCTGTCTGAAAACTATTATTCAAATACACAAAGAGACTTGTTTCATATGTGCACATTGTCACATTTTCAGACTTATACCTTGGGTTCCCCTGTAAAACTAACCAGTCCAATCTGAAGTTGCTTCAATGTGTGGCAGGGCGCTGCCCACATGCTGTCAGGTGTGGCTTCGCTTGCTCTATGCTGGCCACCATTATGGGACAGACCAAGTGGTGAATTTCAAGGGAGCAAAATTAAAACGAATCCATTTCCAGGTTCTCTGAGTAATCAGTGTTGCCAAGAAGCCGTTCCAGATTGCAGTGTTAAAGAGACTCTTTTACTCCCAGTGCCTTGCTGGACTGTGACTTGGGTGCCAGGGCAATGGACAGAGCTGTGGTCCTAAGCTGAGTGCCCCATGCTGGATTATGGACTGTACACTGTGGGCAGGGCAGCCTTGTGCCACAGGTGCATGCCAAGCCAGATCTGGACCCAAGACTACAGAGGACTTCTGCCCATGCTCCACTCTGCACCTGCACAAGCACCGTTATGCGGACCAACAGCCCCGGTCTTCATGAACACAGAAACAGCAGCAGACTAGAAAGGAAGAAGAAGAAGAAGAGATTGGATTTATACCCCACCCTTCACTACCCAAAGGTGTCTCAGAGTGGCTTACAAACTCCTTTCCCTTCCCCTCCCCACAACAGACATTGTGTGAGGTGGGTGGGGCTGAGAGAGACTGCTCTTTTTCAAGAAACTGCTCTTTTTCAAGGACAGCTGTGCCAGAACTACGGCTTGCCCAAGGTCATCCAGCCAGGTGCAAGTGGAGGAGTGGGGAATCAAACCCGGTTCTCCCAGATTAGAGTCCGCGCACTTAACCACGACACCAAACTAGACCTGAGGCAGGGGAAATGGTTTTCTTGTTTTTTAAAAAAACCTTCATGCAGCCACAGCAGTGTCAGCTGGGGGTGGTGGTGGGCTCTTTACTTGATTGGAGCCGCTGTGGGAAAGAGGATC
>NW_015163619.1:845466-851376 GCF_001447785.1 Gekko japonicus | reverse complement strand
GAATCAAACCCGGTTCTCCCACATTAGAGTCCGCGCACTTAACCACAACACCAAACTGGTGTACACCAAACCACTACACCAAACATGTTCTGGAAGAGGCCAGATGTTCCTGCAAAGAAGCCACGAAGGGATCGCTTCTCCATCACGCAGCACATTCCTTCTCCCTCTGAGTCATTCTCAAACAAAGACTGTTGCCCAGCCAGAAACAAAAGATGCAGTTGAGCGTTCCTGCCACCGATCCAGATAATGCCCATAATTGGCCTGTAATCTAGGATTGGGTTTTCTATTCTGAATTTAAATTTTTATTAAGTTGTATATTGCATTTTAATGTTCTGTATATTTTATGGCATTATGCCCCTTTGTACTTCGCCCAGAGCCTGGTGTAAGATGGAATAGGGTGATTAATAAATCAAATAAATAAATAAATAAAATCTCAGATAGATGAGCCCTTGGATATATAAAATTCACATTTTAATCCCTGCTCAGTTATGAAGCTCATTGGATTAGGTGCCCTTGAACACACCAGACTAATCTACCTCAACAGGGAATAAAAATTTATTGGCATGTCCAAAGCCTTGAGTTCTTTCAAAAAAGATCAAGGTACAAAAATATGACAAGAAACTAAGAAAAAGCAGTGCACTTAGTGTATTTTAATTGTTTTACAGCTTTTGAGCTTTGTAAGTGGAGGTCAAAGTGATGCCGAACTTAGTGCGGACACCCGATCAGCAAACGCATATGAAGTATTTTTTCAGGCTAGCCTAAACTAAATGTCAAGGATTTTGATGAAGAATCCCCATGTACTTTGGCCCATAAACCAGACTTAACAGCTCAGTTCTGTGTACCCAAAAATGCATCCCATTGAATTCAGTGACATTTGCTGCCAGTAGGTATGGCCTAGCCATTGGGATATTTTATTTATTTATTTATTTATTTGACTTGTATCCCACCCTCCCCTCACGTGGGCTCAGGGCAGCTCACATAAATTTGTTACAATTGACCATTAAAACCACATTAAAACATTTAAAACAATTCAGTACAATGAGATCATAAAAACATAAGGTGCTAGCGATAGTTCTTATTTACTCATGATGGTGTGCAAAAATATTTATAACACAGACAATTTTCAAATTTGAAGATCTTCCTGGGTCTCGCAATGGCATAAGCCAGGTGTTAGGCTAGGACCAGGGCCCATAACCATGAATGTTGGTGGAAGTCATGGGGGCGGCTCCTAGTTGAAAGCCTGGTGGAAGAGCTCCGTCTTGCAGGCCCTGCAGAACTGTACTAAGTCCCACAGGACCCTGATCTCTTCCGGGAGCTCATTCCACCAGTATGGAGCCACCCCCGAAAATGCCCTGGCCCTGGTAGTGGTGAACCTGGCCTCCTTGGGGCCTGGGAGGGTCAGGCAGTTCTGAGATCCCGACCGCAGTGCTCTCTGGGGTATATGTGGGGAAAGGCGGTCCCTCAGGTATGTCGGACCCTGGCCATATAGGGCTTTAAAGGTAAGTACCAGCACCTTGAAGTGAATTCGGTATGCTATTGGCAGCCAGTGCAGTGCCTTCAGCACAGGCTGGATGTGCTCCCATCTAGGGAGACCCATCAACAGCCTGGCCATGGCATTCTGCACTAGCTGCAGCTTCCGGATTTGCACCAAGGGTAGTCCTATGTAGAGAGTGTTACAGTAGTCTAGTCTCGAGGTGATCATCGCATGGATCACTGTGGACAGATTGTCACAGTTGAGGAAGGGAACCAACTGCCTAATCATCCGAAGATGGTAAAAGGCTGACTTGGCAGTGGCTGCTACCTGGGCCTCCATTGTTCAGGAGGAATCCAGGAGCACCCTCAAATTCCTAACCTCCGGCACTGGCACCAATGGCACCCCACTGAAGGTCAGGAGAGGGGTCCCCGCCCCTAAACTGCGGACCTCCGCCTTCACTGGATTCAGCTTCAACTGGCTCAGTCTAATCCAACCAGCCACGGCTTGTAATGCCTGGTCCAGATCTTCTGGTCTGGAGTCTGACTGGCCACCCAACATCAGATAGAGCTGGGTATCATCAGTGTACTGGTGACAATGCTGCCCATACCTCCAGGCAATCTGGGCAAGGGGGCGCATATAGATGTTAAATAGCATTGGGGACAGCACCGCCCCTTGAGGCACTCCGCATTTCAGTGGGTGCCTCCTGGAATGCTGTTCCCCAAGTGCCACACTTTGTCCCCGACCTTGGAGAAAGGAAGCAAGCCATTGTAAGGCAAGCCCCTGAATTTCCATGTTGGTGAGACAGTGGGTCAGCAGCCGATGGTCAACCATGTCGAATGCAGCTGACAGGTCCAACAACAACAGCACTGCCACACCGCCCCAATCCAGGTGCCTCTGGAGGTCGTCAATAAGAGCGACCAGTGCTGTCTCTGTCTTGTGTTCCAGGCGAAAGCCAGACTGGAAGGGGTCTAGCATGGAAGTGTCATCCATAAAGCCTGTAACTGTATCACCACCGCCCTCTCAGTTAATTTGCCAAAATAGGGCAAATTGGAAACCGGCTGATAGTTTGCCAATTCGACCGGGTCCAGAGATGTTTTTTTTAGGAGGGAGCGGACCATCACTTCCTTGAGCGCCCCTGGGAACAGCCCCTCAAGGAGGGACATTGATAATTTCCCTTAGGGCACCTCGAAACCCTTCATGGCCAGCTTTAATAAGCCAGGAAGGGCACAGATCAAGGCTGCATGTGGTTGGGTGTACTGTTAAGAGCAATCTGTCAACTTCCTCCAGGCCGAGTGGGCTGAAGTGATCCAAAACCAAAATCAAAGACGTGCTTGGAGCCTTGAGCCCACTCACTGTTTCAACTGTGGTGGGGAGGTCGCGGCGGAGCGACAAGACTTTATCCATGAAATAGCTCGCAAATGCCCACAGCCTTGTGGCAGAGCTGTTATAGACTGAGTCATTCTAAACAATTGGGCTGGGCGTGAGCTTGCAGATGCAATCATAGCTGCATAGAACTCTCTCTTTACAGCTTTGACTGCCATCTCATAGGACCTCATAAACATCCTATAAGATGCTCTTGTAGGTTCGTCTCAAACACGACACCACCATCTCTCTAGCTGTCTCAGCTCTCGCTTCATAAGCCACAATTCCTGGGTAAACCGAAGCCTAGAGCAAGAGCGCAGAGGTCACCGGGGAACGATCTCGTCAATGGCTGCAGAGAATCGGCTATGCCAGTCCTTTACAAGCTCATCCAATGAACTGCCAGGGGGCATCAGATCCCGTAGAGCCATCTGGAGCCGCACTGGGTCCATCCGGCTCTGTGGGCGAGCTAAAATACATTCACTGCCTAAACAGGGTTGGGGCAGAACATTCAGGTGGGCCCTCAGAGCATGGTGGTTCGACCATGTGCCTGCCAAAGCAGTAACCCGGTCCACTGTTACCCCCACCGCAAAGATCAAATTGAGCGTGTGCCCAGCTCGGTGAGTAGTGTCACGATGCGGGGCTAGGCAGGGGCGAGGTAGTCAGGATACAGTCCAAGATCAAGAGCAAGTTAAGCAAGCTAGCCAGGAAACCAAGTCCAAGACACTAAGCAAAAGCAGGGTGGTCAAAGTACAGTCCAAAGTCAAGAACCAGGCAAGCAAACCAACCAGGAATCAAGTTCAAATCACAAACCGTTCAAGTCGTCAGAGAGCCAGAGTTCAAATTGTCAAGAGCCAAGGAGTCAAAGGTTCAAGGTGCAGAGTCCAAGCGTAGTCGTTCAATCTGAGGTCACAGAGCCAAGGGAATCCAGTCAGGAACACGAGCAAGGAGGTGCAGAGCTTTCGTCCGAAGAGACTAGTTGCTGGCACGATTTGTCAGTGTGAGGGTGAGAGTTAAATAGCCCATAAACTTGTCAGCAATTAGTGCGCCTCCAGCGAGTCCCAGCTCCTGCTAGTACTCGGGGCTGAGTGAGCATCTGCCATGCATGCATGCCTCTCGCCGCCTAATTAGGTTTTTCTGTATGGCGATACTCTGTGATGTTACTCGGCAATTTTAATTTGACTCTGTGTGTATTCAGATTACTGTATTTTTATTTTTTTTATTTATATGCCAATAAAAGGCTTTGGATGGTAAATTACATATTGGGAGAGTCCTAGTGCCACCATGGATGGCACCAGGTCCGCTGCGTGAATAGAGGCAACGTCATCAGCATGGACACTGAAATCACCCAGGACTATCAGTCTAGAGTGTTCCAAAGCCCAGCCTGATATGACCTCCATCAGGGACGGTAGGCTATTGGCCAGTGAGTTAGGCGGATGGTACACCAGCCAAATCTCCAAACTCTCTCCGGCCTCCCATTCCAGGCTGGCACACACAATGCCCATGATGTTTGGCGATGGGAGCGCCCTGAAGGAGTAAGCCTCCCAAATGAATAGAGCCCCTCCTCGCCCCCCCACCCCCTAGTCCCTGATTGGTAAAGGACCCAGGAGGGGCAAACCCAGGGGGGGCAAGTTGGGAGCTACCGTCTCCCCTTCTTGTACCCAGGTCTCGGTCACGCACGCCAGGTCTACATTTTGCTCTTGCAGAAAGACCTGGAGGATCATGGTCTTATTATTTATAGACCTGGTGTTATACAACGCCAATATCAGAGGGGGGTTAATCATCCTAGCCCCACTGCCAACATCCCTCGGGAGGGGGCGCAGGCTGGAAGGGAGCTGAGCTCTTCTATTTCTCTGCCCCCTTCTCTTAACTCCATGCCTGTCCCCACCACTATACTTTCCCCTCCCCAGAATCATCTAGTCCTTTAGTGTTAGTATATTGATGCTATAAGTCTATGTGCTTGTTCTTTTGATGTCCTTTTATAATCATAGCAAATCCCATGCAAAGTGGATTCCAGTTCATCCAATTGATTTAAGATGTACAGTTTATATGACTTTATGGAATGTAAGAGGGTGTACTGAGATTTACCATATGTAATCAGTAGATATAGAATGGGAAGGACTTGTCTTGACAGCGCACATGTGAAAGGGATCTAGGTGTTCTGGTTGATCACAAGCTCAACATGAGCCTGCAGTGCGATGTGGCTGTGAAGAAAGCTAATGCAATCTTAGGATGCAATTAACAGAAGCATTGTGTCAAGATTAAGGGAGGTGGTAGTTCCGCTCTATTCTGCTATAGTCAGGCCTCACCTGGAGTACTGTGTCCAGTTTTGGGCACCACATTTTAGGAAGGACATTGACAAGTTCGAGCGTGTCCAGAAGAGGGCAACCAGGATGGTGAGAGGGTTTGAATCCAAGTCTTATGAGGAAAGGCTGAAAGAGTTGGGTATGTTTAGGCTGGGAAAGAGAAGGCTTAGAGGGGACATGATTGCAGTCTTCAAGTATCTGAAGGGCTGTCATGTAGAAGATGGAACAGATCTATTCTCTCTTGCTCCGGATTGCAAGACTAGATCTAATGGGTGGAAATTACAAGGGAGTCGTTACTGGCTGAATATCAGGAGAAACTTCCTAACTGTAAGAGTGGTTGAGCAGTGGAACAGTCTGCCTCGGGAGGTGGTGGATGCTCCTTCGCTGGACGTTTTAAAGCGGAGGCTGGACAGCCATCTTTGGGGTATGTTGTAGGTATGTAGAGCTATCTTTCAGCTATACTCCTGCAGAGTGCAGGGGGTTGGACTAGATGACCTGCAAGATCCCTTCCAACTCTAACATTCTATGATTCTATTATTCTAATGCTGAAGTGGCAAAGCTGCAGGCAGGTAGATGCTCCTTCGCTGGACGTTTTAAAGCGGAGGCTGGACAGCCATCTTTGGGGTATGTTGTAGGTATGTAGAGCTATCTTTCAGCTATACTCCTGCAGAGTGCAGGGGGTTGGACTAGATGACCTGCAAGATCCCTTCCAACTCTAACATTCTATGATTCTATTATTCTAATGCTGAAGTGGCAAAGCTGCAGGCAGGT
>NW_015163619.1:833481-845357 GCF_001447785.1 Gekko japonicus | reverse complement strand
AGGGAAAGAATTGCCACCTTCACTGAGCTGGTGACACTTCAGGCAGACAGATGGGTAGGTTGTCTGGTAAGCGAGAAGACAAAAAGGAAGTATGGAAAAGGGAGAGAATATGTGGGCTGCCAGAAGGAAGAGGAATAAATGTGGGGAGAGGGATATAGGTGATACAGGGGAAAGTGAGATGCCCCCCCACAAGTCCTTGTGGGTTCCCTCCAATGCAAGTGGCCCTGGTCCAGTGACTGACTATACTTTCCCCAGGCAGAGGTTGCCAGAGGGGGATGCTGAAAAAGGGGGAAATAAAGGTAGATTGTCTGTTGGGTGGGAAGAAGAGAAGAAAGTGGCAAAAGGGGAGAGGCTATGGGGGAAGGGAGAAAATAGTTCAGGAGGGGAAATGAGATACCCCCAGCAAGTCCTTGTGAGTCCCCTGCTTGTTTTGCCCTGTTCATACAAATTTGTGTCTATGCGTATCAAAAGAATCACTAATAGCATGCTATACCTTATGCATGGTTGGATTGCCAAAAATGTAATGATTGGAAAGAGATAATGTAAGGTCTGTGAAATGTCACTGAAACCCACCTATATGGATGCCATCAAGTACCCTAGCAGGTTGGTTGCTATCACATCAACCTACAAGCTTTTGGAGATTAAAAAAAAATATTGACAGTAATCAAGCTAAGAGCACAATGAAGCCCTGGTTAAGTACCTGGATGTCAACTGGAGAGCTAAACATGTTCCAAACTCTCACACTGAAATCAATGGGATGCAGACACTTAACTTGTGAATGATGGGCATGAGGCAGCCAAAACAGAGGGGATTTACTTAAAATGCCTCTTTTATAGTTGTTCACCTCATTGACATTAATGCAAAGAATGTGTAATCGGGTAGGGGTGGGGGGGGGCTTCTTTAATTGTTTCCAAATAGAGCAACAGAGCAACTCCACATGTGGTTATGATTACACAAGCATTTAAACTTTTATTGTGGTAGCTTGTGGATGTCAAAAGAAATTAACGTGCATAAGATTTTTTAAAAGTTGAGTTTAAAAATGCATAATTTCCTGTTGTAAAATCATTTCAAATGAGTCGGGCTCCATCTGTAGTACTATGGCTTGAATCCAAACTATGGGTTGGATCCAGCCATCTGTCATCAGAAGGTGCTGATGGATCCAGATCTTTTCCTTGTTACTCTCCCCTCCCCCAGCAGTCCTTTTCAGTTCCCAGGAAAGTTGGTTTCTGGGGTCACAGGACCTGTGGGAACTAATAGCCAAGTGAAAGGATGGGATTGCATTGAGGAGGGGAAAAGATTTAAATTGCCCCTCCTACTTCTTCCATCAGTGGAACTGTGCTGACAAAAAAACCAGGATAGGTGATTTCATTTCCTTCCCCCTCTGCAGTGCCGACCCACAAACACATATGGCTCTTAGCCCTTCTGGGGTTAGCAAGGATTGCTGAGTGAGGGGCAAGATCTGCAGTCAAACCCTTTGTTTTCCACTGATGGTGAAGAGTTTCACATGAGACTGAAGGTGAGTCATTAGTGATGCCGTCAAGTGATGCTTACATAAGAACATCAGAGAAGCCAGGTTGGATCAGGCCAATGGCCTGTATAGTCCAACACTCTGTGTCACACGCAGGTGTCATCAGAGGTCCACCAGCTAGGCTTCCCAAGTCCCCCCGGGGGGCGGGGAAATCCCCGCCCCAGAGGCCCGTTCCCTGGTGCCGCCAGATCGGGCCCCGGGGGGAACTTCTCCCCAACGTGCGCATCACCTGGAAGTGACGCGACCACGCAGGGCACGCTGGGGGTGGGGCCACAGCCATCCGAGGGAAAACTCTATGGTTTTCCCTTGTATGGCCGTGGCCCCGCCCCCAGGATGCCTGGCGTTGTCACGTCACTTCTGGGTGACGTGCATGCGGCGCGCGCACCAGACGCCGGCCGGGAGCCCCCTGCTCCCGGCGAAGATCAACTTGGCAACCCTACCACCAGCAAGGCCAGAACACCAGAAGCCCCCCTGCTCTTGCACTCCAATCACCAAGAATACAGAACATCACTGCCCCAGACAGAGTGTTCCAGCTATACCTTGTGGCTAATAGTCACCGATGGACCTCTGCTTCTGTTGAAGACCTCCATCTTATACCTAGCACTGTTTCCCTGTAGATAGTGTTTTGGGAGGTTCAGTACATTGGGTGAGGGGAGGTGGGAAAATTCTATTCCTCTCACTGAGCTGTGTAGGATCCAAGCCTCTCTTGCATATATGTGTACCGAGTAGAGGGAGAAATTAACTGTGCCTTTTTTGCATTTTAAAAGGTATACATGTATGTAAGAAAATAATGTACATATGTTGCTGTAACCTCACTGATTTTGAGTGTCAGATCTACTGAAGTATCAGCTGATAAGTCCTTCTGTTTTGTAACTCTGATGAACTGAGTGCTGTCCAGCTAAAATAATTGCCTTTTGATTCCCACCAATTTCAGCGGGAGACATTTAAATATGTGCCTGTCTTTGTCACATGAATCTTTGGGGATTAAAAGTGTTTTAGCTTTGGTTCAATAGTGGCTAAACATTTCATTAACGATCTATTTATGCATTTTAAAGCAATAATTGCCTTTTGATTCCCACCAATTTCAGCGGGAGACATTTAAGGATGTGCCTGTCTTTGTCACGTTAATCTGTGGGGATTAAAAGTGTTTTAACTTTGGTTCAATAGTGGCCAAACGTTTGATTAACGATCTATTTATGCATTTTAAAGCATTTCTGCGTTGCAATTAAAGAATAAATCTGAAAGTGGTTGACAAAAAGTTTAAATTTTAAAACAATAAAAATGCAACAATAGTAAAAAACACTATCAACATTAAGATTACAACAAGGCAATCACCAAAAAAAGTATAGCAGTTGAAGAGGAGAGTGTAAAAACTGAAAGAACAATTACTTATCACCAAAGATCTGATAAAATAGAAAACCTTCCAGCCAGGACCTAAGACTCAGAAGATTTGGTGTCAGATGAGTGGATGAATGGAGGAATTTTCACAGATGAGGTGCCACCACAGAATAAGTCTTGTGTCTGGTATCCAGGGCTATTTTTGGGCAGGAACGCACAGGAACGGAGTTCCGGCTGGCTTCAGAGTTGGCCACGCCCACTATAGCCAAAACCACTGTGTGCATTGGGAAAGGCATGGGGTGTGGCTTAATATGCTAATGATCTGTGTTGTCAGGGGTGTGGCCTAATATGCTAATGGGTTTCTGCTGTCGGGTGTGGCCTAATATGCTAATGAGTTCCTGCTGGGCTTTTTCTACAAAAAAAGCCCTGCTGGTATCCACCCTTCTCATCCTAGGAGATGGGGCCACACCCAGCAGAGCCTCTGAAGAAGATGCCAGTGCTTGGGCAGGTTGCTGTAAGAGCAAGCATTCTTTTATGTATTATTTATTTCATTTATTTAAAACATTTCTATGCTGCCTTTCCACATAAATAGGATCCCCAAGTTCCACCCAAATAGAGTGAACATCAAAACTTTAAACATTAAAAATATTAAAACAGCATCTAAAATGTATATGCATATATAAAATATTAACGGAAAATTGGCTACTAGGAAATGGCCTTGCAGTGGTCATTTTATGAAATATTAAAACAACAACAACACAGTCCTGCTCAAAGCTTGGACCTGGCGTGAAATCAAATGTTACAGGGGCAAACAATCCTATGTTGAAACAGATTGTCCATCATTTTATGGAAACGATGTATAAAAGCCAGAGATCCTTGGAGGAAGAATGACATTAAAATGTAACACTCCACTGATGCAACTATGCATAAGCACCAGCAATGGTAAATTAAGCAACAGTAGCTAAACAGCCTGCACCCTCACTTCTTTCTGTTTAGTAGTAGTAGTCGAGTAAGCATGACATAGTGGATAACTAGTTGGTGTTGGGCTGAGAAGATCTGTTTTCAAAATCTCTCATAGGCAGGGGTCACATGAGCAGTTTGATCGATATAATTCTGTTCTCTTCTAGATTTAAAGAGCATGATCAGACAGCGACATCTGCCTCCCATTCCCCAGTTGTTGCCACCCCATTCTGCCCCGTCTTTGAAGCTGAGTTAACAGACACCGGGAATGTCCAGTCTATATGGATGCCAGCGCTTTCACCCTGCATTTCCAGCTGTCTAAACTCCCCTGTTGTGAAGTCAAGCCGTTTGGGAAGACTGAACCTTCCCTTCCATTTCCACCTCCTTTAAAAAAACAAAACAGGTAGCGATGTGCACATAAGTGCATAAACAACAACCAGGTAGCGATGTGCACATAAGTGCATAATCGCCCTGGTGTTGTCAATCACCACTTATACGTCCAAGCAGCTACGTAGTCATTCTGGATCAGGAACCCCGGGGGAGTTGTTTTTGAGTGACAAATCCCTCCCCCAAAAGCCCTCTCTCCTGTTTCTGCATCAGAATTGCTGTTTCCGAGCACCCCATGAGTGACACGAGAATAAATGTACTGAAGTCAATGGAACTACTCTCATGTAAATCTGCACTTTACACCTTCCTCCCCATGTATTCCAAGGAAGAGAGGCAAAGGGAGGGAGGCTGAGAGGGGGTGGAGTACTTGGCAGAGGGATGGTGAAGCTGTCAAAAAGGAGCTGGAGCTTTGGATACACACTTATGCGCATGGGTGAAAGAAAAAGAAAAAAAAGGATGCTGCAACAATCTAGCAATCTGAATGATCGACCATGGGGTGAGTGCGGTGAAGCTGGTTCAGGGCAAATCTGATCAAAATTTCCTGTTACAAAATAAAATGGTGTAATTAGAGGTGCAGCCAGATCACGCCAAGCCTGCGGTGTGACTGCAGCCTTAGTTATGAACTTGTTTGGTGACACTGGCCCAATCATATTCTTTCAGCCTAACATACCTCACAGGATTGTTGTCAATGTGAGAGCTAGTCTAGTGTAGTTGGTTATCATGTCAGACTAGGCTCTGGGAAACCTAGGATCGAATTCTTGCTCTGCCACGGAAGCTTGCTGGTTGACCTTGGGCCAGTCACACACTGCCAGCCTAATAACCTCACTGGGCTGTTGTGAGGATAAAATGAAGGAGAGGAGAAAGTTGTAAGCCTCCTTGAGCCCCTGGTAGGGAGAAAGGCAGGGTATAAATGAAGTGAATAAATAAATAAAATATCCATAAATGACCATGCTGGCGTGTTAGCAAATAAAAAGAGGGAGTGGAGAAAGAGATTGTGTTGTATCAGGAGCAAAACAAATCCCAGAAATACCACGAGAGCTTAGAGACGTGCCTTGGACCCAGCTGATGGATGTGTGGATCCAGGAACCGATGATGGCATCAGCCATACTCATTGTCTTCTCCCACCCTGCCATCCCCAACAGTGCTTCCAGGCCCTCAGGGTCTTGCTTTGTTTGCTCAGGAGGAGAACCATCCAGCATGCTGGGCAAAATGGTCTGCTGTGCTGCTTTTCAGTATGTGTGCTGTGGGTTAGCTACTTTTTGATATAGTTCCTACTTGTGTAGGATTGACAGCACTGCGTTGGGAAATCCTTTGAGATTTGTGGGTGGAGCTTGGAGGGGGAGCTCAGCAGGTTATAATGACATAGAGTCCACCCTCCCAAGCAGACATTTTATTTAGAAGAGCTCATCTCAGTAGCGTGGCAGCCCTATGTGTATAGTTTCCGGAGCTCAATGGAAAAGGGGCAGTGTTCAAATGTAAAAAAAAGAAGACATTTTAGGACAATGAATGGGCTGTTTGTTTTCGGGGGGGGGACCTAATTATTCCAAGGCAGTAATGTGAGTGGTTATTCAATCTTCCTTGAGATATGAAGAGTTTTCACAATCCTACTTATCAGAGTGGCTCTACGAATTGTTCTTTTTCTCTAGTCTTAGATAAAGGCCTTCCTAAGCCTGATGAAGACATTTTTGGTGTTTAACCTCTGTAAAGCTTTCACATTCCTTCAGATTATACTGATAAAAGCCGGAGTGAACAAGACAGAAAGTAAAAACAAGGCTGCTAGAATCCTTGGGGCAAATCTGACCCAAATAATTGAGTTTCACAATGCCCTGAGATTTAAAAGTCAGCAGAGTAAAACTGCTTGGACTATTGAGGGGAAAGGTGATTTTTTTGTATTCTACTAGCATCTGCTTATAGCTATTGTATGGTTCGTCATTATTCTTGTTCTCATAGCAGCCTTGGAAGGTAAACTTGGCTGGCAGAATGTTGCTCCTGGGAGATTTCATGAGTGGGAGTTTTCCCCAGTCTTAGCCCACCACTCTAACGGTTATACTGATCTGACTTTCTATAGCATGGACACAAGGCTGTTTCCCCCTATTTCTGATTCACATTAATTTTTTGACCTTGGGAATGTCAGTAAGGATCATTTTGCACATTTTGAAGAAAAGAGCAAACGTAGCTTTCCTGGAGGAAGTCCACCAAATAAGGTCTTCTCTACTTGTGGAAAACTAATACATTGTAGAAAAAAGTTCACACCTAGCTTTTTTTCTGACATGATGTTTTTCTATATACAGGGAAGATTTTCATGTGGAAATATTCAACATGCAATCCTCCATTTGCACTCTCTTTCCCACTTTAGAGCGCAAGTGGCAAACTGAATATTGAATTTTTCCTCTCGAACATCCTTCTCATACACAGAAAAGTTTTCCTCTGTTAGTTTTCTATGAGCAGGAGGATCTGTGTTGGAAGAGAGTAATTTATTTCCACTAAGATAGAATCAGGCAGGTAGCCGTGTTGGTCTGAAGAAGCAGAACAAAGTTTGAGTCCAGTGGCACCTTTAAGACCAACAAAGTTTTCTTCAAGGTATGAGCTTTTGTGTGCATGCACAGTTCTTCCGATATTTCCACTGTGTGTGGAAACTGACTCAGGCTTAGTTCACACATCGTACAAAATCAAAGTTTAATTATGGTTGGTGTGATTATTTAAACACTGGCCACTCTGCTATGGTTTGAAAATTGGTTTATTGACTATAGTTAGTAGGGTTGCCATATGCCTGCTGAGGATGGGAGATCTCTTGCCCCAGTGGCCGTTGTCCAACAGCTGGCAGGAGAAATCATGCGTGGTGTGTCAACATAGATATCCCAGCTTGGTCCTCATTTGTTCCTTGGCAGTGCTCTCTCTGCTACAGAGCAAAAGTGGTAAAACCAGCAGATTTCACAAACTGACCACAGTTGACATAAACCATGGTTTCTGTTATGTCTGAATCGAGCCACAGACTTACTTCAAACATAATGTGAAACATGGTTGAATCAAACCAGACTGTAGTTAATGTGGACTACCCTACTACTCATGCTTAATAATGGCCTTCAAAGAAGGGGCTGAAACCGTGGTTTGAAGCTGGGTTATTAATCACAGCTAGTCTTAGCAATGGTTTCATGTGACATATAAATGTGGGGTAATGCTGCTTGTATTAGCAATGGTTTCATGTGACATATAAATGTGGGGTAATGCTAGCATATTTCTTGGCGCCACCCTCACACACAGCCTGGTTTCAGAGTTCTCTGACAGGAACCAACCAGCATTTCTCAAGGCAAATCCTGTAACCATAACACAAATAAACGGGACCTCCACGGAACCTCGAAGGGACGTCTGATCGCACAACCGAGCGTTATTTTCCTCCAGGGCAAACAGCCATGCTCCCCCCCCCCGTATTTTCCGGCCCATGTGACCGGGGCCTGACTATAGTTAGTAGGGTTGCCATATGCCTGCTGAGGATGGGAAATGTCTTGCTGTTGTCCAACAGCTGGCAGGAGAAATCATGTGTGATGTGTCAACATAGATATCCCAGCTTGGTCCTCATTTGTTCCTTGGCAATGCTCTCTCTGCTACAGAGCAAAAGTGGTAAACCCAGCAGATTTCACAAACTGACCACAGTTGACATAAACCATGGTTTCTGTTATGTCTGAATCGAGCCACAGACTTACTTCAAACATAGACTTACTTCAAACATAATGTGAGACATGGTTGAATCAAACCAGACTGTAGTTAATGTGGACTACCCTACTACTCATGCTTAATAATGGCCTTCAAAGAAGGGGCTGAAACCGTGGTTTGAAGCTGGGTTATTAATCACAGCTAGTCTTAGCAATGGTTTCATGTGACATATAAATGTGGGGTAATGCTAGCATGTTTCTCGGTGCCACCCTCACACACACCCTGGTTTCAGAGTTCCCTGACAGGAACCAACCAGCATTTCTCAGGGCAAATCCTGTAACCATAACACAAATAAGCTCTGGCTTCACATTATTTTTGAACTGTTCACATTTAACAAGGTTATTTCCTGTGTTTCAGTGGTACTGTGAGAAAAACTACCTAGAATGTTTGGAATTTAAACACTAGACAGTTAAGGGGTTTTCCCTCTTATAGCACACAGTTACTTATTTAATCATAAACAGTGATGTACTTCAGGGCTTTGTCCTATTCCATGCAATAAACAGACAGTTTTGAAGGTTAGAATACTTTCATTTACCTTAGTTATAGCTAGCGGATAAGTGAATCATATACATTGTCTTTGAAATCAATGTTATTTCTTCACTTATATAATAATGTATACTATATTCATGCTACATATTTGAAAATGAACTAATAATACTTTTGTTTTGGTGCTTGTAAATGACATTGAGGAGGGTGCATAGGATACTAATTTCTTATTGTTTTAAGGGAACAGAGTGTTTCTGTCTCCGGAGTTGCAGAGAAAAATTTAAAATGCTCTTGCAGTGAGTGATTGATGACTGTGGTTGTACACAGGGGGCTTCTTGGTCAAGACATGGGTCTCATGATGACTAGAATCCTGAGAATTGCACAAACAGCTCTGGGTGCTCAGTGAGGCATTCCTCCCTTCTCTTTCCTGCAAGGCAATTTGTGAGAATTTTGCAAGTAGTTTGTGATTTATATTTATTTATTTATTTCTACTATTCCAAGACACACAAAAAAAGCTTTAAAGTCCCCATGTGTAACCCCCTGATTATGCCAAAAGTAACTCTCTGGCCCACATGTTTGTCTTTTGAATTTTCAAATGTAGCTTTTCTGCCACTTTGCTTGGGACAGTAATAAACACGGTGGCCTGATTCCTGCTTTGCTTTAAACTTTGGTGAAGAGTGAAGTAATATACCTTTTTGTACCAGGGAGAGGATTGTCCTGTGACTACTTGTTTTGAAGCAAATGCCATTATCACAGAAGAGTTGTTAAAAAGTCAGAACTTAAAATTTTTCCCTTAGTGTATAGAATTAATATTTATTTATTTTCTGTATATCCTCTCTTTCTCCCCAATAAGGAACTGAAATGACTACATTTGAAATGACTGAGGATATTCTTCTGTTTTGTCTTCTTGTATAAGACTGAGTCTAGAATGTTACTTTATGTTATCTCCCTTCCTTCCTTCCTTCCTTCCTTCCACGTCTGTGGTCCTGCGGGCTTGGAGTCTGGAAAGTCGTGGAACAAAAAGTGTGCCAGCAGGGGCACCAGTGTCGTAGCCACATGTGTCACATAGACGATGGCAGGGGTTCGAATCCACTTGCAGTTACCTTTCCAGAATGCATAAGCCGCCACAGGAAAGAAAGGCAGTTGCAGGAAGACTTCACAGTAGACGAACGACTGAAACCAAGCAGGGCACTGTGCCATCAAGGGGTCCTTGAACGAAGTTGTGTACCACTTGAGCAATTCTGTCAGCCCATGGCTCGCGCGCGCTCTATGACTCTTCCAGAGCATCCGGGATCTCTGGCGGGCTGTTAGAAGGGCGCGTGGAGGCGGTGGGGTCACCAGAGTATTCAGGCAGGTTCCGGGAGAGACCCGAGTTCGAATCCCCCCTCGGCCACGAAAGCTTGCTGGGCGGGTGGGCGACCAGGGGCCAGTCACTCGCAGCCTCGCCCGCCCCCTCCTCGAGGAGAGCGCCGGGCGCCCGGTAAACATACTTCATCGCTACATGATTGAGGCTGCATGCATTAACAGATACCCTAAAGTACATAATTTAGTGGTATGTGGAGGTACTACCTTAGTAATGCTGATCAGTATCTTGTAGCACCAAGCCCTGTCCATAAGACTCAGAGATTGTGATGCTGGGGAATTGTTAACAGCAGGAACAGAATTCTGGAACATCTTTGACATTTTTAAAAATTGTTTAAAACTTCATGAGTTTTTAGTATACAGACTGAAAACTTAATTCCCCACTTGAGAATTCCAGCATCTCTTTTTCCAGGAAAAAAAAAGCCCTGGTTAACAGTACTTTCCCTATATAAAATTTTCCTTATGAGCAGAAAACTTTAAAAAGCTGAAGCATGGTACCTGTCTCCCTATTGCCTAGTTTGTTTTTCTAATTCAGAGGGAGTTTTATGCAGGGACATTAAAAATTGATTTTTCTGCCTATAGTTTAAGTGGTACAGTCTGGCCTATAGCCTCATTCTGCTTTATGTAGGTACATATGGCTTTGGATGTATATATGGCCTTGGAGCCCAGACCTGGATAGCTCAGGGTAGCCTGATCTCATCAGATCTCAAAAGCTGAGCAGGGTCAGCCCTGGTTAGTATTTGGATGGGAGACCACCAAGGAAGTCCAGAGTTGAGATGCAGAAGCAGGCAATGGCAAACCATTTCTGAATGTCTCTTGTCCTGAAAACCCCACGGGGTAACTGTAAGTCAGCTGTGACTTGATGGCCAAAAGGGGGGGGGGCTTGGAAGAAAACCAAGATTATATAATCCCAATTGCCAATAAGAACATAAGAGACGCCAATGTTGGATCAGGCCAAAGGCCCATCCAGCCCAACACTCTGTATCACACGGTGGCCAGAAATACCAGGTGCCATCAGGAGGTCCACCAGTGGGGCCAGGACATTAGAAGCCCTCCCACTGTTGACCCCCCCAAGCACCAAGAAGACAGAGCATCACTTGCCCCAGAGCCCCTATCTGTACCTTGTGGCTAATAGCCACTGATGGACTTCTGCTCCATATGCTTATCTAATTCCCTTTTGAAGCTTTCCATGCTTGTAGCCGCCACCACTGCCACCAATAATGCCTACCAGAGAGCAGAAATCACGGTGGCAAACTCTCTCGGGTCTTTCTTTGAGATGCCTGCTACAATTCAACCTGATAGTAAGATAGAGATCATTTTGTGCAGCCATCACTTTGTCTAGTATTTGTTGTCGCTTAAATTCCTCTGAGCTCATTGTCCCACATCCTTCTTCCCATATGCCATTCCCTTGACATGAAGATGAGTAGGCATTAGAAGTGGGAGGCATCACAATGGAAGAAAGAAATTGTGGAGTGAAATAGCTATGAGAGGTACCGTTCAGACTGCGTGGCTTAGATGACTCTGTGTCTAATTCCTAGAATTTGTGTAGAACGTTTTCATATTTCTTTATTTGCAAACAATCACCTCTCCCTCCTTTTTGATAACAGTTCTGAACTATTTTAAATGATTGTTTGTCTTGAGCAAAGGCAGCTGCTTTTGGCTTGAGTTGGTGCTCCCCTCCTGTAGAATGACAAACAGAGTGAACTCACTGTCCCCCTTATCTCTGTATGTGAGAGAAGGACCTTGCAATGTGCTTCATACCATGGGGACTGAGAACACGGGATTCTCGTGCCTGCAGTATTTTAACATGAACTTGCAGGTCTCCGCTATTATCTCACACTTTAATGAGAATCCCTGGATATTAATAGGAAGCTCCAGGGGTCGTTTCGTAGAAAAAGAGCTAGGGGAACTCATTAGCATAACTCGTTAGCATATGCCACACCCCCTGACATCACCGGGCGTGTGTCATAAGGCCACACCCCCTGACATCACCGGAAGTGTGTCATAAGGCCACACACCCCGCCCCCAACGGTCTCGGCCGCCGCCGGCCTTGCAGCTCCACTGCTGAGCCCCATGAGGGGCCCGGCGGTGGACCTGCAAGGCC
>NW_015163619.1:789318-833398 GCF_001447785.1 Gekko japonicus | reverse complement strand
GATCCCCCCCCCGAAATGACCTCTGGGAAGCTCTCCCACACACTTCCTGTCTTTTTCTCTTTAAGAGAGTGCATTCTCCTGCACGGGCATAGTCAGGCTCCCTGTAGGATCTGTTGGGAGAGCTGGTATAGTTTGTCCAGTTCCCAGAGCTAGTTTAGCAGAGTGCATTAAAGCCACATATGCAGGAGCGCCATTGCATCAGGTATCCAAGCTTAGTCACAAAGTTACACAGAGCCACCTTTCAGACTAATAAAACTCTGTTTTGGAACAACATTCAAGACAGGAAAGCTTAGAGATAGGACAGTATTCTAGTGTAACATGTTAAGGATGGACCAAGACGGTGAGAGGCCATCTGTGTTATGGCCCTCCCTCTAGGTGTGTGCAGGGAGAAGTGTGTTCTGGGAGAAGATGAACGGAAGGAAGGAGAATTTCCCTGAGATCTATTTTTTGTTGTTGTTCAGTCGCACGGTCGAGTCTGACTCTTCGCGACCCCATGGACCAGATCCCGCCAGGCCCTCCGGTCTTCCGCCATCCTCTGAAGTTTGCTCAATTTCATGTTTGTTGCATGTATGACACTGTCTAACCATCTGAAACAAAAACTGAATTATCCAGTGCAACTAACAGATTAAATTTTACATCTTCTAATGTAAGATTTGTAACACCCAGACTTCCACCTGCCAATCTTCTTAATGTCCTCTACCAGGTACCCCATGGCCGCCGCTATAGATGCGGCTCGTATTCGAGTACCAGACTGCCCCCCAAAGCTTGCAGACCATCCTTTGTAATTGCCCAAAATTGGAACAAAGTAAGAGGAGTACTGTCCCTGTGCAGGAACAGTAAACCGGGGCTCCCCCCCCCCAGAAACCAAATAAAAGGGCAGCACTGTGACCAGGCATAAGTCTGGGTCAGAGCACGTACCCAACTCAATAAGAGCCCCTGCCCACAACTGATCAGTTTTGGAGCATCAAACCTTGAGTCGCACTCCATTGTCCCCAACCTAAACATCCCACAATAACAGGACACAACTGGACATGTCCCGCCGTGAGCTGGCCACCAGCTCAGTAACTCTAAGTGCTTCCAAAAAGGCAACCAAAGACGCCGCATAGAAAAGTGAGGCCTCAGAATCGTCCAGGCAGAGAGAGGCCCATTGGGCCTTCTAAATAGATGGGGAAAGAGGTTCCCAGAGATTCTGTGGGGCTCCGTCCTCCCTAGCCCAGCCATCAAGCATTTTTCGAATTCGAAAGTTGCCTGAATCATCCTTTGAACCTCCAGCTTTGCTTGCAAAAGCAAGAGCTGCGAGCTTACTTCTGATTGAATGGATTGACATGCCCTTACTTTTCAAGTCTATGTAGAGTTGGATAAGGTGGGAAACAGGAATGGGCCATATCTGAGGTAGCCGTATGAGCCGTCTAAAGGCCACACACTGCTGGCCTGCCCTTTTGTATGCTCTCCTAGTGATAAGGGCAAGGGCTAAACCCATGGCCCTCTGGGCCTCAGCCCTCCAATCCCCCACAAGTCCACCGGCATCCTTACTGGGGAAGGGTCCGCGTCTGGAGCCAGCTGATGGAATCTCTCCATTTTCGAGACAGAGAATCAGCAACCCCATTACTGACCCCCGGCACGTGCCAAGCCCGAAAAAGTATGTTATACTGCAGACACCAGAGGGTGAAGGCTCTGACCAGCGTCATGACACTTGGGGATTTGTATGTGAGCGCATTGATGACCTGCACCGTGGCCAAATTATTGCACCAGAAGTGCACTGTTTGATTGGCCAGGTCCTCTGCCTAAATCCAAACCACAACTAGGGTAGGAAAAAAACTCCAGGAATGTCAGGTCAATGACCCAACCTGCCTGAACCAACTCTTCAGGCCAATCCTTGGCCCCGATGTCCCCCAAAATAGACCCTGAAACCAGAGGACCCTGCAGCGTTGGAAGCAATCTGTAGTTCTGCCTCTAACTTGAGATCTCCCCTCCAAAAAGATACTCCATTGTAAGACTGCAGAAATTCAACCCATACCTGCAGGTCTTCCTTAATACCCCTTGTAAACCTAGTCCTGCGATGGGGCTGCCTGAGGCCCCTCATGGTTTCACACAGCCGCTGAATGAATGCCTGGTGCAACCACCTTACAGGCAAAATTAAGATGCCTGACCACCTGTTGCAACTCCTGCAGAGACATTTTAGCTTTACAGCTGGCCTCTGCATTCAACTCCCGGAGTGCAACCAACTTAATTTTATTTATTTATTTATTTATATTTATTTATTTTATTAAATTTATATCCCACCCTCCCTGCAAGCAGGCTTAGCGTGGGTTACATCAATCTCAATACAATACAATTCAATCAAAACAACTTTAAAATAACAGTTTAAAACAGTATAGACTCATAAAATACCATGTAAAACAAATTAGATCACACGTCAGTGATGATGTCAGTCAGATGATTAAGATACAACGGTGGGTACCCTGATGTCTCTTTGGATTCAGACCACTGATGAGAGATTGGCTGGGGAGGGGGGGGACATCTGCCGCCTCAACCAAAAGCCTGGTGGAAGAGCTCCGTCTTGCAGGCCCTGTGGAACTGTAATAGATCCTGCAAGGCCCTGATCTCATACGGGAGCTCATTCCACCGAAAAAGCCCTGGCCCTGGTCGAGGCTAGTCAGAAGTCCCTGGGGCTGGGGAACTACCAAAACATGTTGATTTGTGGACCTCAGTGCCCTACGTGGCTCATATGGGGGGAGAGGTGGTCCTGAAGGTATGTTGGCCCCTGGCTGTATAGACCTTCAAAGGTAAGCACCAGTACCTTGAAAAGGATCCGGAATTCAATTGGCAGTCAGCGCAGGTCACACAGCACTGGGTGGATACAAGCCCGCACAGGCATCGCCGTCAACACCCGTGCTGCTGCATTCTGCACTAGCTGCAACATCTGGAGCAGAGTCAAGGGCAGCCCCACATAGGGAGAGTTACAATAGTCCAGTCTGGAAGTGACCATTGCATGAATTTTACAAGGTTATGGACATAATTTTCTAAAAACTAATTTATGTGATAGTCAAATGTAGACTCGTTCACAACTTTACTACTACTAGCTTTTTTTACTCATGAGGTAGAATTTTTGCTCACAACACTGTGGCGCTTAGAGGGAACATTGGTGCAAAGGTCTCATCATAGTCCTGACCATACTTTTATGAGTAACCTTTGGCCACCAGTCTGGCTTTGTAGCATTAGATCTTGCTGTCTGCATCATGCTTCAGCTTGAAGACCCACTTGCAGCCTGCAGCTTTCTTCCCTCGAGGAAGCTCTGTAAGTGTCCATATGTTATTCTTGTGCAGAGCATTCAGCTCCTCTCTCGCAGCATGCTTCCACTCCTGTGTCTCTTGAGGTAGTAGGCAGGAGATGTCTTCCCACGTTGAAGGCTCCGGTACTTCTGCTGTGTCCGCAAGCAGGCTCAGTCTTGAATCCAACTTTACAGCATGCCTCACACATATGGCCACCAAGAAGCTGAATGCTGGGTCAGGTCTCAGTCTTTTTCTATCCCTTGTGCTTCTGGTGGGTTCCTTACTACTTTTAACAATAGCACATATGTGTTGGTGCACATATATGTGCACAGAAGGTCTGGCTCGGATCAGAGCCCCCCCCCATGCCCCTGCCCCCCCCAATACCCCATGACCATCAAGGGGAGGCAAGGCCATAAATGGTGGCATGGAACCTTCAGGTAAAAGACAATGTGGGGCATGTCCTCCACTCAGACAGAAGAGGTGCACCTTTCTTAAATAGGCAGCTGGATTAGCACTCAGAGTAGAAACCAGCCAGGGGAGGAAAGAAAGAAAGACAGGACAAGACAGATAAACCAGAGTGGAAAACATCAGGCCACAGATTAGTGTTTCAGTTGCTCTGAGCTGTGCTCACCCGGGTTTGCTTCTTCTGAGCCTGCAGTAGGGCTGCCAAGTCCCCCCGGGGGGCGGGGAAACCGCCGCCCAGGAGGCCCGTTCCCCAGCGCCGCCTGATCGGGCCTCGGGGGGAACCCCACCCCCAAAGCACGTCACAGGGAAGTTGGGGAATGTTGGGGGCGGGGCCTTTTTCGGGGCCACAATCATCCGAGGGAAAACTCTATGGTTTTCCCTTGGATGATTGTGGCCCCGCCCCCAACATCCCCGACGTGCTTACATAACTTCCCTGTGACGTGCCTGCGGTGCGCACGCGCTTTGCGCACGCGCGAAGACTCCCGGAGCGAGCCTGGACTCCCCCGCTCTGGGACAGGTAAGGACTTGGCAACCCTAGCCTGCAGTCATAAGCAACTTTCACCTCACAAATATATTCATAGGTATTTTCTTTTTAAAGTTACAAAATTGCTCTGGTGGGGGAGGAGAAAGGTTTGTTACTGATGTTATGGTCACTAGTTGATAGGTGCCATGGACTTTCCCCTAGTTTAAACTGAACTATAGTCAATGGCAGAAATGCATTTTTTTCCTCCTGGAGTTTACCCCAGAATAGAAAATGTGGACAGAGAAACTGTTCTCTCTCTCCAATAATACTAGAACTTTGAGTCACTATGAAATTGGTCGGCAACAGAATCATGATAGCCAAAAGGCAGTAGGCAGTGTGGTGTAGTGGTTATGAGCGGCGGACTCTAATCTAATTTATTCTAATCTAATCTGATCCGGAGAACCCACTCCTCCACATGAGGCCTGCTGGGTGACCTTGGGCCAGACACAATTCTCTCAGAACTCTTTCAGCTCACCTACCTCACAAGGTGCCTGTTGTGGAGAGAGGAAGGGAAGGCAGTACTTTTTCCACATAATGTGTACTTGACTTGTGGAACTCACTGCCACAAGACGGGCTGGCAGCCACAGTTCAGATTTGCAAGCAAAACCCTGCAGAAAATTACTCATGAGTAAGCACTCCAAGTGGTGTACTTACTCATGAGCAGACCCACTGTCTGAGAGGTGGTTCCATGATATCTGTTTAAAATGTCCCTGGAAAGTTGCGTAATGAGGAGCTCAGTTTTCAGGACATACAAAGCATCTGGTGCAAAGAACATTGCCTTTTCAGCTGGTGTCTCAAGAAAACAACTGATGCTGAATGAACTTAAGCATGACTCATAGGCCAGCAGCCAGTCTGGAGCACCTGTGCATTTGTTGCCAACTCTGGGGCTGGGAAATTCTGGGAGACTTGGGGAGGATGGCATTTAGGAAGGGGAGAGAGCTCACCAGGGATGTGCTTAAGTAGAGCCCATCCTCTGAAGTTGCTATTTTCTTCAGGGGAACTGAGCTCTGTAGTCTGAGGGTCAGTTGTAATTCCTGGAGAACTCCAGGCCCCGCCTGGAGGCTGGCAGCCCTAGCATCCAGGCAGCCCATTTCACTTCAGCAGAATGGGCCGCTCCATGTTGTGCACATAAGTATGCAGGGCATGAGCTGTCCTTTTGGTTTAAATTAATAGGGCTACTTCTGTGGGTAGGGGGGCCATGTCAGAACACACACACTAAATCGTTTGTTTGGGCATTAATACGTTATCTTTGTCCCCCTCCCTCTGTATAACTATGAAGACTGTTCATTTTCCGTGGCATTTTTCACACCACGTTCATGGGAGCCTTCATCTAAGAGTGAAAGCACGTCAGTCTCTGGGGTAAAATACAGTGAACCAAGTAAGAGAGGAATGTAATTTATTCCCTATGTTTGGAGCCCAGCCAGACAGTAAGATTAAAAATCACTAATCTTACAAAGAGTGCCCTGGGATTTTTAATGACCATAGATGATCACCTCATCATCTTTTTAGCCTAAAATTCTCCACTGCAAATGAGCACTTTCCAATAAAATTATATTGCTATTGAGGTGATAATTTCAGTGTCCTTTTTAATTAGGTAGTATCCTCACTGAGACGTCTCACTGAAATAGTTTATCATTGTTTACATGTTGCTTTTGTCGATTAATGTAACCTTGGATTATGTTAAAGTAAATACCTGGCAGATCTTATGGCTCCATTATGCAGGTAGTAGTTGCCGCACCAGGGCAGTGCTGGAGTGTGAAGCCCCCAGAACGAGGGGGTCCTTATTCCCTGGGGTGGGCATCTTCTTTCCACAGTCCCAAAGACCAGTCAAAACAAGAAATATATAGAAACATAGAACCACAGAGCTGGAAGAAGGGTTGCCAACGTCCAGGTAGTAGCTGGAGATCTCCTGGTATCACAACTGTTCTTCAGGCAACAGAGATCAGCTCACCTGGAGAAAATGGCTGCTTTGGAAATTGGACTTTTTGGCATTATACCCGATTGAACTCCTAGAAAGCCAGTTTGGTGTAGTGGTTAAGTGTGCGGACTCTAATCTGGGAGAACTGGGTTTGATTCCCCACTCCTCCACTTGCACCTGCTGGATGACCTTGGGCAAGCCATAGTTCTGTCAGAGCTGTTCTTGAAAAAAGAGCTCAGCCTTCCCTGCCCTCCCTCTCGTGATCGACGTAAATTCACAAAATCAGCATTGCTGTCAGATGGCCATCTAGCCTCTGCTTAAAAACCCTCAAAGAAGCCTGTTCCACTAAGAAACTGCTCTGTCAGGAAGTTCTTCCTAACGTTTAGCTGAAAACCCTTTTGATTTAATTTCAATTCATTCATTCTAGTCCGACCTTCTGGGCCAACAGAAAACAACTTCACTGCATCCTCTATATAACAGCTCTCCAAATACTCAGTCGTTTCCTCCCCAGGCTAAATATACCCTTTAGGTTGCCCTTGAATTGCTTAGCCCCTTTACAATAACAGTTCCTAAGGTGAACCACCAACCACATTGTAGCCTGGCCAGTCTCCTTTTCATCACCTCCACCTGCTCACATCTAGGGGCTTCGGCCACAGTTCTTCTCCTGGCCCCTTAAGCTCCTGTTCTGGCTGCAGCAACCCTTCTGCAGGGTTAAGCCAGGGAGGCACCAACCACCCTGGGAAAAGTTCCTTCCAGGCTAAAAATGCCACCTTTCCAGCCTCTGGGAGACTTAGTGCGCTGCATCTGAAAAGGCTTGAAGCCTGACTGTCTCCTGCTTTTTCCTCCTCCTGACAGCCAGCTGCCTTCCCTGCTCCCTTCAGATGAGGCCTGTTATCCCTCTTCCCCTAGTTCCTGCTTCCTTCTTCTCTGGACTCTTGGTGCTTGGGGGGGGGCAACAGTGGGAGGCTGGCCCATAGCTACGGTGGGGCATTTTGGGCCCTCACCCCTTAATTAAAATCTCTGTCCCCAAAAAACATGACAGAAAGTTATTTTTAAAAGGTTACTGCCTCTGCTCTTTGCTGCTGCTCTTTCGGGGCAGTCCTGCAGCGTCACTATGGCTTTCTCCATGGATCTGTTTCCCTCCAGCTGAGGGGGCCAGGCAGAGGCAGACGCAGTCACCTGGCAACCCCTTGCCCGCCCACAGACCTGGCTCCAGCTCCTCAGGTTGCCCATCCTTGCTCACTCGCCTGCCCCTCTAGGGATGCCCCCGCTGCTTCCTCACCCTCTTCTGTACACAGCGAGAAGCAGCACCCATCAAGGCTGCCGGACCTGCTGCCACACGGAGGCACGCTCGCCCCTCCTCCCTCGTGCCCATGAGGCTGACCTGCCTGGGCGCCGGGAGATGGGAGTGCAGGGAGCCGACCAAGGGAGGGTGTGCCTAGGGCCCAGGCCAACCAGGCCAAGGCAAAAGTCTCTCCGCAGCTGTGGGTGCAAATCTTTGGTAACTGTTATACATTTATAAGATGACTCAAAAGCCACAGATTACCGGTAATTTAATTAACTTTAATTTAACTGCCCCCTTAAAATTTTAAATGCCCCTGAACAAAACTTTCTTGGTTATGGGCCTGGTTGGAGGGTGTCTGGAGTTCTGTCCCCACTAGGGTTGCCAGGGCTGGGTTGGGAAATAGCTGGAGACTTTGGGGGTGGATCTGGGAGAGGGAGGGGAGGAGCCTCAGCATGGTCCAATGCCATAGAGTCCACCCTTCAGAGCAGCCATTTTCTCCAGGGGAGCCGCTCTTTGTCAGCTGGAGATTAGTTGTAAAAGTGGGAGATCTCCAGGCTCTGCCTGGAGGCTGGCAACCCTAGCCCCTGCTGGTGGACCTCCTGATGGTACCTGGGTTTTTGTCTTCTGTGTGACACAGAGTGTTGGGACTGGGTGGGCCACTGGCCTGATCCAACATGGCTTCTTTTATGTTCTTATCTCATTAAGCTCTCCCCTCTCTTTTTTTTTGACCCCCCGAAGGGGAATTTTTTTTAATTTTTGCATTTTCTACACACTACATACTACAAATATGGGATGGGAAAAGGAATACTAATGCCCTATCACTATTACTATGGGAAATGGGTCAGGGAGATCTAGATACATGTAGTCTACTGGATAGGGGAAGGAAAACTGCCATTCTATTCTAAATCTCCTACTGGATATGGGGATAGGGTAAAGACTAATACAAATCACGATCTGAAAAGCTAAAAGAATATATCTTTTTAACCTATTAGTACAGGTTATACAGAGATTAGTTTGATTATAAAAATATAAAGTTATTAGCTTGGCACAATTACTGCCCTTAGCACTCATGCTTTAGTTTTAGAGTCCTCTCCTCTTCGATTTCTTCGTTTTCTGCAGTTTGGGAGCGGCTGCTCCTTTCTCAGATTCAGATGATTCTGATGACGAGGAAGTTTGGCTTGTTGAGTCCTGTGAGTAGGACTCTTCCTCTTCTTCTTCTTCCTCCACATCCGGTTTTATATTCTTTTCCTTCTGCTTCTTTTTTACATTGAACATTTGATCCATAAATCTTTCCGCTTTTGGAACAGAGTCAATTTTATATTTTTTATCCTGGTAATTAAAACTCAACCCTTCCGGGAATAGCCATCTATACGGTGTTTCCCCCCCTTTTTTTGCAAAAAAAGCTCTCCCCTCTTGAGGAGGCCTTTACCCCAGAGAAGACCTTTGCTCTATCAGGAACTAGTACTGTTTGGTCTTCCTCCTGGCTGCTCCTCCCTTATTCTAGTAGGCTCACATGGCTCTGCTAGGGTTGCCAGCTGCAGGTTGGGAAATTCCTGGAGATTTGGGGGCGGAGCTTGGAGAAGACTGGGTTGAGAGGAGGGACCTCAGTGGAGTATAATGCTATCAAGCAAAGCAGCCATTTTCTCTAAGGGAACTGATCATTGTAGTCTGGAGTTCAGTTGTAATTCTGGGGGATCTCCAGGCCCCACTTGGCAGTTGGCTGCAGCTGGGCTGACGCCTTCCATAGCGCTGTGTCCCTGCTCCATCCCCTTTCCCCCAGGGATAGGGTGCCTTAGGCTCTGAGATGACGTATCATAGTCTCAATCCTCTGTGCTCCCAGAAGCAAAGCTGGAAGAATAATTGTACAGACAAGGAATAAAGTTTCAGCCCACTGGCACCTTTAACACCAACAAAGTTTTATTCAAGGTATAAGCTTTCGTGTGCAAGGACACTTCTTGAACAGGCAAGGGACAATGTAATAACATCTACAGTGACACCTGTGGCTATTCTGACAGGTGTCATCTACAGTGACACCTGTGGCTATTCTGGAATCAACTGCCACTGGAATCAGTGCTGCTGGCCATCAGCCAAATGGTGACTACAATCAATGACAATGCCCCCATGTTAGCGATGCATGGAAAGCACCAATCAACATATGGCTATGAACTGCATTAAGCACCTGCCTTGTCAGAGGCCTCCTCCTTGGCCTAGCAGTTTCTGGCAGCATCAGAGAGGAACAGGATTGTCAACATTTTGTTTTTATATGGCTTTAAATGCTGCTGGTTCCTCACACCACTGTGTCTTTGGGCTATGCAGGCATGGGAGTATGTGGGCACATTCATATACAATCTTAGGGACAGGATTAAACTGCTAGAAAATTTCCATCAAATGTCCCGGAGCTGTAGCACCTGACAGCAGAAATTGCCTCTTTGAATTTTGTGTGTATGCAAATCTACCAAAATGTTAAATGTTTTTCTTTTGTCCTGCTATGGAAGACTTTCCCTGCATTAATTCTTAAAAGAATGAGATTCTTAGGGGGGGAGGGGAGAGAAGAATATTATGGTTCCTTGTTCGCCGGTTAACCTTCACTGCAAAACTGATCTATGGGAATTTCTCACAGTGTAACATACTGTATCCAATTCCATAGTTATTACTGTAAACCTATTAGTGCCACCTGGCTTTGCATATCTGCAGTGCTGTCCAAGTGAAGACAGATTAGCTCTCTCACATGTTATGCCAGAGGGACAATTGCACAAGAAGCCTGCCCTCAGGGAGAGGGGGCGGGGGGCGGGAGGCTCAGACCGCTAATGAGAATACAGCGCTTCATAATAGCATGTGGTGGCCTAGGATATTTTCTGTCAAGGCATCTTGAATCAAACTGGAAGAGCCTTGCAGTATTCATCCTGTATGGTGTGTGTGTTATGCTGCGTTAAACCAGTCTTCACATTAAGAGCCATGTAGTGGGCACAATAAACCCAGCTATAGGTTTGCCAAACAGAGACAAAAATAATCCCATTGCACATAATAGTTGCACAAATGTGAACACCACCAATTGTTTTAAGGATTTCTTCCTGTTGCCAAAGCTTGGAGTAATGCAGATTTGATCCATGCAGTTTAATCGATATCCCTTTCATTAACTGGGAGATAAGTTTTTAAAATCGCCATAGGACAGCACGTTAGACACAAGATGTTGTAGAAGATCTCATCCTATGCATGTTTAATTACAAATAAATCTCACTGAGACCAGTGTGGCTTATTCCCAAGTAAGTACCCACAGAATTGTAGTCTTTTTTTGTTAAAAACACTCATGCTTTCATTATTTCTGCATGATGGCTTCAGGTGAGTGTTATGCAGTTGACATGAATACTTGATAGGTGTTAGAACCTTTTCTGACAGGGCTTCTATGCCTTAACAGGTGCAAAACCCTGCCAAGTCCAGCTTTCTTCATTACTTTATCTCCAGGCATCCCCTGTTGTATTTTCTGCTTGTCACACAGCACTTAAAGACAAGAGTGCCCTGTCAGAAGGCAGCCCTAATGTTAGTATCCAGGCATCAAAAAATGCTGATGGTTAAACTGGAAGAACCTGATTTAGAATTGACGGCTAAGGTAGCACAATATGAGGGTTTCCTGAACTCTGCCCTTTGGAATAATAATTATTGAGCCTCCAAACAGCCTCACTGGCAATCCATTGTCTTCCCATGGTTTGGCTGTGCTTTCTCCAACTTTCTGAAACCACTTTGGACCTGATGTTTCCTGCTGGAACACAGGCAAAATGAGCTTGCCTTCCATGTGGTTTTGTAATGGTCTATCAGCTCCTCTGAATTCCCAGCTTTCATTTAAAAAGTGTCTAATCCTTTTAGTTGCCAAAATACTTTTCCTCTTCTATTTTTGCAACAAAAGTGGCTAGAAACTTACATTTTTAAAGTTCAAAATTATGTAACCATCTTTCTCTTAATGCTGTTCTTATGCAAGAATGCTAACAATGTAATAACTTAATCTGTTTAATTCAACCCCATGTGGAAGGATTTGTACTCTAGAACTGGAGAGAGGGATGTACAGCTTCCAAAGGACCAGATTTTTTAAAAAAGCCTTGAAAAGCGAAAGTTGTGGAAAGTAGTAAGGTATAGCTAGAGGTTCATAGCACGAGCATTCAATTTCAAATGGAAGCACTCAGTAATCTATATATCTGATTCTCAACAGTCCCCTCTGCATGCGGATACTTATTTCCGCAGATAGGGGGCACACTCTCCCCCAGTAGGTTGTTCAAAAGATGCAGGGGACTCCCTAAGTCTGCAGAAAGATCCAAAAAGTTTTTTAAAAAAACTTGAGGAGAGTTGAATTCTCCCCCCAATACCTTCTGAAATGGCCACCATAGGGATCTACTCCAGGTCCCACTGCATCAACAGTAAGAGGAGAGACAGAGAGGCAGAGAGGGCAGGAAGCAAAAGCAGGACTGGATCTGGGATTGGGGGAGGAGGCAGGGCACTGTCCAGGCCTATTTTGGAGCTAGGCCTGGGACTAGGGGTGCCAGGTCCAGGTTGGAAAATTCCTGGAGATTCTGTGGTGAAGTCTGAGGAGTGCAGAGTTAGGGGAGGGGAGAGGCCTCAGCTGGATAGAATGCCACAGAGTCCACCCATTTTCTCCAGGGGGACAGATCTCTGTTGTCTAGAGTTCAGTTGTAATTCTGGGGGATCTCCAGGTTCCACCTGGAGGCTAGCAGACCTAGGCCTAGCAGCACCCTCTGGGTGACTTGAGACCACCCGACTTGCATAATTCAACTAGGCCTGGCTGCTTACTACTGTTCCACAGCAGCCACCCTATGCAAGTCAGTGTATTGTAATGGTCAGAGCTTCAGAGTAGGATTTGCGAGACCCAGGTTTAGATCCCCATCTTGCTGTGGAAGCTCACCCGATGGAAAGCTAAAGACAGAGGGGCAGATAGAGGTAGGCTGGCTGTTGGGTGGGAGGTGTTGGGTGGGAAGGAGATAGGGATGCCAACTCCAGGTTGGGAGATTTCTGGATATTTGAGGGCTGGAGCCTGGGGATGGTGGGAATTGAGGCAGGGAGGGACTTAATGCCATAGACTCCACCCTCCAAAGCAGGGGAACTAATGTTGCCAACGTCCAGGTGAGGGCTGGAGATCTCCTGGAATTACAACCAATCTCCAGATGAGAGAGATCTGTTCCCCGAGAGAAAATGGCTGTTTCAAAAGGTAGAGTTTATGGTATTATGCCCTGCTGAAGTTGCTTCCAAGCTCAAACCTCATCCTCCCAAGGCCCCACCCCCAAATTTCTATGAATTTCCAAACATGGAGCTGGCAGCCCTAAGAGGAACTGACCTCTGTATCTGGGCAATCCATTGTGAATACTGGAGAGAGGCTGCTGCCACTGCTGCTGCTGCTGTGTGTGTGTGTGTGGGTGGTGGAATTAGGTGGGAGGTCAGGAGAGTGAGGGGGGGGTGAGGCCAGAAAGGAAGTGACAGGCATGGAGGGGAGAGAAAGAGAGAGTAAGAAAAGGGGTGGCAGGAAGGAGAAAGTGTGAGAAAAGTAGAGGGAGAGGGGAAAAAGCAGAGGTGGGGGGAATGGAATAGCTGCTCCCACAAGTTTCTTGTGGGTCCCCACTTGGGTGGGATAGCGGTGTAAGTAGTCGACGTTGCTGTAACAGGTACTACCTAGTGGGTGTCCATGACATTCATGCAGCCCCATTCTACACAGTGCTCCAGACCTCAGTAGTGCTGAGAAGGGGAAGATGCATTTTTCTAGAGGCAAATTATTGCTCTCTTGGGAATGTGTTGTACAGAATGCACTGAGGATTCTTTGCAACCAATAAGTCACAACTGTGAATCTGTTGTAGAAATAATTGCTCAGAAAGGAGGACTGATGGCATTCCTTTGTAGTCTGGAAACCAGTTGTAATTCTAGGAGGTCTCCAGGCCCCACCTGGATGTTGTCAATCCTAGTTCATTGTGCCAATGAAACTGGAAAATCCCTCTGCAGATTGAAATAACAGCATTAATATACAGTATGGCCTTTAAAGATGCCCCCCCACACTTTTATGCAAGGTCTATCCTCAGTCAAACTTTTGTCCATTCAAGGGCCCTGATAGGGATGCCAGCCTCCAGATGGGACCTGGGGATCCCCTGAAATTACAGTCCATCTCCAGACTACAGAGATCAGTTCCCCTGGAGGAAACTGATACTTTGGAAGGTGCACTCTGTGGCATTGCACCCCACTGAGGTCCCTGTCCTCCCCAGGCTCCACCCCCATCCAGGAGTTTCCCACCCAGGATCTGGTAACCCTACCTTTCCATCCCCAGCAGGTGGCTAAGGGGGGACCTGGCAACCCTATGAAACTTAACATGGTCCGACTGAAGAGGAACCTTAAAGAACGTTCAGCAACCCATTTTGTTCATCCCAGATTCGATGAAAACTGGAGTCTGTGAAAGTTGGAATATAATGTGGCCATGATATGAATACATGAAAAAAGCAAGTAACTGAATTTAATATATGTATGAAGAAATTGCCCACATGTATAAACTTTTGCAGGTCTTGGGCTATAGTTAACAGCTGCATATGCTAGCCTAATTTTACCTTTCCTTGGTAAAAAATAGTATAGTGTTTGACATTTCTGTTCCGGAGGGGGGGGGGAGAGAGACCTATTGTCAAAGAAGGTTTCCTCTGAGTGATCTGAAGAAACAGTCTTCCATTTATTTTCTGGAAATCTGTATCTGCTCATAGACGTAAACCGAGAAAGTATCTGTCAAAGTGCACATTTCAAAAATACCTATTTGCTATATTCAACAAGTAAAGTCAATAGATACCCAAATAATTTGATGCATTTTATTATAGTGGGGAAAATGTAACCAGTTTGCCTGTGGGGCTCAGTGGGCTGAGTGAACCTGACTGCTTTGTGTTTAACCTCATCCAGCCCTTACATCTGTATTCTCATCAGTTCCCCAGAAGGGCCATGCATCCTCTTCATTTTATTTCTTATTTGGAATAGTACATTAGACTAGTAGATTGTAATATAATGTAATGAACAGTAGAATGTAATGTAATTTGGAATGGTAGATTGGAATGTATTTCGCTGGTCTGGGGACAGGGGAGATAACCCTACACAGCCAATTGCCCCACTTCAAAGAAGATGCTCTAAGCTCACCTCCTTGTTTGAGAGGAGACAGGCTCTCAGTTAATTACTCTCAGCACCCCACAATTAAGGATACATCTGCACATCAATCTCCAATTTTGATATATTTATTTCCTTCATTATGCACTGAGGATTCTTTGCAACCAATAAGTCACAACTGTGAATCTGTTGTAGAAATAATTGCACAGAAAGGAGGACTGATGGCATTCCTTTGTAGTCTGGAAACCCCCGAATTAAACCCAAACAAATGGTAACCATATAAACTAATCTCCATTATGCTGTATGCTAATTTACTGCTCACCCTGTCCCTACATGTATGGACTGGTAACTTCAATTTCACTGTATCTGAAGAAGTGTGCATGCACACCAAAGGTTACACCTTGAATAAAACTTTGTTGGTCTTCATGCTGCCACTGGGCTCAAACTTTGTTCTGCTGCTTTGCATTTTGCAAGGTTAGGCACACCTGTGCAAAGAAATGGTAGTATGTTACTGAAACCGAATTATTTTGATTTGCATTTTTAATCTTTGACTTTATATGTTTTTTAGTGACAGACAAATATGTCAGGCAAGGAAGTAAGTGAGAAGAACGAGCTTTTGTACCTAAAGTTTAGATAGGATTACCAGATTGCCAAATTAAGGCTACATCAACCCCAAATTGGGTGTGTGTGTGTGTGATAATAATTTTCTGTGAGTCTTTCCCATTTCCCAGACTCGTGGTGCAAATTATGGCTAGCCTTCTTTGTGTGCACCTGTTGATGGGCCCCAGGGATAGGCTGGGCATCTTGCTGGTATAACCATGTTGTTATAAAAACACACACACAAAAAAACTGCATCTCTAGTAGAGGGTGGTGTTCTTGAAGCCGCATCTCTAGTAGAGGGTGGTGTTCTTGACCTTTGCCAGTGGCAGTAATTCATTCATTGTTCAAAAAGTTCTTTGGAGAAAGGGCTCTTGATCAGCTGCACGCTAGTTTCTAATCTGCCCTTTTTGGGTAAAATGATTTAGCAGGGCAAGACAGAGCAATTCCAGGGTTCCGTGTATGACCCTTCTGTTGGAAAAGGCAATGACTGGTATACAGAAAAGAAGAGAAGAAGACCCTGAAGGAGGCAACAAGAAGACAATTAGACAGGATAGTGAGGACAGCACCTTCTCTCTCCTGTTAAGTGTCATTCCTTGTCTCTCTCTACAGATTGCTTCTCTCAGGGCAATTCCCCCCTTCTTCTCAGAAGTCCCATACTGTCAGCTAGAGATGTAGTTAGGAATCTATCTATGCCTCTCCTCTTTCCTATCAAATATGTTAGTTCCTAAATAAACCTTTATCTACTGTTTAATCAGGTTGTGCACTGCAGCTGTGTTAATTACTCTACCAACACCTTTTGCCCTTGACAGTTTTGCATTTGTCTTCAGGCCTGGTTATAAGATGTAGACAGCTTTGATTGCTCTGGTGGAGAAACTCCTCTAACAGATGGATGGAAGGAATGCTTCCATTTTGATTTTACTTGGTCTCTAAGCTGTTTTTGATACAGCTGACCACTTGTTACCTGCATAGCACCCAGACAATAGAACAAGGATTACAGGAACGATGTTCTACAGCAGGGTTGTCAAACTTGTGGCCTGCGGGCTAGATCCAGCCTGTGCAGGTCTCAGAACTGGCCTCCTTCTCCTGCTTCCTTTTCCAGGGCTGCTCCTGCAGCTGCACCATAGCTTGCTTTTCCCCAGCTCCCTCAGTGGCTCTTTGCTTCCTCCTTCCTGTTTCCTGCCTCATGCCTTCCTCTTTCCCCCCCCACACAGATAGAGAGAGCTTCATGGCTACTGCATGCTGGAGAGATACAGAAACAAGCCTCCCCCTCTTTCTCTCACTCTCACTCACTCACAGATAGATTCATGGCTGCTTCATGTTGGAGAGATTAAAAAACAAGCATCCCCCTCTCTCCCTCTCTCCCTCTCTCTCTCTCTCACACACACACACAGAGAAAGCTTTGAGTCTGCTTCGTGCTGGAGAGATACAAAAACAAGCCTTTCTCTCTCTCTTTCTCTCACTCATCTCCCCACTTCTGCTTCCTTCTCTTGGGCTGCTCTTCCTCTTTTTTTGGGGGGGGGAAGGAAAGAGAGAGAGATAGAGAGAAAACCATGGCAGGTTTAAGACCAACAACAACGTTTTATTCCAGGTATAAGCTTTTTGTGTGCAAGCACACTTCTTGTGTGGGTGGGAGGGTGGATTCTTCTGACAAGCACAATGTACGTTGAGGAAATTATTTTGGCTTATTTTGAATTTTTTTAAAATAAAAAATGATTGGATTTCTCTGTTTCTATCTGGATTTATTTTCTTTCAAAAATACCCTGATTAGGAATTAGAACATATGGATTGATCTTTATAACTTGAAGAGTGGAGTGATTTCAGATGCCAAATGATAATAGCACTCATTGGTAATGATGAAAGCTAGGTCTCAATTCAGTCCAGGAGGATGCATTGTCTACAGCTTCATTATCAATTGCAATTTAGCAATCTCTCTTTCTAATCTCTCTTTGAAATTCCTTTGTAAGAACACTGCTACTCTTAGGTCAGCAACTGAATGTTGTGGTTTCTAATGTCAGATTTATGCCCATTTATTCTTTGCATCCTCCTGGATTGAATCTTCCTGGGTGGAACTGAGACCTAGGTTTTCCCATCTCATTACCAACACTGATATCTCCACTCCTACTACCCCTCTGCGTATCAGACCTAATCCAATCAAGCATGCTATTGTCATTCACCGGCTATTGCCATTCAAAATCTGAAATTACCTTTATAAATTTATATCCCTGGTACCTCGTGTTACATTTTACAGCACCCATGGCCTGTCCCAACAAAGTGACATTTATGTCAGATCTGGCCCTCGTAACAAATGAGTTTGACACCCCTGAGTAAGACCTTTGGCCAAGACTGCCCAAAACATTTGTGTGGGTTGTCATTGATCTGGCGAATATCTTTCCTGATAAGCCTCCAGAAGCTGCTGTCTCTATTCTATGGCAATGCTTGGAGTTATTATTAAGTGGCTCTGAGAGACCAGGCTGAAACTGTAGCCAAACAAGACAGGGGTGATGCTGGTTGGTAGAGCTGACAATGAAGGGAACTGAACAAAGTTTGAGTCCAGTGGCACCTTTAAGACCAACAAAGTTTAATTCTGGGTATAAGCTTCCATGTGCAAGCACACTTCTTCAGAATCTGGAATTGTGCTGCTTACTTTGGAACAGACTGAGACCGTCTTTGACAGACTTGGTGAAGGGCTTGCAAGTTCCTCCAGATCCAGCATTCCTGTTGGAAAAATGAACTAATATGTTGGCAATATGTGTGTGTTTTCAACTACATCTAGCACTGGCGCAGTCTTTCTTTTTGGACTCAACTGATCTAGCCACTCCGATTTATGCTACAGTAACCTAAACTACTATATCACGCTGTACATGGAACTGCCATTGAAAAACAACTGAGGAATCTGCAGTTGGCTGAAAATGAAGCAACCCATTTTTTTAAAAAAAGAGGCGCTGGAACTCTCAAGGGGGAAATGAAGTTTTCAATCTGTATACTGAAAACTCATGAACTTTTAAACATTTTAAAAAGAATTTTGTCGAAGAGGTTCTGGATCTTCATTTCTTGTGCTTTCCCCCAGAAAAAAAGCCCTGAAGCAGCCTATATCTTAACTTGGGGAAGCCTCTTTGTTGATGTGGTACCTACTTTGAAGAACTTTCATTGGATGCATGTTTGTTTCCAGGTCCAATTCAAGGTGCTGGTTCTTATCTTTGTAGCACTTTGTGACCTGGGAACCTCATACCTGAAGAACTGTCTCTCTCCTTGTATGATCCCACGTGGCAGCTCGATTGCTCCCAGGAAAATTCTTCACTCTTCCTCCCTGCAGATTTGTTAAATCTTCCTTTTTCCTCTCTGCGTTTTTTGCTATGGCTGCCCCTATACTTTGGAATGGCCTTCTGTAGGGAGTTAGAGAGGCACCCCCTCACTTGACTTTCTGAAAGGGTCACAGAACAGAATTGTTTAGATAGATCTTTGAAGAGAACTGATTTAATCTGGCTTCATTCTTGCTATATAGTTTCTTGTCTTTTCTGAAATTTATAGTTGGTCTTATTCTGTTGTTTTATCATTTCTCCCCTGAAACTTATTTTAGCGTATTTAACTTTTTCCCAGCTGTCTTGAAACTTGCACGGACAAAGCCTCAGGCTGTTCTCTAACAGCTGTACTTTAACATTGCTACGATTGCGGCATTGATTATTTGCCATTTAAACATAATGGAAAAAGTGGAGCACTGAGTGCCATTGGTACTCAGAGATCAGCACTGGGACAGGAAACCCATATTTCACTTTTGAGATAGAGGTATCTTCCAAATATAGCCTTAAAGCCAGAGGGTTTCACTGCCTAATGATCGCAACAGAGATGTGAGCTTCTCCCGTGCTGTTTTATTCTTGCAGTTCAAAGTCCGAGTCCAGTGGCACCTTTAAGACCAACAAAGTTTAATGCAAACTATGTTCTGTTGCTTCAGATCAACATGGCTACCCACCTGAATCTATTCTTGCAGTCCTGTTTTCATCAGCTGAAATCAAAGCCATGCCAAGGGCAGTTGTGGACTAGCCCTTGAATACTTCAGTGTTGTGTAGCCTCTCTGCTTATACATCACTTGGATGCCTGGAGGAATTTCCAGGTAGCCTGTTTATTTTGGTAGTTCAAATCCCTAAGATGTTAAGATTCTGACTGCACTATTCTGGTGTTCAGTTTCTAATGAATAGCAAAGTGAAAACTTTCACGTTCTTCACTAACACATGGACTGCTTTCAGAATTGGTACAGAAAGAGGCAGATTCTTGATTCTTACTTACTTTCCCTTTTGAGTCCCAGGTCCATTCTGCATCTGGCATGCATTTCACATTTTCTCAGCGCTTGACGTGGTTCCCACTTGCCTCGGAATATCTGTTTTCATTCAATCTGGTATGCAGATTTTCCTGGGTCAGTACTTGCCTCAGCGGTCACTAGCCATCTGAGCCAAGTAATTCATGGCGAGGTGATAAATACAGAGGGGGAAATAGGGGCGGGGGAACTGACGGAGATCAATGAAGCTGTGTCAAGTTGTCTGCTTATTGTTCCCTTCAAATTGGAAGTGGAGGAAGGAAAAGGTGCAGCTCAAAACCACATTCAGATACTCTGGGGCAACGCTGTACTGACTGTGAAGTCACTCCTGAACGGCCATAAATCTGTGCAGAAGGTACCATAAAACCTGATGAACAAAGAAAGTGAAAGTGGCATGCAGTGTAGAGGGAGATTAACCTCCGGATGTGGCTTTGGAGAAACTGCGAGGAAACAGATGGATGCAGAATCAGCCCCATTAGTACAAGCCAGTCTAGTGTGGGGTTGTACTGTGCTGACTGGGTGTGGGAAACCCAGCTTTAAATCACCATTCAGCCATGAAGCACACTCTTCGTAGCTTTAGGCAAGTCATCAACTGTCAGTCAAACTTCTGTCACAGGGTTCCTATGGTAATACATTTTGCTCCGGGGGAGTATCCGTAGTGGGACTGTGGGATAAAAATGTAACAAATAATAATGTGATGGACTGTGATTCTGAAAACCATGGTTTGAACCCTGACGATGCCTGCTGCACAGAGGGTTTTTTTTACTCCCCAAGTGCAGCAAGTTTTTATTTTGCTAATGTATGAAGGGGTGGCTCAGAGGTTAAGGTGCTGAGCTGCAGACCTGAAGGTTTGTAGTTTGGTAGTCCGAGACCCCAGTGCCGTGTGATGGAGTGAGCTCCCATCTCTGGCCCCAGCTTCCTGACTACCTACAGTTCGAAAGCAAGACATTGCAAGTAGATAAATAGGTACCGCTTTGGTGGGAAAGTAACAGCGTTCCATGCGCCTCGGCATTTAGTCATGCCAGCCACATGACCATGGAGAAGTCTTCAGACAGCGCTGGCTCTTCAGCTTGGAAATGGAGAAGAGCAGCGCCCCCTAGAGTTGGATGTGACTAGCTTTTGAGCAAGGGAAACCTTTACCTTTATGAAGGGGACATGGTATAGTTTGTTCGTTGTTCGGTCACACAGTTGAGTCCGACTCTTTGAGACCCCATGGGACACATCACGCCAGGCCCTCCTGTCTGCCGCTGTCCTCTGAAGCTCCACATTTGAAATAGCAGGGCTAAGCTCAGCTTCGATCTCTCCTTTCAGATCTTTTTAAAAAAATTAACAGCTGGACTGTGGATCGTCTGTTGGGGAGAAGGGGGAATCTCCAGTTCCGGAGGGCATGACAAGATTCCTGTTGTGATGATGATGGGGGGGGGGTGGTATGACAGTGGCTTCAGCCAGTGAGACAGCACTGGGCATGTGGATGCCAGTCCCATACATCTCTACCCCTCTTGCCCCTGTGTCCACAATGGCGCCGGTGACTTTCCTTGTTTCCGTGTGGAAGCAATCTACTGGAGGACATTTTCACCAGCGGAAGATGGAGGCAAAATTAACTGATTCCTCTCCCACTGTAGATCTTCACATTGCTCTTCATGCTATTACTGTGGTGGCACAACAAGCCACAGAGGAAAGTAGGGAGTCAGTTTGAAAGTTCACTTCTGCTGCACTTGAGTTCTACCCTGTTAGCCTAGTGAGGTTACCTGCATGGGGCAACCTCCCACCACTGCTGCTCCACACACCCCCGCCCTTGTTGTGTGGAGTGGCGGGAACAAAACAGGGAGGGGGGAGGAAGTAGTCTTGCCATGACATCAACTCCCAAGTGAGTTTGGGGGATTCCTAGAGAGGGTTGCACGATTCTGTGCCATCAGTTCCAAGTACCCACCTGGAAGTGATGTCGTGGTATCACACAGTGCAGTTTCCCCCACTCCCTGCCCTCAGATGCTCCCCCTCTGTCCCTTCCGAGCTGGCAACTCTAGGTCCTGTAATCAAGAGTGACAATAGAAACATCTTGCATTTCTACTTTTATTTTTGACATGCCAATAAAGGTCTATGGTATGGTATGGCAACTTGAGTTGTTGTGTTCACAGTTCTGGGAAGTGATGAGCCATGCACGTGATGCCTGGGATCAAGAGCAATGGGTAGGGGAGAAGTAGTCGTTTCTTCGCCTCATCGGTGATGTCGTGGGTTTCCAGATGGAACTCGAACCTGGATAGGTAGGAGTCCCAGTCTTCTGAGGAGGGTTCGAAGCACTCGAACTTCTGGCTTCCAGCCATCGTGGGAGACTTGGGCACCGGAGCTGGTGGCGCCTCCGCCGGATCGGCTGCTGTGCTCTGCTCGCTTTCTTCCGAGTCCGAAGTGTGGATGTCCGCAGGGCTGCCTACCTGCTCTAACATCCCACCTTCGTCGCCAATTGTTAGATCGCGCTAACAAAGGACTCTTAGAGTGATTCAGCAAGTGATTCAGCTTTATTGGAAGTAACGAACAAGCACTCAACTCAGTAAGAAACCAGAACAGAAAACAGTGGGAGCTTATGCTCTATTTAAACATAACCGGGCTAATGTAGCCACGCCTATTTACAAATAACAACCAATAAGATTGCTTAGTTAATGACCAATGAAAGTCTTTCCCTCGCAGGGAAAAGGCATCGTTCTGATTGGTCGCTGTTACGAAGCGACCAATAGGAAGTTCGCTCAGAGGAGCCCTGGTCTGGCTCGAAGCTTAACATGGGAGTCCTATGAGGTGATTCATGTAATCGGTTCAATACATTACATCATGGTATCACACAGTGCATTTCCCCCCACTCCCTGCCCTCAAATGCTCCCCCTCTGTCCCTTCCGAGCTGGTAACTCTAGGTCCTGTAATCAAGAGCGACAATAGAAATGTCTTGCATTTGTACTTTTATTTTTGACATGCCAATAGAGGTCTATGGTATGGTATGGCAACTTGACTTGTTGTGTTCACAGTTCTGGGAAGTGAAGAGCCATGCATCAAGAGCAATGGGTAGGGGAGAAGTAGCAGATATGCACAACAAAGTTTCGGAAGTTCTTCATCTCAGGTTAGTCCCTCCGGGTGCTCCTAAAAGGGGAAACCTCTGAGGAAGCAGGAAGAAGCATAGCCATGAAAAAGGGAAATGTCAGTTTGTGTGTAGGAGCCCTGGTTCTACCTATATGACCCTTTAAATCATGGCGTATGTGTTTATTTGTAGTAGGCAGTATTCTGTTCTAGTCTGGAGGTGGTGTTGGATTTGTGCACAAGGGCTTTGGCCTCTAAATATGAAAAAAATGTAAAAATCACAATTACGTTTCCCTTTTGTTTGGTTTTTGTAGTGCTGTGGGGCCTCTTAAAATTGATATCACCTTGGACCTTCTCATGGGAGGAAGTTCCCCCAGCCTAAGGAGCCAGCCTCCAATTTAAGTAATTCTTCTACTGGAGAGTGTGCACCTTAAGTTGAAGGAAGGCTCTGTAGGCCAGGGAAGGCATCAGACTTTGCTCAGGTTGCAGGTTGTTAAATTTGTAATTTATTTTCACAAGATATAGTTATTAATAGAATTGCCAGGTTCCCCCGGAAACTGGCAGGGTACAAGGGGAGACATATTGGGCGGGAGGGCTCTAGCCAGTGGTGTGCTGAATTTGCTTCCTGTGTGTATCGGAATTAACTTCAGCATGCTACTGACGATGCTGGCAACACTCTGGCATTGGGGCAAAACTCTATGGTTAAACCACAGAATCTTGCCCAAATGCCAAAGCATCCCTGGAGACTCCCAGTGATGTCCTGATGTCACTGCTGGGTGCACGGGGAACGATATCAACTTGTCAGGGATGCTGCTGACATCCTTCCCATTTTGGCACCCCACCCCCGTCAACCAGCTGAGTGGCAGCAGGGAGAGCCTGCTGGGGGTAAGGCCTCCCCCACCCCCAGTGAGTGCCTGGCAACTCTGTTATTAAATAATAAGGGGGATCTTCAATGTTATATTTGCACAGTTCTTCAGCGTTGCAGTTACAAGGTGCCAATGTACCTGATCTTCAGTCACATCATGAATCCTAGGAGGGCTTTAGGAGAGGGCTACACGGTGAGCAGGAATCACTACAGCACAAAGCTGCAGAAAACCCTTTGCATTCATCACCCCAGAGTGTGTTCTTGTAAAGCCTATGAGGAAGTAAATGACAGTTTGCATGGATGGGCCCAACCTGTCTTTCCCTTGATTTCATCCCAATGCTGGAGTTCTCCGCTACATTAGTGAAAGATGTGAGACTACTTCTCATGGTATACCACAATGATTTATCCTAGGAGCGTTCTGTTGCTTCAACAGAAGACTGGGCCATAAAAAGTTAAATTTACTCACATTCTTTCCTTGTTTTTTTTCTTGTACAATTATTTCCTCCCACGTAACAACTGAGCTAAAAACATATAAAGGCAAGCTTCATTACTTAGACAACACCATATGCCAAGACAACTGGACAAAGTCCGATACATTTGCTTCTCAAAAAACAGTGTGTTTTTTTAAAGTTGCATTAAGGTATATAGTTTTAGGTTTTTTGTAGTTCTTTTTTTTAAAAAAACTTCCCTCAGTAGATTAATGCATTTCTCTTTGAACTTTTAACAGTATAATCTTGTCAAATATATTATTCTACATTGTTTAGCAAGGAGCAGTAGTTTTGCTTACTGTTAGTATGTTTTTATGAAAACAGCAAAATGAATGATGAGGAACTGGTTGTGAGAAGGACACTTGAGTTACTCTTTTGCCTTGAATATGTGTTGTGTTTCTTCAACTGCAGCAAGTAATCTGTTATCATGGCGTTCTCTTCTAAGCCCTATTATCAGGCCCACAGATTCCTCCACATGACTAGTCTTCAGCAGTGAACAAAAATGGCATCTAAATCCCGAATGACACTCTTAAGCACTTGGCAGCAGAAGGGCTCTTCTGAGGAAGATTAAGTTAATGGAAGCATTTGGGTAACATCTGCATGGCGTTCTGTCCTAGTAAGGCAAACTCACACTGCAGCAACATGTGACAGAGAGTGAGTTTCTCTGGTGATCACTTAAGAACTGAACTGGCTGCAAGATGTGGTTGGATGATTTTATTGTGTGGACATGACCAGCCCCTGGATGTGTGCATAGTGTGTGCACATACCATACAGATGCTATGCGAGCAGTGCATATCTTTACATTGTATCTTTACATATAAACCCAAATTTACTTATTTCCCCCCGAAAGTCAAGAGTGCAACCTCATTCCAGCACCATTTCAGACTCGTAAACCCACTCAGCATTGCATACAAAGACGCTGGCAAGATAAAGCCTTAAAATCATGGCCTGAAACATGCTGATATTTTTTTCTCTCTCCTTGCTTTAAAATAAAATAATCCAGCCTGATTAAGAGTTCTAGGGAACTGGAAGGCTTGCACACTGTTTTCTGTCAGTTTGGGCCTATGAAAAGAGTATCACAGGGCTCCTGTTTTTAGATTTTGTTTTGGACTAATGGAGCTACTTGCAGCCTCTATCATGTATAAGATATTTAGGTAGCATTATTGCCCACTTTTCTATTGTTGAGCATCTCATAATTATAATAAAAAGCAAGCAACAGTACAGTGAAACAAAATGAACACAAGAGGTGCCCTGTTAGATCAGAACATCTAGTCCAGCATCCTGTTTCACACAACAGCCAACCTGTTGATCTGGAGGTCCAACAAACAAGGCATAGAGGCCAAGTCTTCACCTTCATATTGCTTCCTAGCACTGGGTTTCCAAGGTTTGCTTCCTCTGGAAATGGAGGCTTTGTTTTGCCACCATAGTTAGAAGCCACTGACAGACCCGACCCTCCATGAATCTTTCTCATCCCCTTTTAATGCCATATATGCAAAAACATGTCAACATCCACAGCCAGCAGAGGTATATTATAGAAATGCATGATAAATTCTTATATGGAGGAACAAGTTCAGATGTTATGTGAATTAAGGGGGGGGGGTAGTTATGTATTTTTCTTCTTCTGCTTCTTCCCATAAAGTGGCTTAAAATGTAAAGTATAACAGTAGGGTTAACTCTATCAGTGAACAGTAGATTTATTAACAGTAAAACAAAACTATGCAATGAAACTTCAAGCAGTCCGTGGAACACCACAAACAGAACACAATAAATTTGCGTGACTCAGAGTATCAATAAAGGAGTTAATGGACTTCTGGTTTGTGGATTGGTGATGGCGATCGCTCTCCCAGGACCTCGGGGGAGTGATTAGCACACCAGCGGCATGGAGGGGTGCCACCTCAAGTGACATCCCCATGGAGCCTTTGTGATAGGCTCCAGGCCAGAGGGCTTTTGAGGGATAGCCTCTTCGACGGCTCGATACCAGAGAATCGAGGCTTCCCTCCACCCTGACGGTCCTGCTGTTGTGTGGCCTTCAGGCACAAGCTAATTCAACTGGGACAAGTGTGGGAGATCAAGTGGAATAATGAATGCTGTGAGTGAGGTCAGAGATATGACCAACAATGAACGTGAGTTCAAAGTAAACGGAGTATTTTTTAAAAAATGGAATACCCGCCCATGGGAAAAGCAGAGCACATGGACAGATAAACGCATCAAAGGGGGAAGGGAGGGAATAAACAGTGAGTTTATTTTGAGAGACTTACTTGAGTGCCGACAGTGAGGTGACCTTCATATTGCTTCCTAGCACTGGGTTTCCAAGGTTTGCTGCCTCTGGACATGGAGGCTTTGTTTGGCCACCATAGTTAGAAGCCACAGACAGACCCGACCCTCCATGAATCTTTCTCATCCCCTTTTAATGCCATATATGCAAAAACATGTCAACATCCACAGCCAGCAGAGGTATATTATAGAAATGCATGATAAATTATTATATGTAGGAACAAGTTCAGATGTTATGTGAATTAAGGGGGGTAGTTATGTATTTTTCTTCTTCTCCTTCTTCCCATAAAGCGGCTTAAAATGTAAAGTATAACAGTAGGGTTAACTCTATCAGTGAACAGTAGATTTATTAACAGTAAAACAAAACTATGCAATGAAACTTCAAGCAGTCCGTGGAACACCACAAACAGAACACAATAAATTTGCGTGACTCAGAGTATCAATAAAGGAGTTAATGGACTTCTGGTTTGTGGATTGGTGATGGCGATCGCTCTCCCCGGACCTCGGGGGAGTGATTAGCACACCAGCGGCATGGAGGGGTGCCACCTCAAGTGACATCCCCATGGAGCCTTTGTGATAGGCTCCAGGCCAGAGGGCTTTTGAGGGATAGCCTCTTCGACAGCTCGATGCCGGAGAATCGAGGCTTCCCTCCACCCTGACGGTCTTGCTGTTGTGTGGCCTTTGAGCACAAGCTAATTCAACTGGGATAAGTGTGGGAGATCAAGCGGAATAACGAATGCTGTGAGTGAGGTCAGAGATATGACCAACAATGAACGTGAGTTCAAAGTAAACAGAGTATTTTTTTTAAAATGGAATACCCCCCCCATGGGAAAAGCGGAGCACAAAGAGAGATGCCTCTTAAGCGCATGGACAGATAAACGTATCAAAGGGGGAAGGGAGGGAATAAACAGCGAGTTTATTTTGAGAGACTTACTTGAGTGCCGACAGTGAGGTGAAGAGTTTTTAGAGCCCTTGCGAAGCGGTTTGAAATTGTAAACAAAACTGTAAAATGGCGGCTTCCCGAGGAAAGTTAAAAGCGAAAGCACCGGGCATTCAGAGCCCCAAACCGGAAGAGGGAGCAGACGTCACGAAGATGTTAGCGGATATGCTCAAGCCGATGATGGAGCAACTTGATGGTATTAACCAGCAACTGATCTCGTTAAACCAAAACTTCACTCTACAGCAGCGCCAGCTGGCAGAAACAGAGAAGAAAGTGGAGCATACAACTGAGAAAATTATAGAGATGGTCACCGCAAATAAGAAAATGAAGAAAAGAATGGGAGAGGTGGAAACAAAAAAACCTCCAAGAAAACTGTTTGTTACAGCTGCAAATGGAAAAGGCCAACATGATTCTCAGATTCCAGGGAGTTCCTGAAACTGAAAAAGAAGACTTGAAGAAGACTCTGGGTGAGATTATTGCTCCAGTAACAGGCTTACCAGTGGAGGAAATAGTAAAAGATATGGAGACTGCCTATCGGGCTTACTCCAATTATATTAAAAAAAAATAGTCTGCCTGGAGAGATTGTGGTTAGATTTGCAAGAAGACAGACCAGAGATGCTATATTAAAGGCAACCTCAGCAACTCCACTGAAATTTGAGAATATAACCATTAAGACTTTAAAAGATATCCCATTTGAAATTCGGCTAAAGAGGAAAAGCTGTAAGGACTTAATTAGATTTCTCCAAACTAACGGAATCCAGTACCGGTGGGCAATCCCCGAAGGTGTCATCTTTAAAATTCACGACAAAAGTGAGAAGATTGACTCCATCTTTAAAGCCAAGGAATTCTTGAGACATCAGCTGGGATCGGGGGAAGAACTCAAAGATGAAGAAACCAAATCAAGTGATTCTGCTACCTCTGGAACGGATGAGGACTCTGTGGTTGAAACGGGTGCGGGAGCAATGAAAGTGGCATATGACTTCAGAGATAGAAAACCGAAGTAAGGGCAGAAGGACTTTGAAAATCGTCTTTTGAAGTAAAGAAGAAGCTCAGAAAGTTCTCTCATAATAACTAACATATTAACATAGAAGCTGTGAAAAACAAGAACTTTACGAGTAGATTGTTAATAACACTTTAATTACTACTACTCAGTTTAACATGGATATGATCTCCTTCTCTTGGGTTTTTAGTTAGTGTGGGTATCTTTCCTTTATCCATAGTTGTAGTCCCCCCTATATTTCTTTGTAGTTATATAGTCTTATGAAAAAATAATAAAAATATCCCTTCGGGGGTTTAAAAAATAAATAAAATAAAGGAGTTAATGAGCAAACCATATGATTGACACCATGGCAGAAATCAGAGCAGTATAAATGCCTGTGCAAAAAAGATTTTAGCTGCTGTAGACTTGCTGAACTAGGCCTGTTTCCCAAGGTAGCTGGAGAACAAGCTCCATGTCCTTTCCTCAACAGACCACTCCAAAGAAGTGAGACCGCCACCAATAGAACTGATGCCCTTGGCAGGCCCAAATGCACCTGCCAGAAGTAGGAGATCACCAACAAAAAGTGTTGCATAGACCTCAGGAGAGGGGCAAACCTATACAGGGAGAGGCAGTCATTCAAATAGGTGGTTCTCAAACCAGGAAGGGCTTTAAAGGCCAGAATCGGTTTCTTTGGACTCTCTGGCTCCTATTGCCTTCCTCACATGCAGCTGGATAATTAGCCACTCGTGCTTTTGGGGCAACCTGTAATTTTTCCTTTTTGTCCAGATTGCCAACTATGGTGAGTACTCTTCCCTCCAAACCTGGATTCCAAACTAGAGTAGTTTAATACAGCAAGGGAGATAGATGAGCATACCACATACCAATACCTTTTCTGGATTCAGAGCCATGCATAGCAAAGGGAATAACTTGGAATGAAAGTACCCCACAGCCAGCTGTCCGTGCCACAGCGAGTCTGCTGTTGGATCACAACTGCCTTTGTATCTGTTGAGAGCTAGCATGGTGTCGTGGTTAAGAGCGGCAGACTCTAATCCCCGTATGTTCCCCAGAGAGCACTGAGATCAGGATCCCAAAACCGCCTGGCCCTCCCTGGCCCTAAGGAAGTCAGGTTGATGGTAACCAGGACGAGGGCTTTTTCGTTTGTAGCTCCGTCCTACTGGAACGAGCTCCCTGCCGAGATCAGGGCCCTGTGGGACTTGTCACAGTTCCGCAGGGCCGTGAAAACAGAACTTTTTAGGCAGGCGTTCCGATAGGAGCGATGTTTTACCAGCTGCGCCCTGTAGTGAACTCCAATCCTATATGATCTAATGCGGCGGTACTGTCGAATGTGTCCTTAAATTGCACCTTAGTTCTATCGCCATCTAATGAATGTTTTAATGATTGTTTTATATTGATTGCTGTGTTTTAATTGATGCTTTATAATCTATTATGAATGTATACTGCTTGTCAGTTCTTGGAAGCCGCCCTGAGCCTGCCTAGCGGGGAGGGCGGGGTAAAAGTGAAACAAACAAACAAATAAATAATCTGGAGAAACATGTTTGATTCCCCACTCCTCCTCCACATGAAGCCTGCTGGGTGACCTTGGGTCAGTCACAGCTCTCTCAGAACTCTCTCAGCCCCACCTACCTCACAAAGTGCCTGTTGTGGGGAGAGGAAGGGAAGGTGATTGCAAGCCGCTTTGAGACTCCGTAATGTAGAAAAAAGCAAGGTATAAAAAACAGCTCTTCTTCTTCTGAGCAGAGGGGCAGGATTGCCAGTTCCTTCCCAATTCTGTAGGCCACTTCCCCCCCCAGTCTGCAGATCCATATGCATCAGGAGGATCTCCATTTGGTGCCAATGACCTTCAACCAGCTAAACTTACTCATGCGTGAGTTTTAAAACCAATGGAGCAAGTTAGTCATGGGCAACTTTAGTCCCAGCTAGACTGAAGCACCATGTATTGTGCCACATATAAATACTAACTGCAGATACAGCAGGCATTCTATGCAAGAGTGAGAGTACATAATAAGAATCCACGCTGTTAACAAAACACTTGAAATGTTTTTTTCTTAATACAGAAAGGCTGTCTGTTTTCTCCAGAGAACTCTCTCTGCTAATCTTATATGCATAATGAACATTTCAAATGCATGGCATCCCACCGGAGATTAATGCATCAGTTTCTCACCTTGGCTGACCTGGATTCACATATGGTTCTGGTGCTGAGACAGGGAAAAGTTCACATGAATGCATTATAAAATCTGACATAAAGAATCCCTGAAGTTTAAAGATGTGTCTGAGTATATGTGAGTTGGAGAAGATAAGCTCTGTCATGATGAATCTGCACCAGCCATTGGTGGGGTAGGGTGACAGATGCATCAAATGCCCTCTAGTGTAGTCCAAAATGTACCGCTCTTTAACTTGCACGGATCCCATGCCAGGTGACACTGCAAATGCAGCAATTGTGGTGCCAGTGGCAGTAGGAGCAGACTGAACTGTCAGCTTACAAATACATGGTTCCTGAACCACTACCACTTCTAGGGTGCAGGGCTATTTTTGGGCAGGAACACACAGGAACAGAGTTCCGGCTGGTTCCCGAGTTGGCCACGCCCAGCAGGAACTCATTAGCATAACAGGCCACACCTAACAGCAGAAACTCGTTAGGATTGGCTACTGTAGCGGTGTGTGGCCTAACATGCAAAGGAGTTCCTGCTACAAAAAAAGCCCTGGGTTTTGACAACAAACAAGGTAAACAGAATAAGAAGCCAAAGGTGGGTGTGGCTGGATGACCACACTTCTGATAACATGGGGGTGTGGCCTAATGTGCTAATAAGATGTGCTGTCAGGGGTGTGGCCTAATATGCTAATGAGTTTCTGCTGTTGGGTGTGGCCTGTTATGCTAATAGGTTCCTGCTGGGCTTTTTCTACAAAAAGAGCCCTGCTAGGGTGTATCCCTTTCCCTCCGCCCCCCGTTTCTGCTCCGAGTAGATGGAAAATGATCAAACCAGCACTAGCCCCCACTGCATTTCCCCCTCTTCAGATTGATTCAGGCTATGTAGGCATGCTTTCCACAGACGGAAGAAACGAGTATCCAAGGACATTTGGCTCAGCCAACAGCCCATGTTGTTTTTAGTGCCATTTCTACAAGGCTTACAATTTGGGCGAGCTTGACTTTCTTTGGAGATACTTCTCTATTGTGTTCTCTGGCTGCGTCTGCTGGTGTGCCTCACTTTGTTGAGCAAATACAACAGTCACTTTAGTCACTAGTTTTTGTGAGCTTCTCTGGGGGAAGGCTGTAGACAAAGTCACTGGTCCGTAAATTAATTTGAGGCCTCAAGCGGCCTGTGGCAATTTTTAAAAAGTCTCAGCTGCTGACATGGCGCTCATCCTTTTAGGGCCAGCTTTCTCACAAAGGCTAATATTGCATTTCAGGAAAAGGTCATTGTTAGGGGCAAAAAATGCACCATCCCTGAGAGAGGAGCCTTAATGAGGTGAAGAGATCAAGTATGTGTGCCCACTGTGGGCCCACACATCTGTGTTAGTCATCAGAAAAAGAACAAACATCCAAAGGTATATCTATTATGCATGTATTCCAAAAAGACCCAGGGGAAAAAAAGATACCTGAAAAGCAGGTGTCACTCTTCCCCCCCTGTAATAATGCCACATCAGTCTTATATACTCAGGTAGACAAAAGCCTCAGCAAGTTTATCATCTGGTTGCCTCTGCACATGGCCAGATATTGCAGTGTTGTTTTCTGTTGCTATTTTGCCACTATTGCACAGTATCCAATGATGTACGGATGTAGACTGGCTCAAAGTTCTCACAAGCAGGGTGTATTCACTGATTCGGACAACCCTTACTGAGGCAGGACTTTTTAAAAAATGTTCTGAGGTCTTGTTGAACTGGCATTTCAATATGTATAAGTTCCATGGCAGTTCCACAGTTTAGAAGATGCTCAAACATGAGAGATTCCAGCAAAGTATTTGTTACCGTCATGGTTATATAGTTCAAAGGAGAGAGAGAATATTTGCAATCCCATTACATAACTACACACTGATCAGAACAGTTCTCCATCCTCCTTCTGGGTTTCTCCGCACACAGGAATCTACACTCCACACCCACCGAAAGTATATGTTGAACCCAGTGGTAAAGTTCTGTTCCTTTCTGTGACTGCACCCACACATTGTCTGTTGTTGTGTCATACTGCTCATTCAGAACTGGATTGGCTTGTCCATACAGAAAAATCACTTTCGCATTCATTTCATTTTCATTTATTTATACCTGGCCTTCCTCCTCAGTGAGGACCCAATGTGGATTTCAGCATCCTTCTCCTCCTCCATTTTATCCTCACACCAACCATTCTGGAAGGTAGGATAGTCTGAGACAGGTTGACTGGATTAGGGTGGGGGGGGGTGAGGAATAGGGATTGGCATGAACCAGGAAAACGCAGTTCGGTTCATGGTTCATGGGCATGCCTGGTTTGCAAACCATGAACCATCACAAACTTCTAGGGGATAAACAAACTGGTTCTGTTTGTGAGATTCATGACCTCGTAGACACCCCCCCCCACATGCTAGGGACATCAAACTCACAGGGGATCTCAAGCTGTCTCTCTACCGGTCTTCCACGTTTGGTGAGGACTGGACCCCACATGTCCGTGTTATGCCTCCCCCCAAGAAGGTGCCTCCAGGAAAGTGCTTTCTGGGGGCATCTTCTTCTGGGGGGGGGCTGTAGCTTGGACCCCATAAATCCAACCCTCACCAAACTTGGAGGGCAGGCAGAGGAGAGTCAGCTGGACATTCCCTGTAAGTGTGATGTCTCTAGCTTGCACAGAATCTGTTCTATACACTCCTGAACCTCCTGAACCTGTGCCTGTCAGAACGACCGCCTGCCATCGATAGGCTTTCATTTTGACAGGCATAGGTTCAGGAGGTTCAGGAGTGTATAGAACAGATTCTGTGCAAGCTAGAGACATCAAATTCACAGGAGACCTCCCCTACATGCCCTCCAAGTTCCACCCCCCTGTTGCTTTGAAGTTCAGTAAACATTTAGATTGAATGCTCACGCACCGGCATGCACCTCCACGAACAGCTTGAAAATTTATGGAACGTTTGTGCTGGTTGACCTGCCATGAACTTCACTTACTGAACCATGAACCATCCAAAATTTGTCACAAACTTTCATTTGTGAGCCAGTTCGTGCCCATCCCTAGTGAGAAAGCTCTTGCTGATTTGCAGTCAATGAGCCAGCAGCAGCTGAGTTTCATTGGTGCTAAGCTTGTATTCCTCTTCTTGAAGGTATAGCTTTGGCATGGACAGAGATGCAAGCCCTTGGGTGTGAGCTCTTACCTGTGGCTTGCAGACAGTACCTGTGGATTAATCAGCAATTGATTCCCAACCCACTCAAGCCATATCATTGTTTTTGTTTGTTTGTTGGTTTATTTTCTATTGCATTTGTTGTTGTAAGCCACCTTCTATCCCTTTGGGGAGAAGAGTAGACTTCTAAATACTAAATCTAAATACTAAAATATAAACAAATTCACACAGCAAGCTTCCTTAGCAGAGCAGAGATTCAAACCCAGTTCTCCCAGATCCTAGTCCAGCACTGCCACCACTATTCCTTGCTGGCTTAACTGTGAATGATTGCTGTACTGCAATGATAGTGCCATAGTCGGGAGGCCCCTAAAGGTCTCTTCCTGTAGTGGGAGACCTCCCACCCATGGTCTCAGGTCCTGCTGCGAAATGGAGGAAGAAGGTGCCATTGTTGCTGTTGTGTAGTGGGTTTGACGCATTGAATGATGAGGAAACATAGTGATATTCAGCTCATGTTTACTAGCACACAACATAACATAAACAATACTGGCCAGAGGCCAACTATATACAGTCTCTGTGGACCACCCACAGGTCCCATTGGTAGGTTTAAACTTCCCGCCAATGCTCCCATTGGTGACTGCTAGAGGTTTCAGGATCCTAGTCCCTATTGTCTCTTGGGATCCAAGCTCCTGTAAAATACGCTGTCACCTAGTGTCGGTCAGCGGACATAACAGTTGCAATGCTGTGGCATTACTTCTGGCTATGTAACTGGAAATGATGTCACACATTGCTGTGACACTCTAACTATCGCTGAATCTATATAATAATGCCTATCATAAAGATAAAGTCTAGACCCACCCTGAAAGTTCCTGGGGGTTGCTAGCCCTTGGCTTGTAGCATCCAACAATGTGTGGACGAGTCCTGTGACTATATGTTGGTCATTCAGTCAGTAAATACAGTGCTATCACTAGTGGCTCATTCTAACCAGAGACCTCAGATTTCATTAGGCACAGTGTACACAACTTCTGCGTTGCAATGCCTCACTGTTTCATGTCTAAAAGGGCCTGGAGAAACGTGTCAGAAAAACATTGAAGAGTGGCATGCTGTCAAAATGTTGCTTGCACATTTCGAATCATTGGTGCTCTAACTTTCTAAAGATTATCCAGCCTTAAAGAAAACCATAAATATCTCTGATGTTTTATTAAAGTCGGTCAACCTTGATTATGTAGCTTCCGTTGACTTCAGCCCCCTTGTGGGTGGCAGTTGTGGTAATAATGATAATATTGATTTACTTGCGTGCAGCTTGAAGCGACTGCATCAGTGGGATCGGGGATGATTCTGTTTTAGCAGTGACTTTGCTGTACAAATCTAAGCCGACAGATTCATAAGATCCTCTCTGGCTCTACTTGAAGGAAATAGGTTACAGCTTTCATTTAATGTTGACATCCAGCCATTCAAAAGCTTTTGGGAGACTGAGACATTTCTGGAGGTTTAGTCTGTGACAATGGGAGTAGTCAATCCTAAAAGAAATCAACCCTGACTGTTCCCTGGAAGGCGAGGCCAGATAATGAAACTGAAGCTCAAATACTTTGGCCACCAAATGAGAAGGGAGCACTCACTGGAGAAGACCCTGATGCTGGGAAAGATTGAAGGTCAAAGAAGACGGGGACGGCAAAGGATGAGATGGTTAGACAGTGTCATCGATGCAACGAACATGAAATTGAGCCAACTTCAGAGGACGGTGGAAGACAGGAGGGCCTGGCGGGAGCTGGTCCATGGGGTCGCGAAGAGTCGGACTCGACTGTGCGACTGAACAACAACAACAAAAATGGGAGTAGGACTGCCAGTCTCCAGGTAGGGCCCGGAGAACTCCGAGAATTGCAACTGATCTCCAGCTGACAGAGATCAGTTCCTCTGGAGAAAATGGCTGCTCCAGAGGGTGGACTCTATGGTATTACACCCTGCTGAACGCCCTCCCCTCCCAAACCCTGCTCTCTTCAGGCTCCACCCCCAAATCTCCAGGAATTTCCCAATCCAGAGCTGACAGCCCTATTTGGGGGTCCTGTGTAAACTTCCAACACAACACTCCTCCTACACAATACCATGATTTCATCCTATACATGCATACATACAAATCTCATGAGTCATGAAACAAAAGTTTCTGTTTTAATTCTAAAATTATATTTTCTATTAATCAATGGTCAGCAGTGGGCTTTTCTGCCATGCCCCATTCCTCGTCCCTCCCCCTTTTTTTGCTGTTTTAGCTGTCGTCTGAAGAAGAGTTCTACAAATTTGCTAACAACTTTGTAATGTTTTGGCTTGTCCTAAAGCATTATCCTGTCAATGTGCCTGCACATTTTATAAATAGACCACTTCCAAGCTTTATTTTTCCATTCTTTTCCATTGTAAAACCATGAATTATCTCCTTCAAGTCAATTTCTCTTGCAAGTTCACACTTGACAGACAATAGCTTGGTGGCTGGCCAGTAATTGTAGTTACCCCATGGTAGAATGTCTACAGTTTTTGATGCTTGCTGACTCTTTCTTCAGCTTCTGCCAGTGTGTAAAAGATCTATAGAGCTTTGCACACTTCCCTGAAAAATAGTGGCGTTGCCTTTTGTCAATCTCATTTAATAAGAGGGGCAATTCATACTCTTTTCCAGCAGCAGACTTGAATATTTATTTTCAGATGCCACATTTCACAAAGAAGATACTCAGAAAGATCTGTAGGGTACTTGTGTTGTAGACATTTAGAGGGTTGTTACAGTTCCCCAGGCTCGACCGTATTTTATGTATTTTATTGGCATTTTATGACTGAACAGAATGTAAAACAACTGTTATTGGTTGCTTTGAATTTGGGCTGTATTCACAGATAACATTTTCCAAAAGTGCCTTGAAAATATTTCTTCAGAATAAAGACTAGTTCATTTTCAGATATGGTAGAGCCTACTCAGTCTTCAACTTGGGCTGGTTTACCCCTCCTTGGGCAACCTGGTGGGCCGCGGATGTCAGGTTCTGCAGCAAGTAAATCTCCACACACGTTTACAAGGAAGTGTTATGCTTTATTAGATTACTTGTAAATCACTTTCTGAGAATGTAATGGTGCTAATGGCGATGTTACCCAACATGATGCACTTGACAGGCTTTCTTCATCTTCAGTGGCCAAAGACACTGTTGCCATATTGAGATCATGTTGGTCTTATTTTTGTTGCTCTGCTGCCCCATTTGGCATCCTGCCTTTAGAGAGGCCTTGTCCATTTTGGAAAATAATAATAATGGAGGACTGATGGGTGCCACTTAGTTCCCTTTGTTTCACCTTCTTATTTATTTGTTTTTCATTTTATTAGATTTATGACATTCAAATAATAATGGAGGACTGATGGGGGCCACTTAGTTTGTTTTATTTGTTTTTCATTTTATTAGATTTATGGCATTCTTATACATACCTTTTATTTTCAAAGGGATCGTTCCTTTGTCTCCATATTTTTTTGTTGTAGCCTGAAATCTTTGGTCACGGGTACTGCTGAAGAAGCATTCTCTAAGAAGCTTCCTGAATCACAAGGATTCCATAATTCCCAATGCTGGCAGCCCCTCTCAATTACAACCCGGTCACCTGAAATACTGGGGCAATGATACAGGACCACCTTGCAGTTGTTCTAAGGAGTACTGCCACTGTGGCTCAAGTCATATATCATTCAAACCCATGGTATAATGGTTAGTTATGGACACAGACATGCTTGTATCATCCTGGCTTGTCCCCCAGAAATAGTCTTGTTGTACTCTTCCCAGTTTCAGACTAGCCTGGCCAGGTGGAAGGTGATGAAACCAGCATTTGTGGAGGCAAACCAGTTTTTGAGGGACCATCTCTAAGTCACAAAACTAGCCATCGTTAAAATAAGCCATGATTTCATAGTATGTCTGAACTGAATGTATGTTTCCACCTTTTAGGTGTATAAATGCTACATTTTATTTCTATGGCCATTACATTTCATGCTCCTAAGAAAGTGAAATAACAGATTGAGATGAGTACAGAGGAAGTGTTTGCATTTATGTTTGTATGTCATGGGGATGATTAATGTATGTGTCACAGCAGGATGGGGAGTTTGGTAACAAGAAGTAGACATCATGGTTGTAGTAAGGTGTGGTTGGAAGGCACGTGAGATAGCCACCTTGTTGAAGCTAAGCAGGTCTGGATCCTGTCGGTGCCTAAATGGGACATCTCCTACGGCGCCTATACAGTTCACCTTGAACTCCATGATGGATATAAACGTATAAGAGAATGCTAGCTGATCATATAAAATGCTGTTTAGGACAGAGCATTGGTGGGACTTTGTTCACAATGTGATGGGGGAAGGGATTGAGTTGTTCTGGACCTGAGCCTGCAAATAGCAGGCTTTAATTTAAAAAAGAAAAGGAAAAAAAAAGAGGAGATTGAGAGTCTATGGTCAGCGTATTTCAAAACATCTTTGTTTCTGCAGCATGCGGGAACAGTGACTGTAATTCTATGGGCTAGACTCAACATTTGATCTTTGTTGAAAGTTTTGCATAGCTTGATATCAAATCATATTTTCCATACAATTTGCAAAGATTTTGCAGGGGGAAAAATGTGGTGTGAATTAATGAGTTTTCTTTCCCAGCTTCAGGAAGGGAAAACACAGCTGAAATTGTTTCTTTCTCTTCTTGTTCTTTCTCTTCAGGACTCATTTCAGTAAAGCTTTTGACAGGGTTCCCCATGATGTTCTGATGGATAAACTAAAGGACGTGGACTGGACAGTAGGATAGGTGGATAGGGAACTGGTTGGAGAACTGCACTCAAAGAGTAGTTGTCAATGGCATTTCATCTGAATGGAGGGAGGTGTCCAGTGGGGTGCCACAGGGCACAGCTCTGGGCCTGGTACTTTTCAATGTTTTTATAAATGATCTGGATGAGGGTGTGGAGGGGCTAATTAAATTTGCAGATGACACCAAATTGGGAGGAGCAGCGAACACACCAGAAGATATAGAATTCAACGAGATCTGGAACACACTGGAAAAGTGGGCAGATGTGAACAAGATGCAATTTAACAAGAATAAGTGCTGAGTTCTATATCTGGATAACAAAAATGAGAAACATGCATACTGGATGGGAGATACACCTCTAAGTGGCAGTGTGTATCCACAAGATCTTGTATGGGTGGACTGTAAGTTAAATATGAGCAGCCAGTGTGATGCAGTGACAAAAAAGGCTAATGTGATCTTGGGGTTTACCAACAGGGGCATAACATCCAAATCGCAAGATGTCATAGTCCCATTGTACACTGCATCGGTCAGGCCACACCTGGAATATTGTGTGAAGTTCCGGAGGCCTCACTTCAAAAGGATGTTGACAGAATGTTGCCCCCCCCAAGCACCAAGAATACAGAGCATCACTTGCCCCAGCCTGAGAATTCCTGTCTATACCTTGTGGCTAATAGCCACTGATGGACCTCTGCTCCATATGTTTATCCAATTCCCTCTTGAAGCCGTCCATGCTTGTAGCTGCCACCAGCTCCTGAGGCGGTGAATTCCATGTGTTAATCACTCTTTGGGTGAAGAAGTACTTCTTTTTATCCATTCTAACCCGACCGCTCAGCAATTTCATGGAGTGCCCATGAGTTCTTGTATTGTGAGAAAGGGAGAAAAGTCCTTTTTTTCTCAACCTGCTCTATCCCATGCATAATCTTATAAACCTCAATCATGTCACCCCTCAGACGTCGTTTCTCCAAGCTAAAGAGCCCCAAGTGCTTTAACCTTTCTTCACAGGGAAAGTGTTCCAACCCTTTTTTCATTTTATTGGTGGTTGTCAGCACCTCCTGGACTGGCACCATGGCTGGCCAGGGCTGTGAAAGCAGCAGCAAGCAGGGACAGGTCGGCATAGAGTTGCCATCTCTGGCTTAGGAAACGCCTGGAGACTTCCCTCATCTTGAAGAAGTAGGATGTTCATGGCGGTGTTTACAAGGTGCATTGAGAACCCTGGAGATGGGTGGTATATTTGAGAGATGGAGCAGGTGCTACACAAGGGCAGAGGCAAGCATGCAAACCAATGAGGCTAGTTCAAACAGAGCATCAGTACTATTCCCTAAAATTCCAATGACTTTGATAACAGTCATACTGGGGCTACTCTGGCACCTTTGGTGTAGTGGTTAAGAGCAGCGGACTCTAATCTGGAGACAGGGTTTGATTTCCCAATCCTTCACATGCAACCAGCTGGGTGACCTTGGATCAGTCACAGTTCTCTCAGAGCTGTTCGCTCAAGAGCAGTTCTCTCAGAGTTCTGTCAGCCCCACCTCCTCACAGGGTGACTGTTTCGGGGAGAGGAAGGGAAGGAGACTGTAAGCCACTCTGAGACTTTGAGTGAAATGCGGGGTAGAAATCCTCCTCCTCCTCCTCTTTCTAGAAATGTGACTCAGGTCCTGCTGGCTTTCAGTAACAACTGCCAATGAATGTCCATTACCACCCAACAATGGCTAGACATTGTCAGGTCTCCATCTCTCCACCTTGCTCAATGCAGCAGGGTGGTACACAAGGTTTTGTTCCATTCATGTGAATTGCTAATGTATCCAATACATGTGATAGCTGTTGTTGCGGATTGCACAAGAAATCAGATTTTTGTTTCTGAGATGCTTGTTTCTGAAAATCTGGGAGATCAGGAGTTAATCTCCTCTGGAGTGGAGAGCTCATTTGATTGGCTGCTCTTCTCTGATTGGCCAGCATCAGCTAAGAGCAAGTATAACATCTGCTATTTTGAAGGGGAAAATGTCTTTTGTCTTCTGACAGAGGAAGGCATAACTGGAGTCTGCCAGGGTTCATCATAAAGGGACTTCTACAGAGAGGAGAGGAGACTCCTTTGCCCTAACAGTATTAGAACTACTCTGAGGGAGAATTGTGATTCTGAGTCAAGGAAGCTAACAAAAGACTGCTTTACACAGACAACAGATACTGGAAGAGAGATTTGGCAAGGGTGGCTGGGTTGTTAGGCTGTAACTTTTAATCAAGTCAAGGGGCTGTTAGGCTGTAACTCCCAATCAAGAAAAGGGTTATTGCTTCTTAGGGAAAAGAAGAATAATCCCTGCCAGTAAAAAGGGATTCTGCTCTGAGGAGAACCTGGGTCTGTGGTAAAGGGAATAAGCTTTAGACACCTCAGGAGTGGGTGGAAAGCTACAATTTTCTGGAGAAACTAGAATTTCTAAGGGGAGAAATCTAGAAAATCTAAGAAAGAGCTATATTCCAGGGAATTCTGTTAAGATTCTGTGTGATTGCTGAAATATACTAAGAAAAGTACCTCTCATGGAAAAGAACTAGAAATCTCTGAAAAGAAACTACTACAACACTCTCTTGCATGTTTTAAGTTTTCAGTTCTGTACATATTATAAAGTTTTACCTCAGAATTTCTAAGCCTTGACTACTTCTGTCTGTTAAATAGAATCTTTATTATGTTTTGAAAGTTATTCTGCCTCAACTGCCATTTTAAAAGTGTTTAAAAACAAGACATCTCCTGTATTTCCCTCAAGATCCTGTGCTGGGTCAGAAGCCCAAGTTCTTAAGAAATCAATGGTGGTCTCAAGAAATCAAAGATGAGAATGTGTTTCAAAAAAGATGGCAAAAAATTGACAGATGGATTGAAAAAAGTGTGTAATGTAAACTCCAAAAACGATTTGTATATGGGAAGCATATACTTTTCTTTTTTGTTATGGAAAAATGATAAATAAACTATATAAAAAACAAGAAAAGAAAAGAAATCAAATAGTGCAACAGAAATAGAGGAAAGGTTTTCTGTAATTTAGGCTGTCGTTCTTCTTGGAGGCAAGTCCCATCAAGCTCAGTAACAATTTATTTCCTTATTTAAAATATTTATCTCCTGCCTTAACAGAGCAACAACCAGTCTCAAATGCATAAAAATAATATAACAGTAAACCAGAAGAGAAAAACAGAACACAAGATAAAAACAGAATAGCTAGACCACCAAATAAATTTACCCTTCACGAAATGTTCTTTGAATGTGTAGGATCAGCCTGTTAAGCAGACAATTGGAACGTAAGGCATACATTGAAGTTTCACACATCTCCAATGCAACCTTCAGATAATTTTTCTTCTTCTGTGCCTTGGCTCCTCCTGGCCAAATGTGGGATTATAGCAAGCTTTATTGTGAGAAATAATATATACTAACATTTTAGAGATGACTGGGTACTAGAAAAGTGGAAATGCGGGAGGGGGAGCAAGAGTGATGGCAGATAAATGTTAGAATCCTTGGAAATGATGGAAGGAGGCTGAAGTGACGTCTGAAATTGTGAAGTGGTGTTTTGGGTTTTGAAGTACAGTCAGCTCTCTTCCTTGTCCATGAAGAAAAAAAACAAAGATCATCGTGGGTGGGTAGGACAGATGTCCATGTGAATAAGACAGATACTCTCTAAGATGATACAGCCTCTAAATATCAAGTTGTTTTCAGTACAATTTCAAGCCCACTTGCCTGCTCTGAAGTTCACTTGTGAGTAAAAATCTTCTGTACTGCTCAAAGATGAAGTGGATGATACATCATGAATGCGTGAAGTTGCCTTCTACTGAGTCAGACCTGTGGTCTATCAAGGTCAGTATTGCCTACCCTGACTGGCAGCAGCTCTCCGGGGTCTCTGGCAGAAGTCTTTCATATCACCCACTACTGCCTGATCCTTTTTAATTGTAGATGCCATGGGCTGAACCCAAGACCTTCTGGGGCCCTGGAGGTTCTGAAACCCTGAGACTTAGATGTGGTCCTATGAACCATCAAGATTTTCTTGCTTTACCATATGCTCTAGATCCTTGGCAAAGTGTAATTGCCAAGCCTGAGTGGCAGGCTTGCCATTTATTTTCTCACCAGCATTCTTGGTCAACAGCCTGGTTTTCCAGGGTCATTTAAAGTTCAAGGCAGAATCATGTGGTTTGCATGCCTGCCAAAGCCAGTATCCTCTTGCTGAGTTCAGTACAATGGTGGTCTCAAACTGATAACTGCATACTGCACCTGACATTTGGTGATAGGGAGGTAGAGTCGGCTGATATGTGTACCATATAGGAATTGCTGCATTGCAGAACCCTTTGTATTACTGCAAGTGTCATTTTCGGGATTCAGCTGACTGATTTTTAATAAAACAAGCATTTTTGTAGTCCTGTGAAGGAAAACAAGTTGGACAACAGGAATCTTAAATATTTAAGCCTCAGGAAAGTTATAAACCATTAACTGAAAAGGTCAAGAGTCAACTAGCCTGATTATCTCTTCGCTGAAAGCAATTATCTAGACCCATTTTGATTGGGTTCCAGGCACGGTTTGGAAGGGAAACAGCTCTGGTTGCCCTGATGGATGACCTTCACTGAGAATAAAACAGAACTCCACTGGCACTTCGGTGTCTAACAAAAATTTATTCCTGCATAAGCTTTCATGTGAGAGAACTCACTTCATCAGATGCATGCATCCAGCATCTAATGAACTAAGTTCTGGCTTACAAAAGCTCATTCTGGAATAAGTCTTTAAGGTACCACTGGACTCCTGTTTTATCATGCTGCTACAGGATAACACAGCTACTCATCTGGAATGATCTTCACTAGGAATGCAACTCAGGGAGTGCATCCCTGTTAGTTCTGTTGGATTTCTCAGTGCTGTCAACTAGGAAGTCCTTCTGAATTGTTTGACCAGGGTGGGTATTGGGGAGACCATGATTGGGTGGTTCCATTACTACTTAATTGATTCCAGAAGATAGGGCTGACGGAGTTCTATTTGGCACCACGGCAGTTCAATCATGGTGTCTTCCCTGTGCTAAACACGAAACTGTCAGGAGGGGTTATTCAGAGATTTGGAGTTGTGTCATCAGTGCACAACTCTTAACTCTCATTCCATCTAAAACATGTGACCTTAACGATGAGCAGAGTCACCGCAGGGCCTAACTACACAATGTACTGTTTCCAGGACCATGCCTTGGTCCACTCAGGTGGATTTGTGCTGGCTCTCCTTGATTGGAACATGATTCTTAGGTGTGCGAGGATGCAGTTTGGGTTGGAACTGCATCAGCCTTCACCAGTGAACCATTTTTACAACCTGAAATGGCTCTAGAGAGCTGGCATTTGTGAGAGAAGTTTCCCATTGGAGAAACTTATGTGTAGCCTGTAACCTCCTAACAGGGCAAATAGCAGCTCTCTGGGACCATTTAAAATCAGGAAAACAATATGGAAAGCCTGAGGTCCCTCTCCCTGCACGCCGCCGTCACAATCCGAATCGGGCCCTCTCATGCCTGGGACTCTACCTTTAACTGGTAATACACAGTATACATCCTGCTTGATAGTCCCCCCAGATGAACCCAGTGACAGACCCAGGAATGATGTATCATGTAGTTACAACTTGAGTCTGAATGCGGCAGTGGGCTGGATGAGGGCCAACCCCCCTCCCCAACCTAAAGCTCAGTCCAGATAAGGCTGTTGGTTGAGGTTGGTGCTGACTGCAGAACTGGGAGACACCTTTTTCTGGATGATATTTTACTTCTCCTGGAGGAACAGATTAATAGCTGTGAGGTGCTATTAGATCCAGGTTTATAGAAGGACTAGTAAGCAAAGCTCGTTGTGGCGTTAGACAACGGGCCCTAGATAGGAAGGAAGGGCAGGTGGAAGGGAGAAGAGGAGGTAGAGAGAGAGAGAG
>NW_015163619.1:779352-788535 GCF_001447785.1 Gekko japonicus | reverse complement strand
CCGGCCTTCAACTGGGTGGGTGGGTGGGGGAGGGAAATCGGGCTGCTCGCCGCCGGCAGCCTTCAACTGGGTGGGTGGGGTGGGCAAGTGGGGGGGGGGAAATCGAGCCGAGGCGAGCAGCTCATCACCACCACCGCACCGTTCAGATGCAGCGTTCGCCTCCCACCTCCCAGCCAATGGCATGGCAGCAGTTCCTTTCCCCCCATGTTAGAGAACAATGGAGGGGATAGGGGCAACCTGTTTGGGAGCCTGTAGAATTGGGCCCCCTGGTCCAATGTTCTTCAAACTTGGTTGGTATCTTGGGGAGAGGCTCCAGCAGCTACCCTGTGAGTTTGGAGCCTCTCCCTTAAACTCCCTTCCCTCCAGCCTTCAGAATATACCCTATATTTTCGCCATTGACTTCAATGGTCCATAGGATATAATGGGGCCGAAATTGACATTCGGCTGGCCCTTTTTCAGGCCGGGCGTTCTAGCGCGGAGCCTGAAAAAGGAGGGGAGGGTGGGGCGGAGGGGAGCGGCAGCTCTGCAGGCCATTTTTCAGGCTTGGAGCCTGAAAAAGGCGGGGAGGGCAGCTCAGCAGTCCCACAGCTCAACGTTTCGCCCCGTTCTCCCCCCCTGCGCGAGCGTCGCAGCTGCCGCTGAGAACAGCAATTGCAGCCATAACTTTTTAAAGAGCCCCTCTCAAGAGCTGAGGGATCCAGAATGACCTCTCGCATGTGATGTTCAAGCGGCGTTGCCTCCCTGAGCCCCTACGAGTCCACGCGAGAGGTGGAATTTGCTCCTACGAGTCCAAGGCCACCACCCCTGACCTCAGGGAGGCAGGATAACATTTCGCCCCATTCCCCACCCCCGCGCGGGCATCGCAGCTGCCGCCAAGAACCGCAACGGCAGCCATAATTTTTTAAAGAGCCCCTCCCTAGAGCTGGGGGAGCCAGAATGACCTCTCGAATGTGATGTCCGAGTGGCATCACACACATGAGATGTGGAATTTGCCCCTACGATTCCAAGGCCACCACCCCGGGGCTCAGGGAGGCCGGAGAACGTTTCACCCCTCATCGCAGCTGATGCTGAGAACAGCGGCGGCAGCCATATGTTTTTAAAGAGCCCCTAAGGAGAGCTGGGGGAGCCAGAATGACCTCTCGCGCAAGAGGTGGAATTTGCCCCTATGAGTCCAAGGCCACCACCCCGGGGCTCAGGGAGGCAAGGTAATGTTCTGCCCCTCCCCCCTGTGGGCGTTGCAGCTGCCGCTGAGAACAACAGCAGCGGCCATAACTTTTTAAGGAGCCCCGAAGGAGAGCTGGGGGAGCCAGAATGACCTCTCCCGTGAGAGGTGGAATTTGCCCCTACAAGTCCAAGGCCACCACTCCGGGGTTCAGGGAGGCGGGGGAATGTTTCACCCCCCCATGTCCCAACTGATGGCTGGTGGGAGCAGGGAGCGGGGCTTATGAGCCCGCCTCCTGGGCTCCTGACTGGCGGAGCGGTTCTTCGGTGCGCTCCGGCAGGAACCGAGGCCTGGGGTTACCTGAAGGTCACCTATTTCCATGTAGTCCAGCCTGGGAAGAGCCTTGCTTTATGTTTCCCAAATGAGTCAGGTGGCCATGGAGGACAGGGCTTTTTCGGTAGCTGTCATCTGACTCGGTTACATTCTCCCCTTCCCCTGCACCTGGCACCTTCACTGAAGCTCCTCAGCATGAGGTAAATCCTTTCCCCCCCAGCTCCAGCTTGGTTTTGTTTAATTGGCTTGATTTATAGTCTGGCACTATAATGACTATTAGAGATGGGCAAAAACCAGGTCATGAACTAAAGTTTGTGACAATTTTTAGCCAGTTCACGGTTGGCAAACTGAAGTTCATGGCAGGTGAACCAGCACGAACTTTCCATGAATTTTGAAGCAGTTTGTGGAGGTTTGTGCCAGTTGGCGAATGGGTACATTTCCAGACAGACTGTCTCCACTCAAACAAAATGTTTACCAAACTTCAAAGAACTGGGGCGCGGGGGTGGAATTCTTCAGCCTTGGAAACACTGTTGTCAGTTTCAAACTAGACAAGTTATTTTTACAATGGTTTTCCTCTCTCCTTTTGCCCGCCTTCCTTTGTGTTCACTTCCTATTTCCTTGCACAGAGCTTGCAAATCCTATCCCCTTGCTTAGATTTGAAACTCTAGGCTTTGAAATCAATCCTTTTAACCTTGCAATGCCAATGGCACTGAGCTCTGCTGGGCACTAGTACATTGCACTGGTTCTGCTGGGCTTCCAACCCCCCTGCTTGGATTGTGATTCTGTGCTTGACATCAGTCCTATTGAGCTGGCATTGCCACAGGGTTCCGCTGGGTATTCTGTGATTGCACTGGTACTGCAGGGCACTGGTTCTGCTGGTCTTGCATCCCCCCTTGATTGGATTGTGACTCTTTGCTAGATGTCAGTCCTATTGAGTTGGCATTGCCACAATGGCACTGGGTTCTGCTGGACACTAGTACATTGCACTGGTTCTGCTGGTCTTGCATCCCCCCTTGATTGGATTGTGACTCTTTGCTAGATGTCAGTCCTATTGAGTTGGCATTGCCACAATGGCACTGGGTTCTGCTGGGCTTTATTGTATTGCACTGGCTCTGCTGGACTTGCAAAAATGCCCCCCTTCAGTTTCTACTGCAGAGGCCATAACTCAGATCCCATAAATCCAATCCTCACTAAACGTGGAGGGCAGGTAGAGTAGAGTTGGCCAGAGATTCCCTCTGAGTTTGGTGTCTCTAGCATGCTGGCGGGTGTGTGTGTTCTACAACATCACAAACCTCACAAACTGAGCTGGTTCATTTCGCTCTTAAAAGTTCATGACACTAGCTGCCTGTTCATGAAACAGGCATTCCACAAACCAAAATGAACATTTTCCCAGTTTGTACTCATCCCTAATGACTGTACCACACTGGCATTTAGGTTTCTTTCCCACCCCAAAGAGGTGTTATAATGCCTCTTATATTTCTATCTCATTTATCTTAATAGTAACTCTGTGAGACAGACAAGGCCAACAATGAAGCCAAAGCCATATATCTCCATATATATTATGAAGAAAAGCTACCTCATAATACATTATCAGTAGCAGTGACTTTATGGAAAGACTAAATCTACTTAGAAATGTCCTTGTACCCAGGGCTTTTTTTGTAGCAGGAACTCCTTTGCATATTAGGCGACACACCCCTAATGTAACCAATCCTCCAAGAGCTTACAGTAGCCCCTGTAAGAAGAGCTCTGTAAGCTCTTGGAGGATTGGCTGCATTAGGGGTGTGTTGCCTAATATGCAAAGGAGTTCCTGCTACAAAAAGAGCCCTACGTGACCAGAATAAGACCTTCAATGTCATCCTGCCATTGTGCATCTAACCCACTGGGAGGGTGAAGAACTTGCTTCCTGTTGACTTGTCACAAGAAAGAAATCTACCAATCTGAAAAATCATGCTGGAATATGTATATATTTGCCCCTTCTTCTCAGTTACCATTGGGACAGTTACAGAAATGGTCCATAGCAGTCTTGAATTCATTAGTTGAGGGCTCCATCAACCAGATGGGATAGAGAAAGTAGCATCACAGTGATGGGAGTGGGGAAGTGAAGGGGTAGAAAGAAACCAGTTCAGTCTTTAGCAGTAGCTGCGAACTGCAGGTGGCTGGCTGCAATTAATCAGAGCTCTAGTTTGAACTGTGATAAAAACATTAATCATTTAATCCCAGTAAGTAATTAATGCTTCCTGGCCTTTCTAGCTTTTAACCTTAAGCCTGATCTGCTTCTCTGATGGCCCTGAGCCGTAATTTCTGCATGTTTGGGACTGGCAATGTAGAAACTGCCCTACCACAGACTAGGGAGTGCCTAGGTTTGGGATACCTTTAGAAAGTTCTGCCTCCCCTCCCAGCCACCCAGCCAATGGCAGGGCAGGTTGGCTGAGGGAGCCAGTCATTGGAGGCAGCTCTTCTGAGTGGCATATTTTCCGCCCATACACTAACGGGGCGCATTTTAGAATTCTGGCACCCAAAACTCCTTTATAATAAAGGAGAGATTTGCCCCTTCTTCTCAGTTACCATTGGGACAGTTACAGAAATGGTCCATAGCAGTCTTGAATTCATTAGTTGAGGGCTCCATCAACCAGATGGGATAGAGGAAGTAGCATCACGGTGATGGGAGTGGGGAAGTGAAGGGGTAGAAAGAAACCAGTTCAGTCTTTAGCAGTAGCTGCGAACTGCAGGTGGCTGGCTGCAATTAATCAGAGCTCTAGTTTGAACTGTGATAAAAACATTAATCATTTAATCCCAGTAAGTAATTAATGCTTCCTGGCCTTTCTAGCTTTTAACCTTAAGCCTGATCTGCTTCTCTGATGGCCCTGAGCCGTAATTTCTGCATGTTTGGGACTGGCAATGTAGAAACTGCCCTACCACAGACTAGGGAGTGCCTAGGTTTGGGATACCTTTAGAAAGTTCTGTGTTTCTAGTGAAAATAGTAGTGGGTGTCGATATTTGGGGGGAGCGAGTTGGTGAGCTATGTCTGTGTCCTCGCCCCCGCTCACTTCTGTTGCACTCGAGTGCTAGTTGTGCACTCATGCTGCTTTTCTTATGAACATTTACTGCCAATGTGCCTTTTTTCTGCATAAGGTAGCAGCAACTGACTTGCAGTGGTTCTTAAATGGGGCCAACAGCAAGCAAGGGCGGTCTACAAAATCTTTGGGAGGGAAATTCAGAACTTTTTCGGGCATTTGGGATTTTAGGCAGTTCATTCTCTCTCCTTTCCAATTTATTTAATAATTTAGGCATTTATACCTCAATTTCCTCTCTAATGGGTACCCAAAGCAGCTGACAACGTTGTTTCCCCTTCCTCTAAGTTATCCTCACAATAGCAACTCTGTGAGGTATGTTAGGTTGAGAGAATGACTGGCCCATGAGCTTCCATGGCATTTGAACCTACTCTTAATTGCTATACCATGCTGGTTTGGCTTCTGACTGCAACTGGAGGAAGGTTATTTTATTCTGCTTTGACAATAAGATCCCAGGTTTTCTGTCCTAGGCCATTTTAGAAGTGTCACACACCAATCTCACACAAAGGAGTTGACTGAGGGTTATCAGGCACAGGAATCTCAGTGGTAGAGCATTCTGCTTGGCATGCAGAAGGCCCCAGGTTCAATCCCTGACATCTCCAGTTAAAGGTGATGTAAAAGACTTCAGCCTGAGACCTTGGAGAGCTGCTGCCAGTCTGTGTAGACAATACTGACTTTGATGGAATCAGGGGTCTGATTCAGTATAAGGCAACTTCATGTGTTCATATGTATGTATGCCTGAGACCTGTGTACACATACCTGTATGTTTTTGTATTGATAATGATAATGTTATTTTAATTGTAAACCATCTTGAGCAAGACCCTAATGAAGCAGTGTAGAAATTTCCTAAACAAACAAACAAACAAACAAATAATTATATGTATATAAAGTTGCCTTGTCCTGTGTGTTGTTGTATATCCCCACTCTTTTACTTGTAGATGGGGGCATTTGTTAATGATGCATACTAGTTAGATGGTTGTGGTTTACAGGTTAAGAACCACTGGGTTAGAATTTATAATCTGCAGTAGATTGACAAAGCAGAGATAACTGTGGATGAAAGAGCTAACAGGATAAAAGAGAGCTAAAAGCTGGTGATTTATAGCCTGGAGGGAGTGAGAATGGGAGCCGAAAGGAGGAAATGTAAGTTGGGATGGAAGAAATTGAGTATTTCTGGCAGTCAGGACTGGAAATGTGAGGGTGATGCAGAATGTGACAAGGAATTTTTGCAGAGGAAACCTTAGTTGATTTTAGAGGACAAATATGGTGGTGACAATAAGATCCCAGGTTTTCTGTCCTAGGCCATTTTAGAAGTGTCACACACCAATCTCACACAAAGGAGTTGACTGAGGGTTATCAGGCACAGGAATCTCAGTGGTAGAGCATTCTGCTTGGCATGCAGAAGGCCCCAGGTTCAATCCCTGACATCTCCAGTTAAAGGTGATGTAAAAGACCTCAGCCTGAGACCTTGGAGAGCTGCTGCCAGTCTGTGTAGACAATACTGACTTTGATGGAATCAGGGGTCTGATTCAGTATAAGGCAACTTCATGTGTTCATATGTATGTATGCCTGAGACCTGTGTACACATACCTGTATGTTTTTGTATTGATAATGATAATGTTATTTTAATTGTAAACCATCTTGAGCAAGACCCTAATGAAGCAGTGTAGAAATTTCCTAAACAAACAAACAAACAAACAAATAATTATATGTATATAAAGTTGCCTTGTCCTGTGTGTTGTTGTATATCCCCACTCTTTTACTTGTAGACGGGGGCATTTGTTAATGATGCATACTAGTTAGGTGGTTGTGGTTTACAGGTTAAGAACCACTGGGTTAGAATTTATAATCTGCAGCAGATTGACAAAGCAGAGATGACTGTGGGTGGAAGAGCTAACAGGATAAAAGAGAGCTAAAAGCTGGTGATTTATAGCCTGGAGGGAGTGAGAATGGGAGCCGAAAGGAGGAAATGTAAGTTGGGATGGAAGAAATTGAGTGTTTCTGGCAGTCAGGACTGGAAATGTGAGGGTGATGCAGAATGTGACAAGGAATTTTTGCAGAGGAAACCTTAGTTGATTTTAGAGGACAAATATGGTGGGAGAATGAGGCCAGGATGATGAAGATTAGACTAGTCTGGACAGGAGGTGATCAAAACATGGGGGGGGGAAAATCTTTAACTGTAGATATGGCAAAGAAAGAGTGAATCTTAGAAATAATTACGATGAAGAACCAAAGGCTTTGTATAGACAAATGTTTCTGAAGAGTGATAGGAGGAGTGGTGGAGGTGAATTCCCTCTTAGTGTTGCCATGGTCCTGTTTCTGATCCAGCAGTGAAAGTTTGACAACTGCACAAACATAATATCTGGGATGTGCTGGGGATGTGGTGGTGGTGGTGGTGGGGTCAAGCAGAGCTATTCGCTGTTTCCCTGTTTTCTGCTTAGATCAGTGGAAGTCAATGACGTATTAACTAGGGTGAATCATAAGCAACTTCTGGTCTAATTGATTTCTCTTGAAAGAAAGAAAGACACACACACACACAGAGAAAGAGAATAAAAGTCCTTGAAAGGGATGGCATTGCAGAGAGTGAGTTATAGCCCTGATTTTTCTTTTCTTCTTTTTGTGTGTGAAGGGCTGCATGTGTCAATGTGGGTAACTGCTTACCTTTTTGTATGCTTACAGAAAAGTATACATATACTTCTAAAAGTATATAAAAGCATACCTATACTTAAGCATTCTTTTCATGTTTAATTTTTTAACCACTGCTCTTGAGAGTAGAGCTTATTTCTTGCTTGGCACTGGCACTATCCAATCAGTACTGGTGACAAAACCCAAAGTGTATTCAGTCTTACTGCAGCAGCAGGGAGGTAGTTTATGCTTTTTCCATAATATTGCTTGAAGAGCTATATACATCTGCAAGCCAGTTAAATGAGAGAATAGGGAGGGATAGAAAAAATGACTACATGTAACATGATAGGTGAGAGCTTTAACAGTATTGCTTCAAACTTTCTAAAAAACGATTGCCTGTACACAGCCAAAAATTACTCTGGGGAGATTAACAGTATCTGCAGCAGTGACATAAAAATGTGTGAGGGAGTTTGAAAGGATTAGGAGTTATTTGTTTACCACATTCAACTGGAGACACTGGTGGGGGAGCCAAGAAGTATCTCTATCTTGCTGGAATACCAGCACTGGGAAGATTGAAACTAGAAAGCTTCTAGTCTAGCCCTCTCCTTGCAGTGTTAGTTTGCCACGTGTCAATACTGTTTAAAAGCGAGACAGTGTTCAGACATGCAGCTGCAGTCTAAAGTGATAGAGTCCCACCAGGGCTGTATCATGTGACTTGTTTTGAATGTGGTGATGGGCTCTTTGGAAGGTAGAAAAATGGCTTGAAATTTCCAAGGATTGCACATGACACTCAAGAGATCAGGATGAGGAGGGAAACTGGTTAAACATGTCCCAACAGCAAAGGACCTGAGTGTCAGCATATGAATGTTTGTGCACAAATATATTTCTCGTGGCAGTATCCAATGCCATTTCTCCAAAGAGCTCAGAGGCATACTGGATTCTTCGCCATCCGCCTTTCCTGATAGTGGCTAGGGCAAAAAAAAGAAGAGTTTGCTTTGTGTTGGTTGCCATTTTAAAATCTTGAGTTGGACTCTTTCATGCCAAAATAAAGGCTCCTCACATTAGGGATTCAATCCAATGGATACTGGTTTCACTGCAAAACATAATTTCAGTCGTAATCCACAACCCCAAATGGCTTGAAATTTTCAAGGATTGCACATGACACTCAAGAGATCTTCCTTCCCAAATGGCAGGCAGATCAGAGACAGTGTCATTTCTTTAAAAATGAATTACAGTTCTTACCTGCACAGTGGGACACAGAGGAGCATAGGTGATGGACTGCACTTTAAAAGCTCATAAGTGCTGTATAAGCATGTAATGGAATGTAAAGGGTTAATGCCTCACAGAACTAGAGAGCCTGGAGTGACAGGCTGCTTATAGGGATTTGATTGGTTAGCGCAAGTTGAGTAGAAAGATTTGGGAACAGACTGCTGAAGAGAACTCAGTTTGAGTTTAGCTCTGACTGAGAACTGGAACAGTTCAGCCCTGACTGAGGAGAGTGTAGCACTGACTGAAAACAGTTTCATACTGACTGAGGACTGGAAAGGTTGGCAAGGAGGAGTGGGTGGATCAGGGAAGACCCCCATTCAGGCCAGGAAATGGGATAAATAGTTAAATTCAGGGGTCTTTTTGTAGAAAAAGAGCTGCAGGAGCTCATTAGCATATGATATGCTAATGAGCTACTAGGCTATTAGCATAATAGCTCGTTAGCATATGCAGCGCCCCCTTACATCACCGGAAGAGATGTCAGAAGGGGAAGCAAAAAGGGGGGGAAGGCATCTTCAAAAGCCTACCCTTGGGGGGGGGGAGCGAAGAGAGAAGGGGTTTAAACTTTAAACTCCTTCTCACTAGAGTTGGGCCGCAGAAGGAGGAAAGAGGGAAGGAAAGAGAGAGAGAGAGAGAGGGTAGAGAGAAGGAACAAAGGAAGGAACGAGGAAAAGAAAGAGAAGGGAAGAAGGAGGGAAAGAAAGGAGGGAAAGAAAGAAAGAGCGAGAA